>NC_088605.1:44532683-44840183 GCF_036013475.1 Columba livia
TTCTATTAATATTATGCTGTCATTGCATATTTGGCTTTTTCTATTTGTTATATTTCTATTTGTTAAAGATTTGAAGCAAACAGTGCTACTTCCACTTTATAAGAGGTGTGCGAGATTAAAAGATAAGAACTATATTCAAAATCAGCAAAATATTAATCAGAAATCCCCACTCAAACAAGATGATCTTTTTTGCAGCTCTCTGCAGTTGTGTGTTGCACAAACAAGAGGGGAGCTGACATGCATCAGTGGCACTAGAAAACTTCAAATTGCTCCACAGAGGAAACTAACATTGCTGTGAAACCTGAAGGGAATATTAATAGTGAGGCACCTGTTTCCAGGTTGCACTGATTTGTAATACTCTGCATGCCTCACCAACTCAACTCAGCAGGTCAGGGTTTTCTTTCAGAAAGATTATTACCTTAAGTACATTTCTTTGGCTTTAACCAATTGGTAGTTATAACTATAAGTGGCAGTTTTAACTACCAACTGATTGTTATTTTTTAACCTGGAAAAAATACAGAGGAAAACAAAGTTTCCCACCTCGATGTCACCAAAAACGAAGCAGTGCTATGAAAGAAACAGCAGGAAGAATTGGACATATGACAAGTCAGGGTCAGTCACAATAACCAGTCAGAAAGAGCATATGAAGCCGGATCTCTCGTCATATACAGTACAATTCTCATGAAGAATTAAGAAAGCATAGGGTTATATCATCTGCCCCTACATAAACTGAGTGCAAGTTACACCATTATATGAAATAGACAATAAACTACTGCCCAATTTAATGCTATATTGCATGTAACTCAACTATTATTGCATTTCTACTCGGCTGGAGAAGAACAAGAGTATTTGGTTTTGCAGTTACCTTGGTCCTCTGCAAGATATTACTATTGTATGTGTAAATATACCAAATCTTACTATGACAAAATGCATTAGAAGTACTTCTCTACTAGAGACATCCTGTAATATAAAATTCAGAACTGCAACTCCTCTATAAATGTAGCATCTATAATCACAGCATTGCAAAAATAAATGAACCAAGTATAAAAGCACCAGTAATGCTCTCACCATCTCCCAAGGCTTCACTGTTGTAGTACAGCATTATAATTTTCCCAGACTTACCCTCATTCTCCTATCCAGAAATGTAGTCTAGGAGGATATTTAGCCTCAGATTTCTCCATGGTCTCTGTACATATGCTAGTATCAAAAGCTGTGGTAGTACAAAGAACCACTGAAAGTTTCCTAACAACTAAATATTCCAGCTGTTACCAGAATCTACATGTACACTGGCACAGCTGGCCTTTTGGAAGTTCCCTTGCAGATCAGTTATTGCATATTCTGATCTGTTGATCTACACATACTCAGTATACCCATTAATATCAAAAGAGTTGGATACACTCAGCATGACCAGAATGACTGAGAAATGTAACTGTGTGCTGAAGTCACCGTGGGTTTTCTCAGACTCCTGGAACATCTGCCATACTGCGTATGTACTGTTCTTGCTCCATCCAAGGAGATCCTAAAAATGAGATCCTAACGGAATCCTAAAAAATGGTATATTGCACTGTCTTTGAAAAGCCAGTTCACAAAGTAAGGTATTAGTATCACTGTGTACTATAAACTATCAGCAAAAAAAAAAAACAGTATTGCACTTTTCTCTGCCTATAATTTAGCTGATACATAGTGTGCTGGTTTGACTGAAAATGGATTAATTTTCTTCATGCAGTTAGAAATCTTTCTTTTTCATAGCTAGCATGCTCATTATTTGGACTTAGTTTTAGAACAAGAGATAACATCCCAGCACAGAGCTAATGTTTTAAATTGCTCCGGTCTGAGAGCCAAGGACATTCTGAGTGCTCTGCCCACAGGTGTGAGGCATCGAGGAAGGGGGGCAGAGATGGGGCAGAGCTTGACTGATATCCAGACTGATCAATGAGAGTATTCCATCCCATCAGCATAATGCTAATTATTTAAGGAGAGTTAGGACCTTTCAGTGTCTCTCACATGTGTTCTCTTTGCTCTTGGAGGCCTGTTCATGGGAGTTTGTTTCAGGGTGTTTAGTTCGGCCTTTTTGCCATCCTGCCATTTTCCAGAGGTCTCTGGGCCTATAAAGGCCTTTTTCCTCTTTTTCCCTCTCTCGGATCAGCTGCTCAGGACCAGGTGCTGCTTCCTGGGCCTGGCTGCTCAGTGTGGACAGTGCTTGTGAGGAATTGCATTCAGTATCTTTTATTTTATATTCTATTTCTATTTTATATATAAATACTAGTAGTGTATTAGTATTTTGTTATTTTACTAAATTGTGTTTATCTCAATCCAAGTTTCTTCCTTCCCTTATGATTCTCTCCCCTATTTGGGGGGTGGAGAAGGAGTGAGTGAGTGGCTATCATGGTTGTGTTGCTAGCTTGGGTTAAAACATGACACATAGATACAGGTAAGTGCCTCTAACAGAAAGAGACTAGCCTTCCATGCCTGAAAGAGACTCCCACCTGCAGATGGAAGTCAGTCAGGCCATTTAATGTCTGAGAAAATCCATCAGCTTCACCAGAGCATGTAAAGAAAGTCTAAATCCTAAGTGTATAGCTTCTACCACCAGTTCTCCAAGTCCTGCTGCTGTTGCCCACTTCCTTGGAAGCAGAGCTACCAGTGTTTAGCTTTGCAGGGTGCTCAATCTCCTCCTTCCTCAGCTCACTCAGGCTTGGACTCAAAAGTCCTCAGTCTCATATGAAGGAACTTGATCTTCCCTGAAATCCCATTCTCTGAACTTACTCTCTAATGAAAGCCAAATACTCCATCCTGTTCCTAACAGAGGTCAGCATTCGTTTGGCAGCATAGAGCCAGTTTGCTGCATGGGATTTACCACTACCAACTAAGCAAGGGTCATCAAGCTTCCGACAGTGTTATAAAAACGATTACGGTGATACTTCATGAATTACCATAGGTTTGCTTTATTAAGGTGAAAACTAAAAAGTTGGTTTAGAGCTGTCTTACATGGTTCAATTCAACCCAAAGCAGACAACAATACATCCAGGTGCCCATTAGTACAACTGTCATAAGAAGGCATTTGGATCTCATGTTGTAGAAGAGGCTATACTGACACTTAAAATTTCATTTTCTTCTTGCACAAACATTCAAATACTAAATAAATAAGCATTCTTTATTCCAGTTAGCTAACTGTCCTGAACAGGTTCATAAGCTGCCTTTTGTTATTCCACTGTGTCCTGGTTTATTAAAATTACCTTTTACAGGTTTTGTTATATATCAGTTAACAGAGGTCTAGCAAGGTCTGTTCTGCTTTTGTCATTCACCCTCAATTAAATGCGGCTCCCCACTTCCCATTGTCACTTCACAGAAATCTGATCACAGCAGGTAAGTGGGGAAGGATGAGGGAAGTCCCATGATAGACTGAGCGGCCAGTGCTGGATGACTGAATGGGAAAAGGCGCAAGGAACAGATTTCCCAAATGGTCTAGTGTTAAGAAGGAACCTCCCACTAGATGGCTCACAGGGTCCTTGCCCTATAAATGAATGTAGGAACATCCAACCCAGCAACTATGGAAATGCAAATCTGTAATTAAAAATGTATCCAGAAAATAGTGCTCAGCATCTGTCATGACCACAAAGACCTCTGCAGCCATGAACAGTGAAAAACATCATACTCCAACTCATACAGCTCACAGTCTTTACCTAGTCCTTGACTTTGTCTAGACTCATAAAAAAAAGAGCAGCAACAAGCCACTACATAGGGGATACTTGTGACTTCTAAGGTTTTTGCTTATATTGCTGCGCAATATATTTAATAATACATTCTGTTTTCAGAACTGCATCATTTTATTTCCTCATCGTTTTGTTTTGAGAATTTGTCTTTTATTTGAAAAGTAGAACTAAAGGATGTAGAGAAGCTCAGTGTTGAGACCGTCACCTAGCTTTCTGTTCACACACACACTTACTCATAAAGACGATGTTATCTGACAGTTAAAAAAAGCATGTACACTTATCCTAATTCAAATATATATCCCTATTCAAATACATTCTGGAAAACAAAACAAAACCAACAAACCAATCAAACAAAACCCAACACATTTCATTCTCATTTAAACTTGGCCAGTGCTATATCTGACCATATATTTTATTCCTATGCAAACAATAATCTTCTTCATTTAACTGCACTTGAAAAACCATGCAGTCATCAGCAATACTGGACTAAACCATGAGGAAACAGAATTCTCGTGAATGCAGGATGCCCTGTGTGCAACTTGGGCTTCTCCATCTCTTCCTTATATACCCTTTCTTTAATGGCATCAGAAATGTAAAAAGGAAAGCATTGCTTCTTTGAAAAGCCCCACAACTTTATATCATGAGATCCAAACAATGGAACCACTGTAGACTCTGATATTATTTGGCTACAAGAATATGGAAATAATCTGCACTGGTCTTAATTACTGTGGTTCATTGCTATTTCAAGACGACACTTCAGTCTATATACGAAATGTTAAACATATTTTGGTACTACAATCCCCTAATACAATCCCCACTATTGATCAATCCTATGAAAATACAATAACTGATATAAAAATGTCCCAGAAACTACACTTTTGCTTTTTTTAAATACCATGTCACTGGGCATCATGACTATGAAAATTATTACTTTTACAAAGTACACATTCCATTTAAATGTAAAATACTGCCTTCATTAAGAAACTCATTAGGAAATTAAATTATGCAAAGCTCTATCAAATTAATTAACTGTATTTTTGTGGGTCATCAGATAACTTTTCCATTTTGTCATTCAAAGACCTATTATTCTTAAAACAGGGTGCTGTAATTAGCATGTCATAGACAGAAACAGCAACTCAGACTACAACATTCTACTAGATGACGATCTTGTACTGCAGGAGCAGAACTTTAATTCTCAAATATGGTTTGTGTAACTCTCTCACTGACCTTCTGTACTGAACAAAAGGAGAGGAACTGGTGTTGTCACCAGTAGCTAGAAAGTGTAACAACAAATGAATCCTGCCAATTTATATAGTAAATGAATTATCAATAAATCCAAATACACAGGAAAGGGTGAAGCTAATTTCTCAGACTCCTTTATTAACCTAAGATAAAGTACTGTAAAATACTTAACCTTGTTTATACTGAGTGAATACTTAATTGAATGGAAGATCTAAATTTTGTAATATATTGATTATTTTATTCAGTATTGGTAAAAATTCATTACATATTTGTAAGTTTTATGGCTTTCCAGTTTCATTACTTAATTGAGCCATTTAAAATTCATTTAATATATTTGGTCTTATTAGTAAAAATTGCAAAACAATTTTTCTCAATAACTTATTCTTCAAAAGCTTACTTAAAATAATTTTCTCCAAGAAGACAGATATGAGAAGACATCAGGAAAGTGCAAAACAAGGATCTTATGTCATCATCATATTCTTCATGTGATCTGAAGAGTTAAGTGTTCACAAAGCAATGTTAATGTTAAAGTTTCAAGACCATTTAACCATTGTTAAAATACTTGCTGAAATGACTCCTCCTCTGAGAATTATTAATTTCAGTTTCAACAGAATCCAAATTCCTCCCCATCACTTAACATATTCATAAACTCAAAACAGACCAATTTAATTTTATTAAAAACTAAGATAAATGTCACACAAACTAATTTCCACAATGATGACGCAAATCCTATGTTCTTTTTGAAGTGCTGGTCACAAGGAAAATCCACCGGCCACTCCTAGAGCTCACTTTAGTGCAATAAACCTACTCACAGAGGGACAGCTGGACTACAGCAATGTTGCTGTATCTACTACAACAGGTTTGCTACATCATTGTAATACAAATGTAGATTTGTAAGCAGGATCTTGATTTCATCAGGGCTAACCTGAGAAAATAAAGCAAACAGTATGTAGCATAAACTGAACTGGAAAAAAAAAAAAGGCAAACAGCAGCAGATTTTCAAATCTCACAAGCGAAAAAGAACAGGAGAAAGGAAAATATATCTGCTGTGTGGTGGGAAGAAACGGAGAACAAAGACAGTCTGCACATAGGCCCATAATGTAAATGTAGTTTTGTTTTTGATGAGATTAATATAAAGAATAAGTAATACAAATGAAGGTACAGAAATGGAGATGATCAAAACAAGAAGGTTGCAAAACACAAATAACTTGCTGCACCCACACTGGGAGAGGGAGGATAAAATAAATCCCAAAACACAAAAGCACTTTCTCCAGCAACTGTAGATTCTGCAGTGAACTGCAGGTGCTATTACCAGAGTCTAGAACCATAAACATCCTGCCTGGACTTAACAAGAATGAAAAAACATTCAAAGCAATTGCAGCTCTTCAGGTCTGAAGCACTGCATGGCATGCACAGCTTCAGATGACGTTCTTGAGTGAAAACATTTGAATACAAAAATGACTAGAATTTGTACAAAAGGAAATTGGGGTATCAAAACACAGCAAGCCAGAAAATGGGATAGAATATATTTGTTATATAAAAGAAGTGGAAAATTCTGAGCACTAGAATGACAGAAACAAAATAAAATGAAACAAAACTTCCCAGCTCAAAAGCATAGTCCAGCATTTTGGGACCAATAAGAAAATCTGCAATAAAATGGAAGACCTTCAGCTGGATAAAAAAAGAAAAAAAAAAAAAGGGTAAATCTATCACTGTGATCAAAATGATTACCAGCAAATACTGTGACACAACTGGGAGAAAAAGAAATGCTAATGCCTTTGTACAAAGCATTGCTGAGATCTCAGATGGCATCTAACACACACTTTGTTCACACACATTCAAGAACAATCAACTCAAACTGGGACACACACACACATACAGAAGACCTACGAGATCATTTGGGACCAAAATGCTTTGTTTGGAAATGAAGAATAAGTATAGTTTTGTTGTCAGAAATGAAAGCTTAGAGAAAAACTTACTTGCTCTGTATCACTTTGATATTAATTTTCAATATACCTTCAAGCAGGTGGAAAGTATGGAAATGTTCCAGTGAATGTTAAGCTTGCATACTTAGGCAGTTGTACTTTCTTTCTTTCAGTGCCATAGCCCATGAATGTCAGCAAGGCAACTTCAGGAGTTAACACATATAGACAATGCGTTAAAAATAATTTCTGCAGTGTTAGGCAAGCCGTAGTCTGTCTTCTTGGGTTAGTGACTGTATTTTCCCTTTGAAGTTCAACTATGTGTCTCTGCTAACACATACATCAACTGCATTTACTGCAACTGCTGAGAAATCATTGAAAATAAAAATACTCTGTGACTGTGGGTAGTGTCAACAGTGTGTACCAGAGTGATGAAATTCCACTGCCACACCATTAATTGCTTCATCAAGTAGTATCTGTGGTCTGACAATTATAGAGGTGATGTGTCCGTACAAGGTCAACTGAAATGACTCCTGGATCTTCCAAAGCTGTGCTTGCAGTCCTATTCACATCCTCACCACTACAAAACCACTACTGATTTGAGAAAAATGATGCACTTCTGGAAAACCACGGCCACACACATTTTCTTCGATACATAGCCCATTACTTCAGACTGTAAACCCAAGAGAAAATGAAACAGCAAAGCACTATATAGCGTTGTTTAGGCTTTCAGTTACACTAAGAACTCTAAAAGCACTATCCCCAAGACAGAGGCGCAAATAAGTATCAGAAGTGACAAGTATCCCAAGTCAGAGGAACAGAATTCTTGAGTTGGATTGTACTCACAGTTCTGCTAGTAGCAACTTTGAGATCTCCTGAAGAAAACTACTGGACATTCTGGTATTTACAAATACAGAATGAAGAGACCTGATGGATCTGCCATTGAAGAAAAATCATGTATCTGTAACATTACTAAGAAGTAAAAGTCTCCTGCTGATGTTTACTGCTCAGCAAAGCTCTGTCATTGTGGGGTTTTTTTTCTTTTTCTTTTAAAAATAAAAACACTGTTAAACCCATTATTTATGCACTGATATTTTCTATGCAGGATGTACCAAGCTTCTGCTTCTCATCTTAAAGCAGCACAAGGAACACTAGAGTACAATGCCTTTTCATCCCTTTTTCTGTTATGTTTCTTGATTAAGTGCCAGCTGATGCTCTACATACTCACTGTTGGCAAGAATATCTCCTACTAGCCTGCACTACCTTTAAAGCTAGGGAGTATGTACCTAAAATAGGGTGAAGTGCAAAGGCAATACATCTGTCGTGAGTGCCAAGGCTGTTATCTCCAAGTCAAGTGATATGGACTAGCTTGCACGTCTGCTCCCATACTGTCTGTAGGGTGTGTGGTGGGCCACTATCCTTCCTCCACCTGGGTTTTTCTAACCTATATTTGGATTACTGCATTTACTACGGTAGCCACTGGAGTCAGCCACGGCCACTGCAGACACGAACTACTATGTACCTGCTGTAGGTGGCTGAAACACTAGAATCCTAAAACAAAACAGAAAGCAAGATAATATGACGTCCCTGACATACTGTGGCTAACCTAACATCTCAATGAGTTCATGTCATTTAAACAGTCATAGAAGCTGGACACACTTGAAGCCACCTCTTTCTATTAACATCACATACATATATTCAGCTATTCAGGATAGGATTTTTCAGCTAACTTTCACTGTCTAGTTTATTGCTAAGAATTCATTTTTGGATAATGCTGACAAAGATCTCTTTTTCACTTGTGTGAAGTATTACCAGAAAACATGTTTCAGTAGCAAAGAAAATTCAGTTTACTGTTCTCATCCCCAGTATACAATGCTCCCTAATTTTGTGCTGTTCGAGGAATTAGGGCTCTGTTAATGAAGATTTAGGTCCAGTATCCATTCCATCAATAAAAAACAAACTTGTAGATAATGACACTGCTTGAAGAGATAACAGACTAACTCTGAAAACAATCCAACTGTTTCTTTTAGTTCATGACAGCGACAGAGAAAAAGCCACTCCATTTTAGCTCACTGCTAGAAAAATACTCCATTTGTTTCCAGTTATTCAAAGCATTTGAGTCCTAATTTCAGGTCATAATAAAAGTCACACATCCACTCCAATCCAGTCACCATACAGAACTACTCTGGGTGAAATTTTAGTCTCCTTAGTGCTAGAGACTGCTTTCACATTTCATTCTTGAAACTTGAGTTTCAGGTCTCCTAGAAAGAAATTCTGACAGCTGTTATTTCTTGGAAAAATAACTGGGCAAGTTTAAGTGACTTTTAGCGAACAAAAGCCTCCACCTGACTTTTACAAAAATAAGTTATTAATTCTTAGGTCAACACCAGAAACACTAGGTGTGTAAAAGTGTATTTGGAAAGCTGTATATATGTGATAGGAACACAAAAACTACATACTGATCCATGCTCACATAGACATTTTTTTGTTTTAAAAGAAAGCCTAAAAATCTCTAAAGAAAAAGTGTTCAAAAGAACTGACTAACTGTTCACATTCAGTCCCTGGTATATCCATGATCTAAAAGGTTTACACTCACAAAACAAGAAACACATGATTGTATGCTTCTAAACGCTTCTGAACACTCTTAGCACAAACCCAGTCTCATTTTTACTAGCTTACATAGCTGATGTTGGTGTTGGTTTAGCCAACAGGAATGCGAAAAGCAGCAGGTCTTATTACTGGACCTGTCATCAAAGCCAGAAAATAATGCTTTTCTACAGCTGAAACAAGAATGGTTCCTATTTAGTATGTTAACAGTTAAGTATGCATTACAGAATCCAGAGAAAACCATAATCTAGCCGTGACTACACTAACTGTACAGTATCTAAAAAAAAATTATGAGAACTTGTTGCATTTAACTTTCATGACAGGCTATGTTTGAAATGTAAACTAATATTTATAACTATTTTAAAATATATTTTGTTTAAACCTAGCACTATCACCATCCACTGGAAAATATGAAAACAGTGTTTTTTTTTGTATTTGTAGCACTTCACATTTATTTCTGTCTTACGCAGAGAGAAACAGAAAGCACAAAGACAGGCAAAACAGCCACAGTGTTTTTCCCAGCAGCCTTAGTGTCTCATTCATTTGCTGGATGGATTTCACTGTGTTAGCTGGTGTCTCAAGGGCAGCCTGAGACTCACACATTGGAAGTCTCATACATTTTTAAAACTGAAATACACAGAGGTGAGGAATGACAGGATTCCAAGGCATTATTGTAATGCAAATACAAATAGTAACTGCTTTCAAAATTAAATGGATTTACTACAACAGTTAACAGGGTTGTATCCTGGATTTACTACAGCAGCCAAGAGGGCTGTATCCCATGTCCCCATCTGCAAGCTTGAAAAATCATGTGAAATACTTATGAAAACATTACTGTGCACCTTCCCATGTCCCTATTCACTGTGTGACTACCTAAAATATAGCACAGATATTAAATACCCTTGTTTATAATCATTAGCTCCTACCTTAAAGCTCAGATGAATGACATAAACTCTCTTCTCTGAACATATCTTGTTTAACTTTACAGTGGAATATTTTTTAGGTCATTCCTTGCAGCCACTTTTGCTTTGTATATTTATAACATGACCCTTATATTTATATATAGATAATAAAATTTAAGGATAACAAATAAAAAAACCCACATATACTTGTGATCTAGGTTGCACATATCACATTTTTATAGCAAACTTTTAATAAAGCCTAGGGAAAACACATTTCCATGAGTGAAGACCTATTGAAAACAAAACAAAAAACTAAAAAGTAGAAATTCTTACCCTAAAAAACTCTTTAGTGGAGCCAGAATCTAACGTCCCATAAGCAATTTCTGTTTGCTTGGAAAGATCCTCTGCACTTTCAATGGGAGACACCATCCTCTCCACTGTCAGGAAGGCCGCTAAGTTTGCCGTGTAGGATGAGATTATGATGAGGGTAAAGAACCACCACACACCTCCAACAATGCGCCCAGACAGGGATCTAATAACAAGTATGAAATTAATTTGTAAAATGAAATGAAAGTCCTAAAAAGAACACACATTATCAGTTTTAGGCAAATGATGCATTATACTATAGGGAACCATTTCAGGTTATCATCTTGCAGCACACCTCTGTATGCTATTTTGATGGGAAGTCAAGGCATACTCCATTACACCTCCTGGACTTGGCTGAAACCAGGACTCCAGAGCTTACTTTAGGCAGAATTTAGTGATCCAGTTCTTCAAAGTTCTGAACATCCTGAAAGGAAACTGCTCCCATCATAATGTGCTATATTTAACACATAAACTTGTCATTCCCTCTGAAGTGAACTTGCCTGACATTGTGAAGAGGATCAAACAAAATCAGTGACACAGTGCTTTTGGATAAACTGGTATGCACTTAAAATCAAGTACCTTGAGGTTGCTTATTTTCCTAAGAGATTCAGACAAAGACTGATTTCCACAAAACAATGGCTTATGCTGCTGTGGACAATCCATAGTGAGAAACAAACAGCATTATTTGCAATAAAAACTGGCCCACGGAATATCCATAAACTAAAAAGTGTACACCACTTTTGAAAGACAACATGTATTTAACAAACTGTGGACTGGACATGAAACAATCAGTGGTAATACAGAAAAATGGTGAAGAAAAAATATTTTTAAATAATAATAATCTGATGTTTTTAACTGCAGCAGGTGGGCTCTTATGGATCTTTGCTTTGCATCTCCTGCTCAAGAAGAGAGAAGAAAAGAGAACTCAAGAAAATATATAAAACAATATGGAGCACACATCTAGAGAAATTCAATTACTTTGAATACTAGAAACTAATGGAAGAGAACTATTGATACCGCCATTATTATCAATCTTGACTTTTTTAAAATCATCTTTTAAACTTTGAAATTACTCACTACTTTGTTTCAAACAAGACATTATAGTAAGAGTACATAGTCTTTAGAGATGTGATTAATTATTTGCCAGAAATGTGCATGTAGTTGAAAGTCTAGTACCATGGTGTTGCAGTAGTTTAGGTATGTCTTGATGTATCTCCCCTATCTATTAAGTAAACAAATTAAAAATCACTTACCCAGCCTACTGTATTATGAGTGAGATTTTCAAGTAATTCTGACAAAATATTTATATAGATATATAAATAGATATAACTCTCTATATATGCACATTAAAACATGATGGTCATGCAAAGCTGATTTATTAAACTGGGAACAAAAATAAATAGAACCAATTCTGGACAAATTATTTTTACTAATTGTTATTATAAAAAATCTCTGTGATAATTCAGACATGAAAAGACTTATTCCATGTCACAACAGACTCACTCACTCACATCACTTGATGAAAATCAAGCCAGATGAGGTTCAGAATACATTATTAAAAAAGATCATAGAAAATAAATTATTTCAAGTTCCTTTTAAAGTGACATGTATTCTACAAACATGCTTTCTGTCACCTTTGAAAAAATACTATATACTTATTTTGACATGGAGGCAATCTGTGTACAAAATAATTCTACAATTAAAAGCTTGAATTATGTGATAAATACATATTTGCATGGTAAAATCTCTGGTAAAATGTATGTAGTAATTGCTGATTTTATGGAACGTCATATTGTATTGATGACATCTGCTATAAACAAACATAATCTTCAAAAAACCATGATTTCAGAGCTGCTGCCAACTTTGTAAAAAGAAGAATAAGCTCAATGACAATCCAGATATTGCACTCTCATATTATATTTTGTAAGTAAAACTTTTTTGAACGTCATTTGTATTAAAATTTTCCCATAAGGTCTGTCCCAGTTAAATAAACCATTTTTAATGTACATTTCAAAAAGTTTCTAAATATTGATAATTCTGTGTTAGTAGGAACCCACAATTGTACAAATAACTTGTTTATCAGATCATTAAAAACTAAAATAACAATTTCTGTGCAGTTACCTAAACTAGTGCACCATGCTTTTATACTTACAAAGGTATTATGTGGTAGTACTGAGAGTGCACTCACACCTCAAAAAAGATGAGGATAACTTTGTTAAGTTATCACTCTCTATTCTATTCCTTTGTTTCTGTGCTATGTGGCAAGATGATGGTCCGGTCCAGCCTTACTCAGCACCACCTTCTATTTCAGAGCCAGGAAGTCTTAGTTACTTGTCTACTCTACAATTCTTACAGTGTTTGTCACTTCATTAGAGAAATTATAGTAGCAATAGTATAAAACTTAATGCCACAAAGACATTTTGCTGATATTTTGTGATTCCTTTTTTCTGCTCCAATTCATTCGCAGGGAGTTCAGATTCCACAGGTGATGTTTTTGGTGCAAGAACAAAAATAACTGAGGTGTTATCAGCCCTCTTCTATTTTTATAATAAACACATAATATACAAACTAACTGCTTTCCTCAAAAATATGTTTGTAGTGAAATAAAGTGGTGTTAAACACCCCACTGAAACTAAATCTTGAATCTCCAAAATTAGAGTTTTACACATCTTTTATGATGACCATTTACTGTTATTATTCTTACATCACCTTTCAAAAGTTATCAAACCGTGCACAACTGTCATGCTTTAATAGCCAGTAAAACAGTAATAAAAAAAAAAAGGATCGTTATTCTACTACAGCCTTGGTTCAATAAAAATAATTTCATAGCTAATGGAGGATTTGCAGACAACTAAACCTGTGAAGTGTGTAATCAATGCAAAACTCCAAAGGACTGTCATTAACACAGCTTCTCGTGACCTGAAACCATTGGCTGTCTCTTCACTGTCTCCTTTCTTGTATAACATTGTTATGGTGTTTTATGCCTAATCTATTGCATCTTTCATCATAAAGGCTGGCAAATCTCACTGTAATACACTGGCTTTTACATGGAATTGCTAAAATTCTCACACAACAATTGTTCTGCTATTTCCACAGTAGAACAAGTTGAAAACCTGCTGTTGCCTTTTGGGATGCATGACTTAGACATAAGAAAAGCTCCCTTGGTGTGATTTATTTTGCACACTAGCCACTAGACCCACTAGAAATCGACCTGTTCCTTGTCTTACTTCAGGATATATAGAAGAAAGTTAAATTGCTTAGTATAATTAGGTAGGTCTTCTGATATGATTTTTTTAAACCCAGTTGCCCTATTATACTTGTTACTATAGTTCCTTCAAGCAGCAAGTACCTATTTACCTACCTACTTACCGCTCTGCTGAATCAAGGCTAGAACCACTTGTGCACAAGGGAAATAGAATATTTAATGAGCTGCAAAGGAATTAACTTAAGTGCTTTACAGTTGTGCCTAATAAAGTAGGTGAAAATCCACAAGGAACTGAGCATTTTTAAACTGGACCTTCAAATTCATTTTAGATATTTCCTTTGAGACTTTTCTAAAACTAGGCCATGGAAAAACAGCAGTGTTTTGCAACTATTCACATGAAATTAGAGCCATCACCTTTATTTCAGTTTAAGGCTCTCCTGCAGAAAAACAGCTGGTTAATAACAGTGTTATGATACGTAGTGAATTTTAGAGGGAAAGCGCTGTCTGTGTAGTTTGTGACTAGTATGTTACCCTTTTTTCCCACTACAGTTGTTGTGAACCATATGCACTGTCAACTGTAAAATGGGAATATGCAGCAAAAACACGGTACCCCTCCAAGAAGGTGTGGAATGACTTGAACCTTATGCATTTTACAGTCTCTGGATGGTGTATATAAATTCACTTGGCAAATGTATGATCGATGTTAAGACAACATCGATCAAATACATCATGACCCTATGTCACAGACAACTGATTTTATTTCAAGGGCTTTTGTGATTTTAGAGAGGGGAAAAAACACAGCAATTCATTTCTTTCTTGAGAGTGAAAATATATGCACCATGAACCTCCTCCGGCTGAGATGGCTGAGACCAAAAATGCACAAAGTTGAAATGGGCGAGTAACCAACCTTGGCGAAATATCGCATCCTTGCTGCATAAAGGCACCCAAGGAAAACCAGAGACTATTAAATATCCCAAATTCATTAGTTGATTCATTAGTTTGCGTTTCTCTTCCATCTTCAAATTCCTCTGTGTGCCACTCGTATGGGCTAAATCTGCTGACCAGGAATAAAACTACACTGACCCCAATGTAGGCAAAAACAATGCACATCCAGATTTCATATGCTAATGGATCAAGAAATGAAAACACTCCTGGCTTGGACTTCTGAGGCTTCTTGATCATTATTGATATCCCCAGGCTCATAAAGGGCTTTGAGAAGTCAATCACCTCTTCTCTCACCAACGTTATAGTTAATGGAGCAATTGCAATATCGGCTTTCTGTAAAGGAAGAAAAAAGCAAATAATAGCTAATACAATGATCAGAGCAAAGAATGGTTTAGTTTCTACTGCATTTCATAAATGGGTAATAGGACAGCAGAGACACCAGCAACATTCATTTCACCAAGAATGTCCTATTGAGAATTTCAGAAATTTTTTGTTGATACTCTTCTTACTGAAATATATATAGCAATATGGTGGGCATACTCCAAGCTTCCCTTTTCACACAGGCCCTTTTAAAAGTATATGACATTTAAAAGTGTTAGTAAAGTACACTGCCTTTCACCTGGTCAGAAGGATGAAATATACACTCACTCCCCTCAACTTCACTTGCACTTAAAACCTAATTCCATGTTTCACTTTCAAAATTTTTCATGCCAATACAGGTTACTAATTCTCTGTAGAAGGAACTGGATAATTTTCCTCTACAGAGAAAACTATATCAAATCTCACTCCTTCCATTAGTCATCTTTAACGGCTTCATTATAAAAAAATTTCTTACCCCATAAACAAGTTCTCCAACCATCCCATTCCAGATTTTCGTGTCTGCATCTCTCGCCCCATACTTGCCATCCCCAACAATTGTGAGCTTATATTTGAATCCACAGTGTTTAGCAATTTCTGTAGCTAAGTCCACGCAATAGCCCTCATATCGATCATTTCCTTCAAGCATTTCATGATTTTTCTTCATCATGACGTATGGGGACTCCTGCACAGAAAGAACTTGCCTTAGCTACTTGGTAAAAAGAGAAACGTATTGGTTGTACACTTCATAGATTAATATGTTCTCTTTTACATGTGAGAAAGAGAAAATGTAACATCTGAGTCATACATGCTACGGATATGTCAGCTGTTAATTATTAACGTGACATGTCCTTAACACATTTGAAAGCTGCATTCTCTGAAGTCATACACAAACAACAATACTTACAGGTATAGTGATTCTCAGTAGTATGTTAATAATGACCATGAATGTTACCAGGAGTTATGCATTCAGAGAAGAAAGAGTAAGTTCCAAAATCAGTTTCTTTCTCTCATACAGTTTGGATGGAAGAAGGCAAAGGTATTTAGTTTCTTTTGCTGTTTTCTTAATACAAGAACATTCTTTCCTATTTCACAACCACACCCCTCCCTGGGAAAACACTTCAGGCTCCCCAGGCTATATCCTTACTGAATTACTACACAAACATTAGGTAAGATATCTATAACTATGCAATAAAGTTCTATCATGAGCAAAGCTGCTGATGAGTTGTACTAAAGTAACCTATCTCCTCTTTGCTCAGTTGTTACCAAACTATTCTTACATCCAGTGATATTTCTATGCCAGCTTGTGACGCGTCCAAACTGATAAAGAAGCTGTGTAACTTACAGAGAAATGCTGTTCTATAACAGTACATAATGTTATTTTCTAGAGAAGTACAATGCATCTTTTAATGTTTTATTTTACACTTCACCAATCCATGGCGGCTACAATTCTGAAGCATAAGAACCAGTCTCTTTGCTGTTTGGCAAAATCCTTTCTCTAAAACCAACGCCTCTCCTTTGAAAGCAGGTATTTCATTTCCATTTTCAAGCGTAAAAATTCTAACTTTCTAGGATGTTCAATCAATGACCACGTGTTTTCTACAGAACAAAACCACATACTGAATCATTTATATATCCTTAATTTCCAGATTTTATTTATGTATCATGATGAGTAACAGGTTACAACCTCAGATAATAATACAACAGTATATTTAAACTAACATAATGATGAGAAACAAATCACTGTAGGACATACTGTCTTCTGACAAAATATGAGGTTAATTACCAAAATAGTGGTGACAATAATAGTCTTATTCTCTAGTCCTGAAGATTCATTTCCAAGAGGGCCATCAAGAGGATTCACAACCATTTTGTCCACTTCGCTCCAATATCCAATCTAAAGAGAGTTTATAGGATGCACAGATACCAGTGAATATGAACTTTCATAGAGAAGGTAAAGCATGATATTACTATGACTTTGATCTATGCTCAAAGAGAACTATTTTAGCTATGGATTTACCAGTGTAAATATTTCTATTTATGTTGTTAAAGATTATTACAAATAGTAACAGGATAGAACTAATGCCATTTGTTGAGATTAATTTGTCTAATACAGGCACACTGTTTTCGCATATTGACAGGTATTAGTATCATCACACACTGTAGGACTGAAAGGGTTATGACAGACTCTGGATAAGGAAGACATGAGAAACTGGCTTTTCCTGAAAAATTTGGAATTAGAACAGAAAGATAATGACATTTGAAGAAACATCATTGAAAAGCTGCATTCTGCATTCATCATTCAGAAGCGTATTTCCCAAAATAATCATTCATATTTAGCAATTCAGATGAGAAAGCAAAAAGTTTATCTGCAAAACTGAAAAAAAAATACTGGTAGTACTTACCAGAAATAACTACTTGTATTTGTTAGAAAGAAATAATACATATTTTCACTGTGTTCTGCAAGACCCTTATAGAATACATCTATTATTACAACTCATGCTTTAATTAATCCATAGTGTTTCATTACCTACCTTAACTTGTTGCTTAGCATGGTAAAACCTTTAAAGACACTGTAAGACAATTCAAATTACCTTCCGAGGACCAGTACTTTTGAGTTCCATGACGTTTATTGTAAAATTGATTCTTTTTCCATTCTGATCAAACTTTATATTCCCTGTTAGACCTTCCACCTGAACCTATATAGATGGAGATTAAAATGGTAGAAGAACTAAGTTTGTTTCTTTTTTGAATTTTCTATTTCCATAAACTGAAATTTCAAAAACATTCTGTTTAGACTCTTCCACACACAATATATTATCTTACTGTGAGACATATTCCTGAGGAGTTCACTTCCATGTTATTCCCAGCAAGATCCAGGCAAGTTAGGAGACTGGAAGGTTCTTTTCAAGCATTTATAGAGAATTTTACACACGCATTCATTCAGTATTCACTCAAGGGAAACTACCTGTTTCAATGCCCTTTCTATCTCCACACCATGACCCCAGGGCACAGCTGGATTTGCAAGACAATCTCCAGCATTTCCTCTTCTGGAGATCTCAATCCTCTGTTTACGCAAATTCCGGAAAGCTTCTGTCATCACTTGAACAGCATCATATGTAAGAGCAGATGTATACTGAAAAGAAGTGAAAATATTTAACTAAAAAACAACTTCAGCTTCACTACACCTTTCAATACATTCTATAATCCATTAAACACAGAAATATATTAAAAATAAAAAGGACAGTAAGATACATGGGAAATCAGATGAGTTCTTCTGTAGTTTGAAGGTAAATACCCTCTGAGAGGCACCTATGCAAATTAATGAAGTGCTCTCCATCAGAATGGTTAGAAGCAGTGCTAATAAGTCTAAACTGAATATTTACAGCTGTTTTCAGTATGTATTCCATTCCTTTCTCACTACAACTGGGTAACAGTTCTGTGTGCAATGTCTGGAAACCCATGGATGTGACAGGGGGAAAAAAAAAATCCACTATTTAACTTCAGTAAGCCTCTAAAAGTAAGGAATTGTTCCTGATTACGCTCTTTGGGAGACATATTTATACACAGATCTGTAGACTACATCTCCTCTCACATATATACACACAAAACAAAACAACAGGCATCTGTAGATACATGTGCTTAACTTTTATCTGTTGAATAGATAAACTCAGGGGTAGCTATTTTCAAGTATGCAGTACCTTGTCAGCACCATGTTAGAGCAGGTTTTGGACCGAGATACCTGGAAGAACTGGTGCCCCTCAAAGAGCAATACAGGCAGGAAAGAGCCCCACGTTCCTAATCTGCCACAACACAAGGAGCTTTACAACTTTTGAGACATCAGGGGAGAATCCTGTGATCACATGCATCACAAGCTGGGGCTAAACAGCCAAAAGCAGTTAACTTCAGTGACTGGAAAATTTTACATCTTAACTAACTAACTGAACAGAAACCACATGTACACGTACACTGAGGACTTTGTTGGATGAGCCTGATGAGTCCAGAACATTGCAATCATGCCAAATATAGAGACATTTTTGGAATTATGGGCCAGAACATAACTACTTATAGCCTTATGAATGAATGCAATGATCCCTATGAAGGCTATTAGATGCTGAAAATATATAAACTGTAAAGTAGAGAAAATGATATATTGGCTCTTTGCTTCAATGGCTCAGACTTTAATGAGAATTTTAATTAGGTAGCTCAAGTCATGCAGAAGGCTCTTGTAATTGTAACCAAGGCAGGATCCTGAATTGAGGTCATTTTTGTATGCAACTGTTAGACCTTGGAGAGGAAGAAAAGGAAGGTGGAACTCTTTTTTTTTCAGATATATAAGCTTACTGGGTGATTAATGTGAATCTTCCCAAGAAAGTTCTCTCAGTGACTTGTACAGAAGTATTTAAAGGGGTCAGAACAGCAGCAGAATCAAGTGTGAAACTGGCTGGAGCTGAAACTAGTTTCTGCTACTGGAGTAGTAGTGATTAAGTGGTGGACATGGATTTGGAGCTTCAGAGAAGGTCACACTGAGAAGTGAAAGGACCCTGACTCATTTTTTTCTGGGACAGACTAGCAATACTTCTTTAAGTGTAACTCTTTGCAGTACAGAAACATATTGTACCACACTAGCATTTGAGAAACTTTGGATACAGCACTGTCATTAACCACTGAAACATACTTCGGGTATCAGAGAAAATAAGAGATTGAAATTGATAAGTTATAGTGCTATCTAATTCAGTTTCCTATGTTTCACTTGATCATTGGGATAACTTTAATGTGTCTTCTCAAAAATACTATCTGTATAGTATATAATTACTGGTCTGAATATTCACAACTCAGTCATAAATTCTGTTTGTGTAGGGCTTTGCCTATCAATACATATCTGCATGTATATACATGTCATCACATATATCCACAAGCTTTAATTTAGGTTAAGTCAGCTTTAATCTAAGGATCTCAAAATATTTTACGAGCATTTTACGTGTTGTTGGAGATGCCAAAGAAAACAAACAGCCCATGCATCATTTATTACTGCTTTATTCTGCATACACTTTCAGTTCCTAACAACCTTCATAGGGCTCTTTAAAACTATCCATAGCTTAATTAATAGATGTCAAGCTGCCAAACTAAAACCAAGTGACCTCATTACCATAAACAAGAAATGACAGACAACCTGCACATGCAGAGGGGTGTCTCTGTGTGCGTGTCTGCATAAGAAATAAAAATGTCTTAAGTTAAAGGATGCCTTAACTCTGTCTTGATTAACTTTGTTTAAAAATGGAGATTCATTGATGTTCTGATCTGCACTATTAAAATAATTGGGACCACTATGTGGAATAATATTCTGTGGAAGTGGGATGGGCTCTTACAGCCTACTACTTTTACATCAGTGTAAATCTCGTAACTTCATTTCAGTTCTTTTCAACTTCACATGAGAAAAATCAGCAACTTTAACACAAAATGGCATAGGTACTACCCTATAGCTCCCACAGAAACACCCGTGTTAATTAAAGCATGGCAAAAAATATGCAAAAAAAAAAAAAAAATCTTTCTTCTCTTAATTCCAGGACTATGATAATTAAAAAATTATATAGAAACTATAATGTAATGCACAAAAGTGCCTAAAGATATAATCATAGACTCACAGAATACCAGGCTGGAAGGGACCATAAGGATAGTGTGGTCCAACCTTTCTTGGCGAAAGCACAGTCTAGACAAGATGACCCAGCACCCTGTTCAGCAGAATCTTAAAAGTGTCCAATGCTGGGACATCCACCACTTCACTGGGAAGATTATTCCAATGGCCGATTGCTCTCATTGTGAAAAATTTCCCTGGTGTCCAATCAGAATCTCCCCATGAGCAACATATCGTTTCTGTGTGACTCCTTGTAAAAAGGGAGTCCCTATCTTCTTTTTAGCTACCCTTTAAATACTGGAACATTATTTGCTATGAAACGTGGATTGCATACAATGTCATACGAAAAGAATTCCCTCTTTAAATAAATGCCCTAATTGCCAAGAAGAGAAAAGACAAGGTCCATATGTGATTTTTCTTCAAATTAAATTTAAAATGTACTATAGACCTTAATAAAATTTGTAAGCTGCGATCGTGAAGATAAATTTGAAAAGAAAGTCATCCCAGACTAAGCAGAAGACATTAATCATGTGCTGTCCAAGAAAAACTGGCAAGATAAACTTTGGTAACTTTAGCTGTCATTCAGAAGATACCAGATTATTACCAGATTATTACTAATGATAAATAATTATTAATAATCTGTAATTCAGAAGATACCAGCAATCCTTAACTAAAAGGCTCAGTACCCTACCTTGTACAATCAGTAACTGAAACTTCTGAAGATGAAATTGCAGATGATAGTCCCAGAAGCAGATTTTTTATATGTATATTTTAAAGCTGTAAGATATTATAGAAAGATGTAATCTTTGTTTGTTAGTCCCATGTTTAGCCCAATGCTTAACTTTTATCTGTTGAACAGATAAACTCAGGGGTAGCTATTTTCAAGTATGCAGTACCTTGTCAGCACCATGTTAGAACAGGTTTTGGGCTGAGATATCTGGAAGAACTGGTGCCCCTCAAAGAGCAATACAGGCAGGGAAGAGCCTGTTCACGTGCTAAAGTCATAAAGAGATACACTTAGAGATTTAGGATATAACATTAAAAAAATATACTTAAGCAGTAGAAAACAAATTAAAATGTGAAGACATTAAAAAAAAAAGTATTCTTAATCACAGTAAGTCAAATTATTTTTCCTCTTGATCTGGATATCTGCAATGTCTAAATCTATCCTTGACATACTAGTTGATTTTTTTTACAGTCAGAAAAGAGAAATAACCATTTTAAGGTGTGATTCATTTGACCTGTTAGACACTTTCTTTAAAATAAAATGAATCATGCCTTCGATTCCATTAAGTTGATTTCTAGCAACTTCTGAGACTACTGGAGGAGTCCAGGGCGATCAGCTTAGATACATATATCTATACTGTAGACACACTAAAAACAAATTAAAACCATGGGGACTCTGAACTAGCCATTCAGCCCTAATCTAACACAACAGTGAGAAAGACCAAAAAAATAATGGGATACTTTGGGCAGAGACTGTACCAACAGAGTCAAAGAACACGGTGCGGGTATACAAGACACTAGGGAGACCTGAGCTAGAACGGCATATCCAGCTGAAGCACTGTTCAAAAAGCTGAAATTGGTCTGAAACAGGCACAGAAGAAGGTTCCTCAGCATGTATGGGAGGTTGCTACTGGAGCAGCAGGAGAAGGGAGACTGTATCACTAATAGAGGTTAAGAGAAAGGAGGTCTAAAAAAAAAAAAAGTATTTTTCCTTGGAGACAAGTAAGATTCAAAGCAAGGTAATATAGGAAATGTTCTTTGCTGCAAGAGCGAGTGGGTAGAATCAATGGATATAAACAAATGTGCAGCATTGTTCCCTATATTTAAACAATTTAAATATACTTAAATACCAACAAATATACATCAAAGGTAGTAAGACAAACTTGTGTGTTCTTGTTGCTTGTGGGTATACTACATGTTTGACTTTCTGCTTTACACCGGCAATTTTTTTCCAATGGCTCACTAGCATTTCAGCACCTTGTTTATAATACTTCACTGAACTACACACAGACTAAATTGGGATATCAAACGGTGTCTTGCTTTAATGCATGTTACAGCTTTATTTTGCTTTGAGGATTATATTAAATAAAAGCTCTCATCTGAATTTTGTGCATTTTTCTCATAACGAAGTATTTTTCTACTTGAAAGCTTGTATATACCATAAAAGCAGAACTGCCTTTTCATAGTGCTTTGTACAATAATTGCATTTTTTTGTCAAAACATTCACAAAACTCTTATCAAATTATTGGTATTTTCAGAAGTAAGTGGTAGAGATTGGGCTATAGATACAGACACATTACTGCATTTTAATATCTTGTACATATATATATAAATAGGTCTATACATATGTAAACCCATATTCATGAAGAACGAGACACAAATTTATTTGTCGAGAACTAGTAAAGGATCTGGACAACTACCTCCTGTAGTCTTTCAATGTAGTCAAACTAATGCAATTCAGTCACCTATTTCTTAAGGGTCTTAAATTAAAATGTATCTTGGGGCTATTTTGAAATGGTCAGTATTACACACACTTTGGAAGACATTTGAAAGTTGCTTGGCAGATGAAAGAGTAAGAGGAAAATTCTCCTTCAGGATCTCTTGTGATCCACTGTAAACTGTCACTACGGAGCACAGGTATGGAAATAGTTACTTCTGATAGAAATAAGAGACATTATCAAATATTGTACACAAAACTATCATTGTAAATCCAGATGTTTTTTAAATGTGCCCATAACCATGCATCATGCTCCTTTGTTCTGTGTAGGCATTAGCATGAATGGGGTCTGTATGAAGCAGCATGTCAGGCTGGATGCCAATCAACCTGCAAATAGGCTTTAAGTACAGGAGCATCTTCATTACCTATGGGCATGTTTCAAACACTGGGAACATGAGGTAGGGGTCACAGAACCCAGAAAAGACTGAACGCTTGCCTCTTCCTATTTAATCTTTACATTAGAATGAACCTCCTGTGAAAACAAGCAGCTTTTACAACAGACTCGCTTCCAGCTGAAAATATTGCGTATATATGCAAGATATTTGGAAATATCAGCTGATTATTTGTAAATTTTTTAATAACAATCCTGGTCCTGACTAAAAGTGAAGAGAAATTAATAAAATGTAAAATGACTGGATTTTAAAATTAATCTCAATAAACATGGGATTTGAAATTAAGCCCTATTTATCTTAACATATATACTTTATTAATTGTTTTCAGACATTTTAAAGTCACATAAACTCACATTTTGATTATAGCCTTTATTTAAATGCAATTCCAGCATTCTGTGTGCACAGAACAGCGAAACAAATAATAAGTATTTTTAATCTGAAATGTCATACTGTTTTGAGCAGCACATTAGAGGCAAAGAACACCTTAAGCAACCTGTCACCTTGGAAAAATTTAAGTGTTCGTGTGCAAAATTGCTATCCAGAAGCCCTGATAATTTTGTGATGTGTTTATGTTCTTCAGGTATCTCCGTGTTTGGTTTAGAAAGGCTGTTTTCTGGGCACACCCCAGAACAGCTTTTGTTTCTAGCCAGGCACCTGCCTGAGCCTGCAGCCCTGGGAATCTGACTCCTATTTGAAAGACATGCCCACAGCACATCAGCAGACACTGACATGACTGGGGCACTTGCATCATCCCAACAGTCCCCCTTGTAGGATATTTATAGGGAAAACTGACCTCTTTAACTCCTTTTAAAACTGAATATAGCAAAGATCACAAGATTTATGAACACCAAGGTGCTTGGCCTTTCTACCTATTTCAACTACTACTCTAATAGAAAGGATATTCCTAGACTGTAATTCCTCCCCCAAGATTACCTCCAATCTGACTCAATAGAGTCATCAGAGGTTCTAATTCAGCAGAAAAAAGAGTACAGGTACCTACTTTTTTTTTTTTCCCAAAAAATTTCTTTTTCTGGTTTTGCACTGGGGACAGAAATTTTAATGTACCATTAAATTTAGTGCAATGGCCAAAGAGAAGATCTAGTGATACTGTAAAACAAATGTTTCTTCAAAATATCAGAAAGATGTCAGAGAATAAAAAAATTCTGGATCTGGACAAAAGTCTTGGCAACCAAGTGAACCTTCTGTCTTCCAGGAAGAAACAGAGTAATGCCAGATCTTATTAATGGCACTGGTATTTGGATCTACTGAACTTCCAGACCTTTATCCAGAACAGCAAGTCAGCTTGTGTGTCTTGCACTCATTCAGAAGTGTTAATGGAGAAGTTGTGTGGGAATTTATCCCTTCCATTATCCAGAAGGTAAAATTAGTCTAAAATACTTCCTCCTTTATTTTTTGAAAACGCACTACAGAGAACGAGCTCCGGCATGTCATTCAATCTCAGAAGTCCTTTAACCTTCGTATCAACTAAGCTATCTGTGTCCACAGAAAGATGGGCAGATGCTTTCAGAAGTTCCTGCCGTTTACTCTGGGTCCACCACGTTGTTTTGTCTCAGCTTTTGTTGATCGTGGTGAATGGGTCTAAAACATACAAAGGTTGCGATGACTCAATATTGCTCACTCAGAGCGGTCGGTACTGATGTTATAGTACAGTGCACTGCTCGACAAGGCTTTTATTTTGCTGTTGTTCCAATAATAATGTATAAGCAATTTAAAATAAATGAAATATTGAATCAGACACCAAGTTCTGCAAGATGTCCTCCTAGCCAGTGCCATTAAAAACAACATGGTAGTTTCTATGCTAGTATTAAAAAACCCAAAACACAAACACAAACAAACCCCGCCAAATAATAACAAAACAAACATTCACAGCTGTAGCCTTTTTTTCTAAATCTATCATACTGCAATACAAAAATACCTTCTTTTAAACACATTTTTAATGAGAAAGGATAACTATCAGGTACAAAAAAAAAAGAACTTGAAAGGAGTACAGTAGTTTTTAATGAAAATCTTCACACTATCTTTTTTCTCTACCTAATACATATAGGCTTATGAGACCAGGAGTGAATTTAATTTTCATCCCTCTCCTTCTGAAAAATCATAAAAAATTAAAAATAAATAAATCAGGAGGACACCTAATCTCTCCCTACAGTGAAGGCAGAAATGACATTACACTATTCATAATTTAAATATTTTGCACTTATTTTGTAAACTGTACATTCACTACAGTTGTGTAACAGCTTATTTGAACCTCAAACCATGGAGGTTCTTAAAGCCTCCGGTCATTACTCAATGGCTGAAAAGTTTACCATCTAAACTCACTTTTTTTATTAAGCTCCTTATAAAGTCTATGAATTCTTGGCCTATTATTTCAATTTTTCTAGAAGCTTTTCAAACCCTCTTAATTGTCAAACCTAAAACTTACTCCTGGTGAACTTTATATCACCAAAAAACACACTGAGCTTGACAAAAAATTACTTGGATTTGAATCCATAGAGTTTGACAGAAATAATAAAAACAATTATTTGGATTTAGACCCACAGCATTTTACTTATAAAAAAAGATGATGTTGTTTTCTAACCCATGCCACTTTCTGTGGAAAATACCTAAACTGACAAAATAAATAAGATTTTACAGTTATTTGTGTAATCGCACTTCTAACTTTAAACAGAATGCACTTGCAAAACAGCAATGCCACTGATGATAAAATCACCTTTAATTTACTGTAAACCACAAAGAACATATGCCTTTTTAATTGTCACCGTATGAATACATAAAATCTTTTTCTTCAAGGCTAAGCTAGAGAAAAGTACGTACATAGTGTTATAAATCAGGAGTATCCAGCAGCAAAAACTGAAGCCTACTGTTATGATAGTGAAAATAGAACAAGTAGGAAAATTTAAAGCAGAGAATGAGAATAAAATGTACAAATACAAAGGCAAAAGACTTATCTGAAAAATCATGCTATAAGAAATGGATTTGAAAGAACTAGTATGATCGTTTAAAATGTTAAAGTCTGGAGTTTGTGGGTATTTTTTTCTTTATATGGGGGGGAGGAGTGGTTGTTTGTTCTTTTGTGGGGGTTTCTTCTGGGCTTTGTTTTTCTCTTTTTTTTTTTTTTTAAATCCACTTTACCCTAAAACTACACTTGAGTTTCTTTAAATTCTTATGTTCTATCACAAAAGTCACTTTCTCTTAAAAAACTGAGGTTAGCCATAAATCAATAAGCATATGTGACTTAGAGCAGACATAAATTTTAAAATATAAAATGCTCTTTTTCTAAAATATTTACTGAAATGTAGTCTTCAATCACTGCTCTTTTGCTCTTTTTATTAAAAACAAATGGTCATCCAAGCATTATTATCTATGGTAAATATCCTTTGTGAGTTGAGCTTTTAACCCAAAGAAAGTTACTACGATTATTATAAAAATGTATTTTAGGTTTTTTTCTAGTAGAATAATTCATGATTGACGCAATTAAGAAAATGGTAGAAGAGAGATTAGAGAACAGATTATTCTGTCTTATCAAATGACTAATACTATATGAATTATAATAACCTGAAAACTCTATTTGGCTCTTCAGTTATATTATTTTTACTCATATCCAACAGAAAGTTCTATATACATTAATGGAAATAATCTATTTACCCTAGAATTTGAACAACACTGCAACAGAAATGATTCTATATTGTAACTTCATATGAGGATTTTTTAGATTGAAATTTTTCACCAGCCTATTTAATAAAGCCACAATAATGATATTTTAATTTGATTTTAATATATTCTGAATCATCGTCACTCTCTGTAACAATCTGTAGGAGAGGTACCTGAACCTGACATTACAATACACCTTGCACAAATTCACTTATCAGGGCAGGGAAAAAGAACACATTCAGTTGAAGTGCTGGTTGAAATAAGTGAGTTCCTGGGAAAACAGGCAGGAGGAATCCATTGCACTTTGTTGGCTGAAGATCCTTAAACACTTATAATCATTAATAATTCAAAGAAACAGAGCTGCATAGGGACATCAGGACTTGGCTCTGTAGTTTTCTGAACCCTGGCAAATACTTTTGCTTTGGCACAGTTCAAGCACTTTCACTTGCAGGATCGAAGGATCTGGGTCAATAGGCCCTCTGTATGTCTGAGACAAATCTACAGATATTGCCTCAAACCATCCACTGCTTTCACTGACTAAATGTTCCATTCTTTAATTGAGTTTTCTTTAAAAAAAACAATGAACCAACTATGCTGGAATTAGCGATTACTTACGGAAAAGAGCCTTAAGGTATTAAAAAGAAGCGTAAGTTTAACACTGAAATTTCTTAGGTCTACATTTTTCGTATATTTTTTTGGAAGTAGAGAAGATTGAACGGTAGGATTCAAAAGCCCAGTGAAACCAAGTATCTGGAATGCCAGCTGCTACATGTATATTTTTATGCTCAGGAAACCAAAACACAAGGACTGGAAAATGTAGCCAGAAAAAAATTACAGTTTTACAAGGACACTTAGTTCCTGACTAAATCACATAATAAATACTGAAATTAGCTGATTTTTTTTTTTTTAATATTCATAAATCATTATAATCTACTTTAATTGAGGCATAATCAATCACAATTTTCCATTAAAACCATAGCAGGTGCAACAGAATATCACTTATAACTCTTAATAAAATGCCTGGTATTAGAAAACCATTTTCCAACACACTTGCAATCATAAGTGGCATGCCCCAAAATGATGGTATTGTCTAATTCATTAATTGTATGCTTTTGCTTAGTTGTCTATATCTAGACTAAATTCTATCTGAATTTCTAGTTTGAAGAAAAGTTTTCACTCTTCTCTTCTTTGTTTGTTATTATCAGTGAGTCATCTGAACTGTAATTATTTCTGCAAGCAAAATAGGTATTTTTATATTTGTCTGCATGTTCTCCGTATTCCATATTTGAGGTAAATCGGTACCAGTAGAGTTCAAACAGCAGATTTGAATGACAAGCCTCATTCTTCCTGAATTACTAGACTGGCAGTTTTCAACTTTTGCAATTTTATCATAAAGAGAGCACTGTTTGGTACTATACAAACACTTCAAATTCTAGAATCACACTATCTTTGAAAAAAAATAGATTTCATAATAATTTTCTAAAAGACTAGATGACTTGGCTATAAAAGAGACTTGAAAAGGTGAAACTACTAAAGGCGAAATCAGAAGGCAAAACCAATCTCTCATTTTGTTATCATAGTTATGCTTTGATTGTGTGTGGGGGAAAGACATTATGAAGCCTGAAATGCAATCCTATGAATTCTGAACATCTGAAACATCATGTACAAGCATGAAGCAGTTTAATCCATTGAAAACAGCTGCAATAAGTACTGGGGGTGTTACCATCTTCCAACACAATGGTATCCTCTAGGAGTCCGAACTGCCTTGGGGTTTCAACCAGGCAGCCCCAAATTATTTTCTGCATGCTGCATGTAGTTTCTGTATATATCATACACAACTTGGCTCAGATACTTGCACACACCAAGCCTCATGTTGCTCTTAGAAAAGCTCATCACAGAGTACGATGACTTAGTACTTAAGTCTGCCTAGCCTTCAGGAGGTACCAATTGAACTTCTTCCTGGAATTAAACCAAAGGCTGCCCCCAAACAGAATGGGTTAATCAGATTAGGAACTGGAACAGCTGGATGTGAATGGATGTGTTTGCCTTCAGTGTCCTTCCACAACGGCAAGAGGTTTGCTTCAGATATTATAGCCTGACGCACTAAGGGTAAGAAAGTCCAGCATATTTGTAAATACACAATAATGGATCAAAAGAGGACTTCGGCTTGTTATTATTAGGCCTTCATAAAATGAAATGTGGCTTTTGTTTTGCTGCATGACAAAAAAATTAACCAGGATGCTCCGTGGTAGGTTTCAAGATCTACACATTATTGGCTCATCTAGAATTGCATGCAGAGACTGGTAACACCTTCAATTACAAAAGATATGTTTTAAATTTACTCTGGGGTAAACAGTATATCAGCTTTATTTTGAAAAATGAAAATACTTTTTGTAAAAAGGCAGCAAAGCACTAGAGTTTTAAGCATTCTGCTTTACCTTTAAATCTTGTGGTTTTTATCAGTACAGGTGCAGTGCAGCAACAAATAAAATCAGTGCCTCTTCTCATCCATGTCCTAAGACTGCAATTTCTTACAGTTAATCATTTATAAATCGTGAAGATGCATTTTTAAAGCAATTTGATTCAGGTCCTCTTCTGGGAATTTGTAGAACATGTTTTCAACAATGTTATTCTTTCTTGAAAAGTTCATTGCTTTAAAATGCATGTTTTTTTAGAAAGAGGCATCTTTCTACATTTTCAGGACTCGAGTGCTGTGACATGTCTTGTCACATTGGCTCAGTCATATTCCATTGACTTGCATTTTATAATGTAAAAGGAATGTATACTCCTTTTTGGATCACAAAAATAAGATAATACAACACAGTTGTGATGCCATTGCCTGCAATGAGATAACATTAGCAATCCCAGGGCTAACATTACCTGCTAGGGGCATGTAACCTCCTCTCATTGCTGTATTGGTAATACAGGACTTTCATTAGCCTTCCTGTTTCATATACAATTGGCAGTGATAGTTTCCTAGATTCTTTGGGAACTAGTGGCAAGAGCTCATTTATAACCACTGACAATTTGAACAACTGCCTTAAAACCAAAAGGAGAGGAATACAATTCATAAGATCACAGAAGGAAAAAATGGGAGACCAGTGAGTTAAACCTGCTAAATAACTTAGATGTTTATACACTGTTCCAAGAAGTAAATGATAATGAACACAGCTAGAATATTTATGTAAGAAGGAATGGCATGTTTAGGAAGAACAGGTAGGAAATGCAGTTCAACAAAAATAGATGAAAAATTCTGTACTTTAAAGGAATGATCAAGTGCATAGATATGGTATGAATGTGTCTAAATTGGTAGCAGTACAGAAAAGCAATGCAGAAAAAGATCTGGATGTTAGTGTGTATCCCCTGATAAATATTTTCCAACAGTGTCATGATGGTGAGGAAAAAAACAAACAAACAAACAAACAAACAAACACAAACAACCAAACAAACCCCAACAACAACAGCAAAAATAAAACAAAATAAATACAAAAACAAACAAACAAACAAACACAAAAAAACCACACAACAAAACGCAAAACACAACCAAAAGTAACACAAAAGAAAGCCTTGAAAGGAGTACTGTCTCTGAGATACATGAAGCTATTATTTTGATCTCTACAGCACAGCACACAGATGTGATGCAGTACCAAGTCCCAGTCTGGCATTTCAAAGAAGATGAGTACCAATTAGAAAGGTTCCAGAGCAAAATGACGAACAGGATCTGATAGGAGAAAATGCAAAGGGAAAGGGATCATCTAGTTTAGCAGGGAGCAGAGCAAGGACAAATACGGCAGCCATCTTCAAATATAGGACAGCTAAAACCGGGAACTTCCTTGTATCCATTAGAAACAGATAAAGGAGTAATGGATTAGGCAATATAAAGGCTACTTTAAGACAAACAAACAAAAAACCTAAAACCAAGACCATTTATGCTCTGCAACAGAATGCTTAGGGAGGTTTTGAAATCACTATACGCAGGAACTGCACAGGTATAGCTGATTCTGCCTTCAGGAAGGGAGGATGGACCAGGTGACTGACTGCTCAAACACCTTTCTTGTCCTTTTCCTATGATTTCTATGATTCTGCTCTGGCTCCCTCAAGGATAGGAATGAAACGCGACACAGCTCTGTCCTCACATGTGATGGCAAGCAGGAAAATATTTCAATCTTTCAATTAGTTTATTTTTCCTATCCATAATAAAATAAAATAATAAAATAAACCTCAAAACCATAAGATTTTTTCAAAAACTCTCCTTCAACTCTTCCAATTTCTAGCAGAATTGAAAGGACCTATCATGGAATAAATAAAGGTTTAAATAAAGTTGATCTGTGATAAACTTAAAGATTTTAATGCTGCAACAAAAAATTGCAACCACTTCATCTTATCTAACACACATGCAATTCCCCACCTATTTTAAGTAATATCTGAGGTGCCAGATCTGTGTGCCACCTATTTAGTTTTCCATTGAGAAAAACAGCATCTTGGTTTCTGTTAGGTATTTTACATTAGCCATGCATTTAACTGTGATTATTTCCAGACTACAATTCTGCAACATTAGCAGGTAGGTAGGTAAATTTGGGCACTCAAGAATCAGAGAGACTAAAGAATTGTATTAATCACCCACAGCCATAGAATCATAGAATGATAGAATGCTAGGGACTGGAAGGGACCTCAAAAGATCAGCTAGTCCAATCCCCCTGCCGGAGCAGGAACACCTAGATGAGACTACACAGGAACGTGTCCAGGCGGGTTTTGAATGTCTCCAGAGTAGGAGACTCCACAACCTCCCTGGGCAGGCTGTTCCAGTGCTCTGTTACCCTCACTGAGAAGAAGTTTCTTCTCAAGTTTAAGTGGAACTTCTTATGTTCCAGCTTAAACCCATTACCCCTTGTCCTACCCCTTGTCTTCTCGGTTTGTCACCGAGAAGAGTCTGGCTCCATCCTCGTGACACTCACGCTTTGTATATTTGTAAACATTAATAAGGTCACCCCTCAGTCTCCTCTTCTCCAAACTAAAGAGACCCAGCTTCCTCAGCCTTTCCTCATAAGGGAGATGCTCCACTCCCTTAATCATCTTGGTTGCCCTGCACTGGTCTCTCTCCAGCAGTTCCCTGTCCTTCTTGAACTGAGGAGCCCAGAACTGGACACAATATTCCAGATGTGGTCTCACCAGGGTGGAGTAGAGGGGAAGGAGAACCTCTCTTGACCTACCCCCCTTCTAATACACCCCAGGATGCCATTGGCCTTCTTGGCCAGAAGGGCACAGTGCTGGCTCATGGTCATCCTGCTGTCCACCAGGACCCCCAGGTCCCTTCCCCCTACACTGCTCACTAATGGATCATTCCCTAGCTTATACTGGAACCTGGGGTTGTTCCTGCCCAGATGCAAGACTCTACATTTGCCCTTGTTATATTTCATTAAATTTTTCCCTGCCCAGCTCTCCAGCCTGTCCAGGTCACGCTGGATGGCAGCACAGTCTTCTGGTGTGTCAGACACTCTTCCCAGCTTGGTGTCATCAGCAAACTAGCTGACAGTACACTCTAGTCCCTCATCCAAGTCATTGATGAATATATTGAACAGTACTGGCCCCAGCACCGACCCTTGAGGCACTCCACTAGATACAGGCCTCCAACCGGACTCTGCCCCATTGACCACGACTCTCTGGCTTCTTTCCTTCAGCCAGTTCACAGCCCACCTCACTACCCGATCATCCAGACAAGACTTCCTCAGTTTAGCTATGAGAATGCTGTGGGAGACTGTGCTAAATGCTTTACTGAAGTCAAGGTAGACCACATCCACCGCCCTGCCATCATCTATCCACCTCGTTATACCTTCATAAAAGGCTATGAGGTTGGTCAAGCAACCATATCCCTTCCCTTTTTCCTAAATGGGAGCAATACATATTACATTTATATTACATACAATGTAAAATATGTATCTAAAGGCATGACACAGACTCTAGTTTATTGTGTCAAACATCAAATGAGAAATTTACTTATACTGTCAAACATTTTCGAATAAAAAATATAACCACAGAAAAAACACAGTTTTGCCTAAGTCCCCACAAAAAAAAAAAAAAAAAAAATCATAGCTTTGACTAAGTCTCCTGCAAATCTGGCCTCAGAAAAAGGGAACCTACAAACTTTATTTCTTAATTTAAATTAAGGTTGTGCAGTTCACAGAATTTTTGTTCTAGGAATTTAAAAAATGGGTCTTGCATTCCTTGCTCAAGCTTCTTATCCATCTCATTATAAATCAAGAATATGCTTCATATTCAAAATATAACACACAAAAGTTATGCCTAGAACATTTGCCATCTATCTTTTTGTCTTAGCACATTTTAGAGTTATCTAAGTATACTTATTCTTAATAAAATTTCTGATCATATTATTTAAAAGAAAAATTATTTAGCTTTAAAATTGCATTATTCTTTTTAACATCTTGCAAGCACTAATTGATCCTCAGAACAGTCACATGAGGTAAGAAGGCACTATTAATCCAATTTTATCCAGAGGGAAAAACAAGGTGAGGACGTTTAACCACCTGTGCATTGTCACATTTGGTGTCACTCAGGCCTGAAAACAGACCACGATTCTGTATCTCAGGCATACCGTAGAATTTTAACAGTCTCTGTGGGATTTAGGCATCTGTCTCAAAACAACTGTCTTACCATTTCTTTGGGAGATTATGTTATAGCAGAAAGAGCCAGACCTGTTCTCCCTGGAAGTCTATGTATGACTACATATTTGCCTTTAAAACATTTTGAAACAGAAAGGAAGAGAAAAAAAAAAAAAAGGCAGCAGATATTTAATATGTCATCACATTCAAATCAATTACCTAACAAGCTGCCAATTGCAGATTTACAGTGACACAAGAAAAATTAAAGTTGTCTCAAACCTTTTTGACAGTGCAGTATCTTTGTTAAACCAGTCCTAGAATAGAGAATGTTAAAAGTACCCCAGAGAAATATAAAATTGTGCTAACACAGCTGATTTTGAAGGGCTTTCTCCATCTCTCATCTTTCTATTCCAATTCTCTCACTTCCTGTACATCTGTCATGGTTAAAGCAAATATAAGACATACCTTAATTGTACTAGTGTGTGCACCAGGATATTCTTTTTCCTCCAATGTTGACCAACGTTGTATAAACTTTGACACCAGAGGATCATCATAGTCAACTATCTGAAATCCTGAGACGTTAGCTCCTCCAAACTGAATTTTTGACAAATCTCCATCAGTAAATCCCTGGGCACAGAAAACATTGTCTGTTATTCCAACACTTTTGGCAGATCTCTCAAGAGCATATACAAATAAAGAGTTACCATGTGACTTCTACTGCAGAAGTGTAAGCCAACATTTTCCTCAAACAGGATCCAAATTTAATCCTGGGCTGCCAAGATTAAGCTGTCAGCTCCAGCAGCCAGCAATGCCCCTCAATCCTCACTAGACATACATCTTTATAGAGCAAGGGCTGAGTGGATCCAGCCTTGCCATGCTCACATTCCTGAACAATCCTGTTCACTTCAATGGGACTGCTTACATGAGAAAGGGAACACTGACATTAATAACAGGCAAGCAGGTTTCAGTCAGGAATAGTTACAGCCATAGCTGAGTCCTCTTTTTGCTAGAAACACTAAAGCATGTGGAAGGACTTACCGTTTCCCCTGCCTCCTCCCTCCAGTATAAAGAACTACTTCTCATTCGTACAAACAGTACATGTTTTGTTTTCCATGTTCTGTGTTTTACCTTGTCCTAAATGACCATACAAATGAACTTACACGAAATACTGATTCCAGACACTTCAGTTTAAATGAATGCTCTGAAGAAACATAAAAAGAGGTAGTAACTTCAGACCACATTTTCAGAAGTTGCTACAATTGCTATACTAGATGCTCTTTAATTATTGCATATTAATGATACCCAACAATGATGTCTCACTGCATGCTAATAGACATTTCTACAAGGATCATGAAACTTTCTTCAATATTATTGTGAGCTTAAAGTTTGAACAGGAACATTCATTGTATACTTTGATCCTTTCTCCATCTATCAGCATGTTTTATTCTTAAAATAGATGAATGTCTTGACTGGCTGATAAAACTGAAGAAGCATATTATTCGTCAAGAAAAGAAAAAAGGTGGATTAATTGAAGAAGATGGGATATAATCAAGTACTAGATAAGTTTTCTTTCTGACAGAAAAAAATACAGTTTTAAAATCATTACCATATCTATTTATATGATATTATACAAAAGATCTACAATGTTTGCATTAAAACTGTATAAATTTGCAGGAAGCAAATATTATATTAAACAGCTTTAAAATACAATATTCAATAAGTTTTAGATCTTATGGGCTTACTTTTACAAGCTTAAAGCTATGGCTAAAATAGCAACCAGTCAACATAATGAAATACACTAGGCAACTGTTCTAAAATGTTTATTTCCCTTAAGACTAAAAGACAATTTATACAACATTTGCAATGCAAAAATACAAACGTCTAGCAGTTAGAGAGTTTTTCAAATTTTGTAAGAATTTTATGTTTGCTTTGTGAATATCAGTAGCTGAACTTCTTTATCCTAAAAATTAGTTAAAAAATATAAAAATGAAATCCCACTGTTCTGCCTTTAAATAGGTCTTTAGAGTATAAGGCTTCCTCTCATCTGTCTAGTGACATACATGATTCTTCAGAATACTCCCTGCCTGAAGGGGGAAAGTGTTTTGATCACAGGTTGGGAAGAGACAGGAGTTACGATATCTGAAGTATGATAGACACCCTATGGTTGTTCTGTTCTCTCAGGCCCCTCAAAGGACCATGGAAGACAGGGTGTAAATTAGAGTACTCAGGGCTCTCCTGGAATTTATACCAAACGCTATCACAGGCCAAGAATAAATGCTCAAAAAAAAATGTTTAGAGGCACTCACACCATGCAAATCCCAAAACTTTTTTCTGGAACAGAATAACTGAGACTCAAGCCTGCAGAATTTACTTTGTATCTGTTACAAAAAAAAAAAAGGATAACATTTAACATTCCCTAGCTTCAGTAAATAAGTGCTGTTGACTTTAATGTCAGTAAAATGGCCCTTAATCTTTAGATACAATTTCAAAAAAATTACCTTGACAGAATTTAGTGAGTTTCCTGAACCTTTCTCCTTAGAAAAACATTACTAGCTATACTATGTGATCAGCCATGCTCAATAAGGATTAATTGAAACTGATTACCAAGTCAACCTGAGAAAAGAAGATGTGTAAAGCTAAGACTCACTGGTCTAGCAGAATGAAAGCTGAGAATTGTAATTTTTACATACTTTGGAGGTGGAAGAAGAAATACTAGTTTGCTGAATGAATGTGTGAGCCTATAATCTGCAAAGTTGTGTTTGTTTTTTTTTTTTATTTCTGTACTCTACTTTTCTAAAGTATGTAGAAAAAGGGATGCAGCTCTACTGAGAGTGCTAAGCAACCTTCATGCCCACTGATGGGAATATTACAGGAAGTATTTAAGCCCTGAAAAGACTCAGCCGTTAAAACAAATACCATCTCAACACATGCATTCATTCAGAGATGCAAAATGACACTTAGCTTTTCTCTATTTTCTAAAATGCATTTAAAACAAAATAATAGCTGATGTGCTTCCATAAACAGTAAAATGAGTCACAGACGTATTTTAAATATTAAAAATGCTTACCAGATTTGCAATGATATAATGGTATCCTTTAACATGTTTACCAATTGTGATAACCTGTAAAAAAAGAAATATCCCTGTAATGGAGAATGTTCACCTGATATATGGACTGAGACGTAAAAACTACAAAATGCAGTATGATGTAAAAGCTAGTTATGAGCTTTCTTGTATGCAATACTGGGTTTGTTCAGTACTTTACTTTTTATTTTACTTAATGCACCACTGAACATGCTCTTCGCTGACGGAAATTAGTCATGTTGAAGTCCAAGTCCCAAGATCTGTAAGCAGAGGAGCTGAATGCTAATTACTATGATTTGTATTAAAGGTACAACCTGGACAGGAAGGAAGCAGGTGTCATGCAGTAGAAGTCCTGTGCCTCAGAGATTCCTGCTGAGATTAGTCTCCCTTTGTAGCAGAATTGTAACCTTCTTTGAACTAGAAAAAGCTTAAAAGCTCACTGACATTAATAAAAGAATCTACATTATAAGGAGGTCTTTATAGTTAAAATTGTTGTTTATTGCCCTACAGCTTCCTCATAATCTCTCCCAAAGGTGGTGGTTTCTCAGCAGTCTCCACTGGCAAGCATGTACCATGGATTCTTCTCCCAAATACTCGTAGTTAACACTATGTCTGCACAGGAAGTTTCCATCTGAAGCAAAACACTTCTCTGAAGAAAGAGAAATAAGAAGACTCTAGAGGTTTCTTCCATCTTTTGAACAATGACAACAACTTTAATCAAGAGAGGACGATTCATTTATTTCCTCATTTAACATATAACTAAAATATTCAGAATAGGTATCCTGTAACTTATATCAAGATAGTAGTGAACAACATTCCATATACTTGCTTTAATGAAGTTACAGGAATATAACTGAAGGCAGTGTTTAACAATAAGCTTTATGTTACTAGAGTTTAAGATTGAGAGGAATCACATTAGATGGGCCATAGAAGTTATTCAATTATTCCTCTTCTGAGCTCAATATATACATGATATATGAACTTTATTATTCTAAACCAGTTATTTGGTTCAGACTACTTAAAACTCACTACTTATAGAAAGGTTTTAGAACTATCTTCAGATGTATTTCTTATGCAGCTGCTGCTTCCAAAGAAAATTTTGCTAGACCAAACAGATTAGTTCTTCTGCATAAAATGTTTCTTCTTCACTGGTATCTGAGAAAACGACCAGTGGCTGCAAGTCTTTGGATCAATAGTTAGTAATCATGCTCTAACTGCCACTGGGTACTATTTCATTAATCTAGCTTTCTGAAACATCGCTATGTGTCACTCCTTCATGTGAACATTAAGGATGCTGCCAGTTAAAACTTTGAGAAGATTCAGTGGTGGATCCAAAAGCCATGATGAAGGAGCTTAGGACACAAAAGGTATTCACCAGTGTCCCTAGTTTAGACTAGCATCTCAAGCAGGGATGGACAAGAAATAGCAGCAATCGCAGAGCTTACCAGAGGGTATCATCAGGGGTAAATGAGATTCTGCAAAGGAAGCTGGCTGAGGATAGAGACTATATGATGAAGAGCATGGTAACACTGACCTGCCAAATCAGAGAAGAGGGATATAAACTAGTCTGAAGAGAGCTGGGAACTGAAATATTTTTCAACTTCAACTTACATAAACTGTTGAAATCTGGAAGAGAAACTATAACACAAAACAGAAAATAAGAATGATGAAGCGACTTAGCAAACACACTGTGCGTCTGTACAAAGATCCAAGGTCTACAGAGCATAACTAGGTGAACCTGAGGTTGCCACCACAGTTTACAATGTTAGTGTAATAAATCAAAGTGCTACAATAGAAGATTTGTTCAAGAATAGAAAGCAAGGAAGAAAGTAAAAAAGTCGTTGCTCTATATATAAAGACTGCAAATAATACTTCAGTATTCAGGAAAAATCTAGTCAACAGGAAGCCTGTTGCAAGTCTCTCAGTAAAAATACAGAGAAAAAAAGAAAAGAGATACTGATACAAAGTGCACCCTCAAGAAAAGAAGGAAATTGCTGAAGGTTTTTTTGGGAGTAGGAATTAAAAGAATTTTAAAATAATAAATCCAGTAGCAAAGAAAGACTTGAAGTGCACATTCTGCTTTCGGAAAAGAAAATCAGAAGAACACACTCAAAGGCCAAGAAATTAATTGTTCAGCACAGACCTTCATTTTAAGAGACAGAGGAAATTAATAGAGAAATAGTTATTTTAGATTTTATTTCAGGCTACCTGAGAAATTGAAAGTGAGTTTACATTTTTACGTAAGAAAAGGAAGTTGCAGACCTAGAGTGATAGGATAATGGACTTAAAAACCAGACTGAACTCCAGAAATTGCTACAGTATCTTGCAAAGAGAATCTCAAGGCTAAACCCACATGAGACAGCTGACAGCAGTTTAAAATACCATATTCTAGGGCATAGCAGTAAACTGTTTTGAGGTGAAAAACTAATTGGAATTATATTAACTGACCAGTGTAGCTGATTCACAGTTACCTAGAATTCTTCAGTGACTTACAAATCAAAAGAGCAAAAACAAAAGTTTACCCACCCGTATGCTTAAGAAATAGCAAAAGTCTGTGGGGATAAACTGAGAAAATCTCAAAAGAAGGCAGAATCCATCAAAGTGCGATTAGGATAAGAAAAATATCCCAGAGCTGCAATCAAATAAGAAGCAGCCATAGAAAATGGTAGTTCTACTACTAAACAAACAAAGACAGTAAAAATGAGAGGTATCTAAAGGGTACAGAGAGATCTTGTCTTTAAAAAGTGGTAAAAGGAAAAAACTGAAGAAACCTATAGTCAGACAAACATTCATATCAAGGAAGAGATTAAATGAATGTAAAATAATTAATTTCAAAATCATCTGTAGAATAATAAATAAACAGTCAATATAGTCTTGCCAAGATCAAAATATGTCAAAGCAATTTCTTTCCTTTCTCTGACATGATAGTTAACCTAATAGATAATATGGAAACAGCAGAAGTGACATATCTTGAGTATAATAAGGCTTTTATCCTATATGACATCATTACAAGCTCTTAACGGAACATGCACAACACTAAAAGTCACTTTAAGATAAGTAAACAATGGTTTGAAAAGCCACACAGAATCAGCTGAAGAGGACCTCTAAGTACTATTTCTCTTAAGTATTGCTCTACTCAGTACATTCCTTGACATGGATAACAAATAAGAAAATATTATTTTAAAAAAGCCACAGGTGATATGGAGGTTGCAAATGCTCTGAAGAACAAGATCAAATTCTAATTAATCGTGAAAATCAGGGTAAGAGTTTGTGGATATGAATTCCAAATAAAACAGATAAATGCAATGCACTCCATGTAGGACACTGCTCCTTGCTTGAGTCTCTCCAAAATGTAATGACCTTCATAAGAAAGAGTTACACAACAAGTCCTTCAAAAAAGCTTCAAACCAATATATCTACACTCTGATTATATATCCCTACAAATGTGCACAGTCTCACATGGTCAAGCTCAAGACAACAGGCAGCTATCCTTATAATTTTCCCTTGTGCTCTGAATGCATGAAAAGAAGATAGAGAGACAGTAAGACCTTCTTAGACACTAGGACTGAAGACGTGGATTTGAAAGTAAGACAACAATTTGAATCAGAGCACTGCAATGCTGTTGTAAAAAAAAAATAATATATATTTATATATAAAAATCATTTTTGTAAATAATATACATGCAGGAGGAGAGAAGACATAATTTTCTGTTCTGTTTAAAACTCAGGAGGCCTTAGCTATGGCATACAGCATCTAATTTTGGTTAACACACTTTAAGAGGGAGCAAAATGAAGAGAGATCCAAGGACAGTACAAATGACAAAGAGCTTAGAAACATGAACTACGAAAGGAGTTAAATGGAAAAGAGAAGCTGTTGAAGCAGCCTTCCTAAGATGGAAAGTTTATTGGAAAAAGCATTAGAAGCAGAAAACACTTCCTGGTTATAAGGAGAACTAATTCCTACACATAATATAACTTTGTAATGCATCATCTACAATAGTGTATCAACCACATGTAATATGGTACGCTACTCAGGTTGTGAAATAGCCTTAACAAGTTTGGTGGGTTTGTTTTGGTTTGTTTGGGTTTTGGGTTTGTTTTGTTTTTAATATAATCAGGATATAAAAGCATATGGAATAATCCAGATGAACAAAGGGAATGATTATAGGATTTGTAGTTTCACTTTCTGCCTGATATATATGTGGTCCTCAATACAAACCTGTCACTTCCAAATGACACATAATAATCGCAAAATAGGAGCGAGAGAAATTGACTCATTACAATTACTTATAGAATACAGCTAACTAGTGTCACTGAAAAATGGAGAATAGCAAACCTGATCAACAATGTCGTTGACTTTATCGCGCTCACAGTCCAAAATCACTCGCCTTTCCTTTTTTACCTCTAGATCTTGAAACAGTGAACGGTAAGTTTCATCTTTCCTGTCATTGTTAATATTTCCTACATTGATAGCAGTCACTTGCCATTTCTTTTCCGCAGCAGAATCCAGCACAGCTTGCAATGTTGATAAGCCTAGTGAAGTTCAGAAGAAAACAGAAGATATGACTGATAAAGCTTTGGGAGTAACAAGCTTCTAGAATGTGATTTATGAGATTACTTATTAAAGATTTCCCTGTAACTTGTTTGACCTGTCACACATTGTTAGGACTCAGAAATGAAGATATGAGTGGGCCCATTCACTTCTAATTGCGTGAAATTTCTATTTACACCGCTGCAAGGAATCAGGCTAGAGCCCTGTATGGACAACCTTTTGGTTTTGCTTCAACCTTCTTCGGCATGGGATTTTGCTGCTTTCACTGATCCACTGCTCAGATTCCACATGCTGGGAAAGAGGCCTTCTAAGAGAGAAGTGACGTAATTACAGCAAGAGCATCAGCTGCTTATTACAAAATGCTATTGAATTGATTCTGTTCTGAGTGCTTGAGCAATACTGTATTTAATCCCAGACCTCACTAAGGTCTACGGCAAAATTCCCATATTCTGCAGTGGTGCTAATGGAATTATTATTTCTGCTGGCTACAGTCATATCCCTGATTATGAAAGAAGATGTGCTGAGACATATTTTTTCATATAGATAAGTAGGCTCCATGCTAACTCCTACAAACAGTCTACAGAAGTTTGCCTCCATTTTATCAGCTGTTCCTGCTAGGAAGCTGTGATGTCTGTACAGCTGCAATTGCCTACAACGTATTGTAGAATCAATGAAGATTTTACTTAACTGGTTTTCCTATTCAAGGATTAAATAATGGAGTACAGAAACATGAAAATTACTGCCAGAAATTAATTTCTGCTATACAACAAATACCGTTTTAACAGTTTCCAGCAGTACAGGAATTAGACTTGTTATATTTAAATTCCCTCCAGAGAATGCTACATAATTCTAGAGAGCAATTTTAAGCATAGCAAACAGTATTATAGAAAAAAAGAAAATTAGACCTTCTCACAAGTCACTTGACATTTTTGCACATTCATCTCCCCTGAAACCACAGATCACCAGAAGTCATTTCTTTGAGACAAATTTCTGACTTGCTATGTAAAGGAAGCTATAAGGAAGTTATAACTCTCATGAGAAATAATAGTGGTTATGCCCATAAACATAGAAAGTAGTGAGAATTAATTTGTCTCACCGTTTGTAAATACATAATTAAATTAAGATTGGCCAGTGTTTAGTAATTCAGTTTTATCAGTGAAAATAGTAACGACATAAAGCACTACGCAAGATTGGTCATCAGCAAAGGTAGAAAATGGCAGGCTTCCAAAAGCATAAATCCAATTATTATCTCAAATAGTTCTGGTTTTCTATGTTGTCTTTAAAGAAGACTGAGAGGAAGTTTTGTGTGTCATGCAATGAATATTTATTTTAAAATACTAGATAACTGCAGTCCAAGGCTACATATAGACTATTTATAACACGTTAAAGACAAATGGGGAGAACTTGTACTAAAAACAAAAGATAATAAATGTAAGCAAACTAAAAGATGTATGGGATATTTTAAAACATTATAAAGCAGCAAAATTAGTCTGTGTCTCAAAATAATACTTTAGATGATAATTTAAAATAATAATTAAAAAAAACCCCACACACCAAAAAAAAAACAAAACACTCCAAACTGAAACAGATACAATCTGAATCATTGTTTTAGATCTCACTTAGTAGATTTCAGGTCCTCCAATGTGTCTGTATGTTTCCTCTCAGCTAAACAGAAACTCAGTTATGCATAAATTAATACAGGCTATTAATGTTAATACTATCCATTACGAAGGTTTTCTATATCTTACTCCTCTGATCTCCCATTTTTCCTAGGGACTGCCTTTTCTTGGCGTGCTCTCTACAGAGATGTTAAATGGATGCCTGGATTTCTTGCTTTTTATAGGTGGCAGATTTTTCATTCCCATACAGTTTAGTTTATTCTGATAGCAATAACACATTGCAAAAGAATGCAAAACAAACAAACAAAAGAAGGGTTCACAGAAATACTTGGTAATGGAAGGAGGACTCTGCAGAGGAGAAAACTCAAACAACTGCAGTTGCTTTTTTTGAACTGCAGAAAATCTTCTGTTTGGGAACCTCATGTGCCTGAACCTCTTCTGATCAGCATGAGACAAATTCTTAATTCAGTGATTTCTAAAAAGGAGGACTGAACAGAGGCTGTAAATAAGCAATTCTTTTACAGACAGAATCCTCCAATAATGTCACTACTTTTTCCAAAACCCACTGTTCAGTATGGGCAACACAGAAGAGGCAAGGAGGGGACAGGACACTAATCCACATTATATGAGAGCAACTGCCCTATTAAGCCAGTAATAACTTGGATATGCATATACTGAATGGCCCCACTTCTTATGGACAGGAATGAGATGTGAAATTGCCCTACACTTCAACCAGTCATCCTCTAACCCCAGAGGAGCTGTAAAAGTAGCAATAAATTATTCTTTTGGAATAAGTCAAACTAATTCCTATTAGCTTTCACAGCTTCCATGAAGAGTCAGTCTCTTTGACTATTTTTATTTCAGTGTTTAAGGTGAAACTATTATATATCACTCCCTAAATATACGTCACTGTCACTACATTAAAACTCACACAAAAGTGTTTCTAGAAATTGTGGACCCTGTGTATTCAGGATTTGTCAGTGTTACTGACTACATACTGCTTGACTCTGCAGGTTAACCTTGTGCAATCAGTGGGAGCACTGAGGAGCAACGATTTACTCAGCATAAAGGTAGGAGTTTCATGCCTTGGAGCTTGTTATCACTGGGGTGCCTTGCCACAATTAAAACAAACACAGAAGAAAAAAAGGCATAATTAAAGGGTGATTACAAATAACAATTTCATGCTGTTATTCCTGACCAGATTCAGGCTGTGCAGTTCAGAAGAACTAGGTGGTTTTCAGTATTTCCTAAACATAAATCACAGGCAGGTCACGTACTGCATACTGCGAGCTGATTGACAGAGTATTGACTAAACAAGTAGTTTTACTTCTGTGGATGTTTCTGATTTTAATGTGAATTTGAAAAGGATCTGAGAAATGGGCTTAGGGTTCATCATCCTACATACTACTCTCGGCGGCAACATACCAGTTTTTAGTTTTGCTTAGTGATTACAACAATGATAAAGAACCGTCTTGAGGAGATCCCTTCAGCTTCTGAACAACATAATGTACAAAATGGCATCAGAATGCAGAGAATCTAATGTCATCTCATTATTCAAAAAATCACAGTGTGGTACAACCATTATTTAAATCTAATGGCATCTCACCATTTAATGTGCATTTAATATTCAACTCTGGCCAATGAACATGCAGGTGAGCCACAAAATAGCCTTTTTATAGGGAATAGGAGGAGGTATGAATATAAAAAAGTTAGTCGAGGACTACTAAGTGAGGAGAACCTGAAGAGAGAATAACAATAGTGGAATTCCAGAAAGGGTAGTCTGCTTCTTCTCAGGAAACCAATAAATATACCGCAATTTGCAAGTGTTTTTTCCCAGTTCATAAACTACTACATTATTATAACTACAGCCATAAAAGGGCATAGGTCTTGAGAAGGCTGTACCACAGAGAAAATTGCTCACAAACAATTATTTGGGTTTAACAATAACAACAACAACAAAAATCTAAGCTCAACAGAGAGAGAAACTTGAGTATTTATCGAAAGCAGTCACCAAAGAAGCAGCGACTTTATCCAAGATTCTTGCTTGCTTGGTGCCCAACTACTGATTTTGCATATGTGGAGTGAACCTGAGGTAGTAGATTGCCCTTCACGCTCAGATAGCTTTTTTCTGTTTAGGTGTTTCTTTAAAAAAAAAAGGAAAAACTTTTCATAGAACTGTTTTACAACACGTGATTAATCTCACATTGCTTATCAGCACATGCTTGCAATTCTATTAATACATACTGTAACAATTTCATTCTCATCTAAATAATTTTGTTTCTGTCCCAAATGCTCATTTCTAAATTTAAGCTTGCTCTCACACTTGCTGCAGGTAAATATTCCTTTCCTCATTTACTTTTCTAATACTAATTCAGCACTTCAGTGAGATACATCTAGCAAAGAGCATGCAGATAAAAAGTAGCACATCTTACCTCTGTCACTGTCATACAAATATGCAAACTTGGTCCACTGATAGTATTCAATCAAGCTAAGAAGAGCTCCCTTGAGGTCAGGTCTCATCTGAATGACAAAGGGATGTGTTCCATCTGTTGGGAAGCTGGGAGTTATGAAGGAGACATGAAGAGTCCCACAGAACGACGTTATGGTATTTACAGACTTCTTGTCATAGAATCCAAAAATAGCAAAGACTCCTCTTGAAAACTGGGAGCAGACTACGAGGGAGAAAGAAAAACAATTATGTAGGAGAATTAAAAAAAAAATATTGAAAACTCTATCATGCATATATTTATGGAAAATAATGCAATTGTCTGAACACATAAACACCATGGAAAAACAGTAATACTCTTCTATGAGGAATATTATTTGCTAGTATTATTAATCAGTAATATAAAGCTTCCACTAGAAACAAGACCAACAAAAATCAGAGACATGATGTTCACATTCCTAGATAATTAATTCAGAAATAAAACTCGACGAATTATTCTTAAATTCAATTTATATTGTTAAGAATAGTGATGCAAGCATCAATGGCAAATGTAATTTATAAAATGAGTCATTATGACCACAAATAGTATTACTGAAATGAATTTTTTGTCATGTTAAAAATAAGTTGTTTCTGAGGTCGAGACTCACTGAGCAATTGCAAAATACCTTACATAACTTTCCATTTCAGGAATATAAATCCAAAACTAGAAGCAAATCTATTAACAGCAGAAGAGTAAGGAGCTGATTGGCTTTAAAACCCTTGTGTTTCAATACATTATTTTAATTACTGCCTTGTAAGACTCAGCAAAAGCTGGTCCTTCTGGATGATGCTTGTGGCCATGCTGCAGAGAGAATAACCTCATAGGTGTAAAAAACATGCTGATTATTCAGTTTTATTACTAGAGACAATTCAAGCCCATTGATGAACACTACTGACTACCACTCTTCTGGGTTTTTCTCCTTGACACTGCAGACTATAGAAGTGCCTAAGTTCTAAACCCAGGGTACAATAAGGAAAAGTTAATCTCTGATTAATTCTCACTTATCACCTATGCATTCTTTGTTTTGCACATTGTCACCCTGAATAAAAGACATCCTTCTAGCAAAAACAATGAGTCAGCCTCCTTGCAATCCCTGCTATACCTGACCTGCTTATAGATATAAATCACAGCGTAACTGAAGCTAATTTTCCCAGCTATTTGGTACACTAATCCTTGAATATAATTCACATAAGGGCATGTCCGTCCCAACAGATGGGACAGTGAACTCTATATGCGACACGCGGGGAAGGGGTCATTGCAAAAGATCAACAAGTCTGGACAAGCCCCAGGCCACGTTGAAGGGTCTCAGCTTTTCCCCTTTGTTTGCCGAGTTGGGCATATCAGAAGAAGGGGCTATGTGCCCTCCAGCACATCCTCCATCTCTGGTATTAGTCAGCTGACCTGACCTGTGCCTTGTTAGCTTGTCATTGATAGGTAAATCGCAGTTCCCCCTGCGTGGAATGTGTCATCTCCTGGCTGAACTAGTTTCTCCACAATGCTTTCAGCCATGATGCTTATCAATACACAACAGGGCAAAAATAAGTTGACTCATTTTTAAAATCTCTCTGATTTGAATTAATATTAACAAAATATTTTCTCTTTTAAAGTTACATCTTTATTTTTTTTAATAACATCCTCTTGTGCCTGCTATTATTAGTTGCTATCCTCTTTTCATGGCTTTGCTTATCTATCTTTGCTACTACTGTCACTTCTCATACCCTAATTATTTCTATACTCCAATTAAAAGCACCTAAACAGTATGACTGAAATTCCAAATCTGCCAGTTTCAACAGTTATCACCTATTAACTTTAATTAGGTCAGAATTTCGCCTCAGGTGAGAGAAACAAGTGATTAACAAACTTGATGAATAATACTCCCCTTCACAAAAGGATGTTGCAGGTTTTCCAGGGCTAGGATAAAAGATGGTCAGACCTATTCCAACTGCAAATCATTATGTAAAGTTCCAATATTTACCTCCAGTGTATTAAAGGTATAACACTGCTCATGTTGAACAAAGGTTTCTGAAAAAGGCTGCAAATTTTCCAAACAGCTTTTCTGTTTAAGTTACTGGAACTCCTTGTTCTATTCCAAATCACTGTTGTCTCGCTGAGACAAAACGAACTCACTACCTCCCCACAGACTCATGAATGATTGTTTCCCATCTGCAGCAAAGGCTAAATACTTTCTGAACTTGCTGCAATAAAGGTGTTAATGTCTCACAATCCACCTCAAAAATACACATTAAAATAAATCTCCAGCTTACATTTGGATCCCTGGGCAAGAATTCCACAGGAGACTATTGTGTGTGCTACTGGCCCACTTCTGTGATCTCCAGCATTAAACCATTTTAATGCTGCATGTAAGGTGACAGAGACAACAACAGTGTCATCCCAGGATCACTGAAACATGAAACAGTTTTATGCCAGTATTGCTGATTCTTAGGATGCTATCACAACTGCTGTCACACTTCCTGCTTTTCTTCAATCACCAGTCAATGGTTTCAGGCAAAGACGACATAACACTGCCTACAACAGCCTACAACCAGGGCCAGCAGCCTGCACCAGAAAATTCGCTTACCATGGGTGATGCCTTCTCTAACAGAGAAAAGTCTGGCTCTTTGGAGCACTGTATTCCAGTTTCTGCCTCAGCTCCTTCCTGATCCTTCCTTTCCTGACACTGGAGAGATCTGGACCTGTCAGGTCTCAAGTAATCATCTTTGGGGTAATGAAGTTCAATCTGCCCATGCTGTTGGGAAGTTTTATCTAAGGCTCTGTCCTGGCTCCTGAACTCATGTAACTTAATAGATCTCAACTTCCATTAAAAACAAACAAACAAAAACTCCCACTATACCTCTAAAAGATTAAACAAACCAACCAGTCAACACCCAACAAAGACAAAAAGGTCATCACAATTATTTGTGATGGCAAATAAAAAGAGCCCAGATTACTTACGCTAGGTTTCTAACATGAACTGCGGGCACATACTAGATCTGGCTGGGACACCTTTCACTTTACACATAGCAGCCCGAACAACTGCTGTTCATTCAGACCAAACATCCTGACATGGAACAAACTCATACAACCCCTCTTCACTAGTTACTTACTGCCTATTGACCACAGTTCTCTGGGATTAACACAGCTAATGGTTCTCCGTTTAATAGTCTTCAAACCTGGAAAATCATTAGTACTTACACATATGTGCCATCTTCTGGGGAATATGGGTAAAGTTGGGACTTTTCTCTCCACTCCTGCACAGTAGAGGCAAGTGCAAAGCACCACCACCACCTGGGCAAGTCAAGTCACTGCAGTTCTTGCTATTTAAAGGAGCTGCAGATTAAAAGCTGAATTCCACATGCATGTACTCAATCCTGATAAACACTAAGATAAAAGCAAAATCATTTCATATTTGTAAAAATAATTAAGAAAACTGCCATAGAGATACAAACTCTCATTTAATTCAAGCAAGGCCACCTGGATGTGAGATCAATACTCTTTCTAACACAAATATTGAAATTAAGGACACAACACACATTAGCAAATGCTAAGCTATGTGGGTCAGTGAGATCAGTGTCACTGTTGTACACTGAAGAGCCTCAGTGCTGTGCTTTCCTCTGTGAAAGTCCTCTAAAGATAAGGGGGAGGGCACCGATGCCATGTAATATAAACTTGCTAAAAGTAATCATTTAGACTTTGTCTCAAGACAAATGCTTGCAATTGTTCTGGGACATTTGGTCTCTCAGGAGCAGCAGGGAAAAGAACGGATGGTATTTCCAAATACATAAGGGTGACCTCGTAAATGTGCAGAAAGTGTAATTGTTTTTGGCAGGATTCCCACCCTAGACTAAGTCAACAGTCATGTTGTTATTGCTTGGAGACATCAGTTTTATAATGGTGAATCACAAGCTGTTCAGTTATTAGATTAAAAAAAATCATGATGATTAGGACTCATAAGCCATTGAAACATGAAAGATCTACTTTATTAAAGACATCAGAAGCAACTGCCAGCATTCATTTCTTTCAAGCTCTTCTATGTGAATTGTTTTTCTTTGGATTCATCTTGCCATTTCTAGAAACAGTCAATGACCTACTTAGCAACACGAGGGCAAGGATATAGTAAGCTCATTTTGTGATCACTGTTCTAGAGAGACTCGACTAGACTGGCTAATAACTGGGAATTCCAAGAAACAGGGTAAATAATTAAAGTTACCTGAGAAACAACGATTCCCAGAAGGTTTTGTTAAAGAATTAAGTATTTTATACTTGAATTCTCCTTGTTCTTCTACTAACATAGGCAAAAACCTAGTTTGCCCTTGTTTTCCAGAACACTAAAAATGTGTCCAAGTCTTTTATTCCAAAAGTTAAGGCCCAGATTTGTTCAATAACAAAAATTAAGCTTAAGCCAGTCATAAGAAATAGGTGCCCTGTCAAAGGAGAGTCAAAACTACTTGCTTAATTATTAGCTCTTCTCTTGTTAACTACACTTATTTCTTCTTAGACTTTCTTTTTACCATGATGCATTCACACCTTTCTTTCACACTTTCTTCATTTCACTATTCTGTTTTGTCAATGAACTCCATAGGCAGGTTAACCTCATGTTTAACCCTGTGGCTGTAACTGGCTCTCCAGAAACAAAGAAATAGAGCAACACGCATTCTTTGCCTCTCATCATACACAACATATTTCTGTGATGCATATAATCTTACACATAAGACTCAAAAAGTGTCAAATGAAGAGTACCTTTGAAAATTCAAAATATAAAAATATCACAAATATGCTTAGCTTTATACAACAAAGTGATGCCATTTTAGGAATGATAGTTTCTTTTCATGGCATAAAATCACCTAGAAACAATCACATTTGAATATATATGCTTACGAACTATTCCTGATCAAGTCTTCCTAAGCCAAGATTTCCTTTCCAAAGGAAAAGTAATGAACCTAATAATTGTCTACATTCACGGACAATTAAATAGGAAAAAGAAAATCAGCAAAACACCCACTTAACTTACCAAAACAAATGTCTAATAGTACCTGCATACAGGTAAGTTTCCAAAAAGTGTTATTATGTCTTTTAACACTCTTCTAACCTTTCTAAGTATTTCTGTATTTTTAGTCATGAGAGTTTTGATACTTAGTTTCTATCCAAAGACGAAAATTTAAAATGACTGAGAAAGTATCTGCCATCCAGTGCTTAGATTTTAAATGCTATCTATATTAATGTGGCTTTCTATGTTATCTTATTATTCTAATTTGGTTTTCTATGGTGGTAACAAAATTATTTTAATATTAACATACAGAAATAAGTCCTCAGTGCATGTTATTTATTCACACCTTATCGAATACTCATTCTTTTACATCTAAGAGAAAGAAAATACTCTAGAAGTGTAAAGAAAGAGTCAAGCACTGCCTCTGTAAAAGAGGACCAAAACACAAAGGAAACAATCATTGGTCTGAAAAGTCGATAGATGAGATGGAAGCAGCCAGGAACAAAACAGAAACCAAATGCCCAGTTGGTAATTTCAGCTTCTGAAAGGCAACATTAAGAACAAGCAGACAGTAGAAAGGAACCACAAACAATGATGGAACAAAAGTAGAAAAAATAAACAAGAACCACAGCTGCTAAAAGAATTCACTTATGATTGAAACTGCACCCATCAGAAAACCATTATGAGAATAAAAACCAATATGAATTGCTTCCAAAACCATTAAGAAAATTGCAGCAGAGCAAAAAGTATATTGTATACACTTATATAGCATAAAGAATTTTTTTTTTTTTTGTAGTAATGTTACGTATCATCTGCATGGTCTATTTTAACTATTCAGACTATACTATTACCTTCAAGATGTGAGGGGTAAACTTCTCTTCAGGAAGTCCATCCTAAGCATTATTTAGAACCATCAAGGAGTATGTATTTAAACAGCACAACTTGAGATGAAGTTACTTTATCTAGGGGCATGGTAGGCTAACTAGAATTGGGAAAAAAGGTTCCCTAAGGCTCAAAGAAGAGCATAATAACCAAAAGATAAGACAATGGACCAAAGCTTCATGCTATGATTCAGTAAAACAAAGACACATACACCAAATAAATGGCTGGCATTTTAAAGTCCCAAGAAATCCTTTACCAAAGCTGAGAGACAGATCAGTAAGAATTAAAACATCAATGGCAATCAGAACTAAAAATGGGCTATACTTCTGTATAACGAAACACTCAATTACCATTCCCTTTGTCTCTTTTTGCAATTTTTAATTACAACACCACTATATGTGAATTTTTATCTTATTTTAAGAATTGAAGAAAATGTGCATGCCTGGAATTAAAGCCTCTTGATACTGATCTAAATTGTGTATTTTCCTCTTTGCAAACTGTGCATATATGTATATATATATCAAATATTGAGCTCAAACACAAAACCAAATAATGAAATAGACCTCATAAATACTTCAGTGATGAATTACTAACATGTACACTCAGCGTTAAAGCACAAAACATGACTTAGAGCAACAGCCAGGCAGGTAGCAAACAAACAATCTGTAACATGGAGGGAGCCTCAGTTTTGAGCAGAGACAACTAGAGAAATTCTCACAGCCTCAGAGAGGGAAGAAAACAAAAATCTAAATCCTGAGGCTGGAATGGTTTTTTTTGAGGACAATTATCGTGGAGCAGGTACAAAGGAAGTTTTTTCCACCTTTTCTAGCAGAAATGTGGTCTCCAGTTATTGCTATAACCTGAGCTATTTGTTCAGAGATCATGTGACTGAAGGGAACTTCCCACACTATGTAATTAGAAAAAGTGGCTTTGATCATTGGGCACAATTAGACTAAAAACCTGGGTTGCTGCAGTACAAAACAAGCTCAAAGACCAGAGGAGTAACATATTAATCTCTTTCAACCAGTCAATCATACTTCACACTGAGACAAGAAACTTTGTACCAATATGGGATACCTTAAGCAAGTAGAAAAAAGCCTTCAAGAAGTTAGGGGCCATCTGTTAGGAAAGTACATGATGATATGACAGAGCTTCTCTCTATGCTAAGGCTGCAATAATGAACATGGTAAATAAACATCATGTTCAGATAGAAACAATAGGTCAGAAAAACAATCTGTTTCAATGACAGTTGCATTCAATTACATATTGCTTGGCTATGTACTGTAAGCATTTGAAAACCCTTTTCATTGCTAGGACAATTACCATGATGAGAAAAAAATCACGGCAAACTCCACCGAAAGAACCATATTAAATCAATTATGCTTTTACAAATAAAACAAGATTCCTGTAATAAAATGAAAATGCAATGCAAGTCTGCTCACGAAAAAAAATTGCCCACATTACACACAATTCTGACACAGCTCTTCCCAGAACTGTTAGGATCCTAGTGTATTTGTCTAAATCCCCAGTACTGCCAGCTGAAGGAGATATAATGCTTTCTGAACCCTGAATCTGGTGACCTGGCAACTCTGTTAAAGAACAGAAATATAACTTCATCTTGTCTCCAAAAATCTGTTGTCTTTAAAATCAGGACATTCTTCAGGAAGTTCCTCTTACCTGCCTCCTTTCTTTCCCTCCCCACGCCAGTGCAAATAAAAACCATGCTATTTCCATTTAGTTACATACAATTTATCTCATTGATCTCCTTCACAACTAAGAGCTCACCTTTCAAATCTGCCTGTCTGGCTTTCTGACTGTGTTTGTATCTTTCCCAACAATTACAGCCTTGCAGTTACACAGAATTGTGAGTGGCCAACAAAGTATTACCTCCTAGATGCAGGAGGTAATCAAATCTAAGAGACTGAGGGCTTTTCAGAGCCACGCTGCAGGTCATGGAGAAATTAGCTCTTTCAGAGCAAGGCTCTTACTTTGTGCAATCAGCATAACTCTGCTGAATTTAACAGAGCAAATATAATTTATCCCAACTAAAAAATATGGTTCTCCATTTTTAGCGTGAGCATTTTCACAAACTTTTCAAATCAGAAATATAATATACAATGGAACACACATCTCCTCTTCCTTTTCATCACTATTGCTGGAAGCATCCCTTTTCTACATTTCATTAAACTAATCATCTTCTCATTCCTAAGAAAATGTCATTGTGTTAAACTGTGCATTTGAAAACTTGTAAAAGGATTTGGAAATGGGTAAAATTAGCTTGGTACATACAACTATTTTTTGTTAAAATGATGTCAGATTGTGGTTCAATTTATGAAACTTGTTTTTCTTTTCTTAACCTAGAAGGGCCAACAATCACTCATGAACAGATTGTCTAACACTGCCTGAAAACACCTTACACCACCTATTACGAAAGGAAACACAGTTTCAGCACTGACTTTCTCTACTAAAAGAGTAGGGACAGCCAGGAGAAAAGACTCTCAGGTTGACTTGTAAAAATACTAAAAAAAAAAAAAATTGGAATAAACCTTAAGGAAACCACTATAAGTAATAAAGAGGATTTCCTGAGGCAGAGAAAGTACAGCAGAAAATATGTAAGTGATCTGTTACTCTCAGAAGACTTCATACTACACTTTTAAAGGAACAAAATGTTATTTTCCAACTGGTCATTTGTGACCTGCCATACACATTATTCTCAGAGCCAGATCTTTAGTCCTAGACATTTATTTCTTACATATCTCTCTCTGAAATGGTGCAACTGGGAGTCTACTTCATTCACCCAACACAGTCCAGCGCACACCTTGTCACTTCAGCGCAGCTAGCACTGTAGCACACAGCTGTACTGACATGACCTGTCACACTTATCCTAAAGTCTCAGTCCTTCCAGATGCCTGAACCTGATTTTAAAATACATCATCTAACTAAAAATTTTGGCATAAACATGACTCTGCAGAGAGGAGTATCTCGCACAAACTAATGATTAAATGCAACAATGAGCAAGACAAGAGACATCAGTTCCCTACACTGTCTTGGGTCTAACAGCTTCTGCCTCTCATAGGAAAAATGATGGGCCTCTTCCACCTGCAACAGCTTCCACCCAGCATTGGTCCAACCCAAACCACTGACACACAGCAAAGCATGGTTTATACTCACGTGGTAGCTTTTTAGGCTGCACTTCTAGACAGAGTCTAATTCCCTATAATGTCTTATGGATTTATGATATTCATTGGGATAATCAGCTGTTAACCTAATTGCTAGGCTTTATTCGTATTTAGAAATGGTCTAATATATCACACACCTTCCTATCTGCATGTCCTGTTTTTCAATGATTGTAGAAATAACCGAAATGTTATTTATTTGTGAGGTATTCAAATAAGATTCAATAAAGTTTATTAGTAATACAAATCAGAAATGCAGTAAAATCCCCTTAATTAGCTTATTGTCCTGATTACATGACTTTTTTAATTAAGAGAAGTAGTTATTCAAAAACAAAACAGCATGGAGAGCTTCAAAATGACAAAGTAAAATGAGCACTCACGAGCACAAGGAGAAAATTTATATTCCTTGACTCTCCTTTGTTAGCTCCTTTAACCTGATGCATTTCAAAACACATTAAAAGTTTCTAACATTTTAGCTCCTATCTAGGAAAATTCAGTTTAGCACTGGTAGAATACATTCTGGTTAAACAAAACTTACAAAGATGTTGTAAGGCATATCATTGCTACTTACTTGATTATCAAAGCAATGATTCATCCTTCAAAGCAGAAAATATTACAATATATGCTTCACTGTGACAGAAATTACAGTTTCAGATTTTTTCCTCCTGTGTTCAGATCTCACAGGAGTAGGGCTAATTTGCTTATGTCAAGTTTTACTCTGTATAACCTCTACATCTTGCCTATATTACCCAAGCTAATTTGAGTATCTACATTGTTCTGCATGCTCTGTATAGACATGCACATAGACTACATCAAACTAAAACCAAAATAATTTATAGAGGAAACCTGTCTAACATTTGAAACAGTGTGAAAACATGTTCCCACTCAGCATTGTGATAGTATCTGAGGGTTACAGTTTCTGGGCCTTTAAGTTCACTACAGCCAACCTCCTGTTATATTACATATGCTCTCTCACTGTACAAAAATTTTGCAGAGGCTTAGAGGATTACTAGATTGGGCTTCATAAAGATATGCCATTCAGCCATCCTAATGGCTGTTTCTGTGGTGAGACCAAGGAATCACACACACACACACACACACACACAAAAAGAAGACATTTTATGGCCTTTCAGTTTCAAACCTCTTCCTTTCGCTGAACAAAGTAGATCTCAATGTCAGGAAACTGTCTGCTGTGCATATAAGATCAATAACTCAGGGCAGGGAGAGGCGGGGGGGTGTGAAAATGAGCTTTATTACCATAAGGATTTGTTTTTACACTTTAAAACTCTATCATAATTTAATTGAGATAAACAAACACTTAAATATTTACTAACACTATTCATTAAATATTTAGTAAACTTGCAAACAAAGCTTTGCAATTTCCCTTGCAAATAGCTACCTGAAACTGACCCTCTTTATTAAGAGCTTCTGGCCAAAATACTGATCTTTTCCAGGCACGTTTTCATCACTGAAATGAAAATCCTCTTCTCCTTTGTATCAAATATGAGAAAAAAGTATTTAGTATGATGTCCTTCCAGAAAACTGCAGGTTCAGGGAGATGCATCAACTTAAAGCCCTAGGAGCACGTCTGTAGGATGGAGAGTTCATATTGAAGATCGAATATATGGGTTCCAGGGGGTTTACTTTGGGCTAATTTTACTTTACTTTAGTCATCCCCATGGACTAAATGCCCACTAGCAGTTTGAGTGCACTGGTGGAACTCCAGAAACACATCCTTCAGTTGAGTTTAATTCAAAAAGAATGTGTTCGTTGTGCTCCTAAACCACTCCACAATGAGAATCAAGCAGAAGAATCAGGGTTCATTAGGAAGTTTTCTTAAAAAAAAACATTCTTAATCCAAATGGAATCATTCAGGTGGAGGCACCCATGCATTTTCAGCAGGTATGAAAAAACATATTTCCATTTGGAGAGAAGCAAAATTTGATGTGATGGAATACCAATAGAACTGGTTATGTTTGGCTCTGTAAATTTAGTGTCAACTGAGTATTTTGGGTTCTTCCACTGACAACGTTCTAAAAAGGAATTTACTCCAAGAACAGAAGTATTAAGCCTCAAGTCTTCTTTAGCTCCCTGGTCTTAAGAGGCACATATTTTTCACATTGATATATGATATCTCACAGACACACACAAAAAAACCTGTCTACCCATGTTGACATCTTGCACAGTCCTAACATTAGTGTCTGGTTTGGTGTTTTGTTTGAAATCCTAATTGACTGAAACAGTCCTAAATGCATCAATTCCCAAAGAAATATTGCCTCTCTTCCCTCCTGTTGTTTTTAAAAACTCATGACTTTCAACCAAGCGTCATCATTTGAGTGTCTGTTTCATGAAGTGAACACCAGGTACTGGCAAAATACAGTAAATCATGCTGTAGATCTTGTCGACTGATTTGTTATACTTACAAGTGGCTATTTAAAATTTCTAGCACAAGCCACAGGAGCAGTTGCTGTGCATTGCAGAGAGAGTAGTACAGTCTTGAATAATGGGAATTCAGAGCTATAAAAGACAACTGAGCTCCTGCAGTTTAAAAAATGACCGTGCCTCAGCCCTACTAACATCCTGTGTTACTTTTGACAAATCAAACTGGTTTTATTTGTAGACTGAAAATATTTTTGCCTCCTCATAGAAATATTAGGATGATAAAGTTTTGAATGACAAAGGTATTATTCTTTCAACAGCTTTATCAACATCCGAAGTTCAAGTTAAACAGCCAAAACTTTTTGTTCTATCCTAATACTGATGGGAAGAATATGCTTTCCAGTGTTTCTCTCCTACTTGAAATTCAGTAGCTATTTCAAATTTTGGATAAGATGGTTGGAGGGTTTGTATGTTTGCTTCTTTTGGTATTTTTCCATAGTTTGAACAGGAAACCACACTTAGATTATTCCAAATGAGGATTATTAAAATATTATTTATCTCTATAAGCCACGCTTACTGTATTTGATGGAAATGCTGTCTGTATTATGATAAGTTTGTTCAGGAGAATCTAGTATCTCATACTGCTTGCCCAGAGTAATCAGTTTTTGCACATACAGCATTCTGATGCATCCAGCATCAGGCTTTCAAAATAGCTTCTATAAATACACCTGATCAGCATGTAATGCAACAAAACACAGCATTTTGGAGCATATGGCATGCAAAGCAATGAAGTGAAGGGCATGCCTAGATCTCAGCTGTGGCATACCACCTAGCTTGTTCTGTAACACTTATTTAACCATATGGCTCATCCTAGGTGGCAAGCCACCATCAAAGCATAGGTGTGTATTCTCTCACTTGAATTCATGACCCACATGACTAAAAGCTGAAATCAGCTCTTCTAATCACATATTCAATCCATTGTATAAACTTATTTAGTGTTTACTACAAGAAACAAACAGAAATTCCATATAACACCTGTGTATGACAAAATACTGAATTACAGGGAGTACTGTTTAAAAACATTTCCCTTTGGAGAACAAGTCTTGATCTAAAGCTCATTGACAATTATGTAAACCCCAGAACAGGGATGATGCATTTAAAATGACAGATTTACAGCGTCTGACCAAGAGCTCCAACTTCCTCTGATACAAAGTCATCAGTATGGACTCAGTATCTCATATATTCTGGCTCGCTTGTCAGTGAAGCGGACCTGAAAATTTCAGCTTGCAGGTTTTCTCCAGTGTTCACTCTTCCAAGGTTCTTATCCCACAACTGTTCCATGTGTGAACTAGATCCTCTCTATTAACACAGTCTTTGTGCCTTGCTTTCCACCTGGCTACAAGCTATCTGTTCCAAGAAGTCTTCTGAGCTTATTAGGCTTCTTCTCCTAAAAGACCACAAATCAACAGAAAGGCTTCTGTATTTCAGCCAAACACTGCTGGTTTCTTACAGTATCACAGGTACCCTCTAATGTTTCATAAATCAGAGAAGGCTCAAACAGATAAAGACTTTTTTGCTGCTCTCTATCTTAAGGCAAGCTAGAAATGTTGTACATCATCCAGCTGAACCTATTGCGTAAACCAGTACTGGGATTTTTTTTTTCTTCCAGTTCTTTCACCTTTTCATCAAGCATCCCTTTTTGGAGATACTGTGAAGCGCCTTGACCTGAAAATGAGAAGTGCCTCGGTTCATCCTCTATGAAACACAGAAAACAGATGAAGCCTATTTCAGAGTTGTCCTGATCAGAGCTGACGTTTCAGTACCTGAAATTATCACTGGAAATATTTGCAAGAGCCACCATTTTATTATGCAAACATATGAAATACAGTAACAGCTTAATCTTATTCTCATCGGAATGACTGGAAGTTTTGCTATTTACTGAAACAGGAAGCAGATCAAACACAAGAAGCTCAATAATGCAAGCTCACTCACCATTGTGCAAATAGCACTTGATTAATTCAAGGTACCACTGTAACGCACAGAACGGCTCTGTGCAGGAAAAAGTGAAGCCTCACTCTCCACAGGGCTGGAAAACATTTCTACCCCAGAAACCCTGGGAGCAATTCTACCATTGTGCCTCACTTTGCAAGTGCTGGCCAAAGAGCTACAGGATGGGGCTCTGTGCCCAACACACCCTAATCTTTCAGGGCTCAAGTCCCCACACAACTCACCACCTTCCAGACACCCAAGTAAATCCCACTGAAAATCTGGTTCTCCACACTGAAAGCGATGAGTACACAGCCATGAGTTTACAGCGTCAGGCAGAGCAATTCCATCCATAGATATATTTGTTTTTAATGAATACAGAAAAAAAATTGCATTTTTATGGTCTTTAGCTTTACCAAGATATTTTATGTAACAGTGAGAATGATTTTTTTTTAGACAACCATAAATAACAGGGGAGATAACAAACATTTTGCTGCTATCTTCTGTCAAATAAATGCTAGTCAAATACCTCATCAACCCTTACTATGGAGACAGACTGCCAGAACGGTAGAGAAATTTTGAACCTTTATAAGATGCTCTAACCATATGTCTTGATCAATTTATATGCAGATCCCTTCCCTCAGCAGAACTTTCTTGCACCAACTGTTAGCCCATATTGTTGAACTGAAGCCAGTACAACTGGCATGAATACAGGAACTGTTCCCTTCTAATTTGAACAGTGATAAAAATGCAAATCAAATAGAAGTATATTTTATAGCAGCATGCAAGTTTTACATGTAGCTGGCAGATAATTAAAAAGATGCATTACAAAAAATATATTAAAAAAATTACAAGAATTAAAGACCAAAAATTATAGTGAACTGATTGCAAATGTAAATATAAATCATATAGTCCCTTAAAAGTTGACATGAAAAAGAAGAAGGGGAAAAAAAAAATGGAGGAAGAAAACCAAAGGCTGCTGAAGTCAGAAATAAGGCACAACTTCCACTCCTTTTCTGTTTAATACAGTATCCCGAGGCTTGAAGTCACCACCTTGTATTGTCTTGGAAGGCATTTAAGTAGAAAACTGTGCCAAGAACAATTGTGGACAATTATGCTATCCTAACACAAAAATCAGGTTTGTTTTCATGACTATTAAATCTGTATGCAATGCATAAGATACGTGTTTTGTATATTCAAAAGACAAGTGAAAAATATTTGCAAAGGGACTACTTTTTATTTGTTTTTAATTACTTAGGTAATTCTGGCATATACTAAAACAATGCAGACATATTGTTCATTATATAGATGATGATTTCAAAGAAAGTATGCATTTTTTGTGCTTAAAAATACAAAATATTTTATATTCCTTTTGTTACTAGTTTAAAAAAGGTAGAATGTGCTGTAAAATATGATAGTTAGATACTTATCCTAAAATTAAAGAATTATTTGCTGTAAGTCCAATTACATAAGCTTTCAGAGAAAAATAATATTGTATTCCACACAATGCCAAAATAGATTAATAACCCTCAGTGTAAAATAAATATTCAGAACAATACGGAGCAGGGATACAACATAAAAGGCTAAGCAACACTGTTGATGGCAAAAGGTGTAACCCGCTTCACATAAATATGAGAGATAAATGTGTTTTTTTATGTAACTACACACAGCTTTCCTTCACAAAATCAAATGACAACCATGAAAGTCAAATTTTGAGCAAGCATGTATAAGTACCTTAGGCAAAGGATATCTCAAACTTTATTTATCTTTTATGTAAAAATGTGACTTGGTCTGTGTTTATCACACATACTCCATTAAAAAGCTTACTGTCTCAGATTCATTTTGGGGGATACCAACTCAGACTGTGAAACTGCATTAAAATGATGATCTAAAGAACGATTTATTCAAAGAATGGTGGAATAGTTAATTTCCTTTTACTTTCAACTTTTTAGTTTGCCTTTTTTATTTTTTCATTACTTTCTATTATTACCATGGTAGCACTGCAGAAAGTGTTGAGTTCTAAGCTGTCCATACAGACAACTTCTTGATTGGATTCAAAAAACTTCCTACTAGTTTTATACAAAATCACAGCAGCAGAGATGACTTAAGACTGCAAAAATCTTCTCAGCTAAGTCATCCTCCTTCCAGGGCAGGACCACGTTTCTGACCCATTGGCATCTCCTAGTAGAAAACTGCACCAATCATGAAGGAGTCTATGCCCACCGTGGGAGCTAAGCAATGAAAGCTGTAACATTAAATGACAAAATGCATTAAAATTCTCTTTAGGCTCTAACATAGAAATGAAGGGGGTTAAGTTCACCGGAGCATGCCCTTGTTGGGAGGTTTTAAAATACACATTAACTTTATGACTTTTGCTAAGCCATACTAATTTTCATGGGGTATGCCTGCATAGGCAAGCTCAGAGTTTCAATCACTGCAAAAAGAAAGTCTTTTAACCTGCACATTATCATTAATGGATGCCAAGCTGCAGTTACTGCACAGTATCAGCAACACCTTTTACAAGGCGGGCTTTTATGTTTAAGCCCTCAGTACCATTTCATAGAGAGGTATTTGGAAAAAAAAAAAATCCCCTTGCCAGTACCTTAAAATAATGGGTATCTTTAAAAAAAAAATAAATCTAAGAACATGTATTTATAGAGCTATTACCAGCACAAATTGTACCTGAATTAATAACACTCTTTTGATTATGACAGCACAACTCTCATGTGAACACTGTTATTCTGGAATACTCTGCAAGAAATAAAGCCTTCACTACAAGTAAAAAAAAAAAAATTAGCCGAAATATTCGACTTGTTTTCAAAGGCTGTAATAAAAGGCCAAACAGTCATTATACTAATTAGTGGACTAAAAGTTAAATCAATACAGTATAGCGTAGATCAAAGAAGGCTTGTGCCCTAATGTTCTCACAGCCAACTGTACAAAATTCTGTGTTCTGTTTTTTTCAGTACCATTAGATGTACGTTATACTTATCTCATTCCACAGTGTGAGGATGTTTATGACAAGAGTGAGTGAGCTAATATAACTTTCTATAAATAAAGAAGAAGCCAGAAAAGGCAAAACTGTTAATTGCAAGTGGAAAGTGGGAGGCAGATGAAACAAGAAAGAAAGGAAAAAAAAAAAAAGAAAAAGAAAGAGAAGGAATAATCTATGTGAAAGGTAAAGGCAAAGCCAAGAAAAAGCAGCTGCAAAATAATAACTGGAAAAGTGTGATTTATTCAGTAAAAGGACTTCATTGCACAGCCCTTGCTGTTTTCTCATGCCAAACAGCTTACCCATTGAAGGTGTCCCTTTTCTCTTTTGGTACTATAGCTAGAAATAATGCTGTGTCATTGCTGACAAGCTGCTGTTCTCAGAGGTGTTCTTCAACCCAAAGTCCTACATACACTGCTTTTCTGTCTCCCTTTAACGTGGCATAACCCCAACCACTCCCAGTTTCAGCACCAAAGGTTGCATAGTCCTACACTTCTTTGTCCCTTGAATGGTTAAACACATTGGCAAATGGCATTTGTAATTATCTGAAACTGTGCAGAACTTGTACTATTTGGTACTAATATAATATCAAGCACAAGGAAGTAGCATCTCTGCTTTGCAATACAGGAAAAGACTAGTCTGCATCATGATGTCACACTAGCAGATTAAGTGGGGCACCCACATCACAGAGACTTCCCTTCATGTTAAAAGGCCTGGAATATGTCATTGGAAAATCAATTCTATTAAACTAATGTAATGACAGTAGTGAACCACCATTACTATAATAAACGATATAATCTTCAGTGGAGAACCATCTTCTATGCATGGCACATTTCAGTCTCATTTCAATAAAAATGGAGGCATTGTTGAGTGGTTTAGCTGAGTGGCTTCAGTGGAAAAAAAAAATCGTATGTGTACTGGGAATAGAATTAAGATCGAGAAGAGCAAGGATTTCAGGAAAGCCTATCTACCTGTGATCTGATCCCTTGTAATAAGTTCACATAAGGTACTAAATGCTCAATCCAAATACTGGCAGGTCAGTCAGAGGAGAAAAGCAATCTTTTTTCATGGTCCTTTGGGAAGACAGGGCTTGCAGTGAATTTGGTGCATTCTGGTATATTGCCTATACTCTAAAAAAAAAAAAAAAAAAAAAAAAGTATTACCTACTTAAAGGACCTACAGAAACGGAAATCATTGTGAATGATAGCCTAGTGCATGCCAGTCTCACAAAGGAACCCATCAAAGCTCTTTACATCCCAGCTCGCAAGTTGTGAGTTGGCAGAGTATGCCAGCTTTTACCAAACCACAGCAAAATGTAGATCACTTTTGAGTTTTGAGCAAGCTAATGACAAAAAGAGGCCATTAGGTCAGATGAAAGCAGTGTGAAAGCAGAAAGCAGCTAAGGGCATCAACCCTGTTAAATAGCATAAGAAATGTTAAACTCCCTGTCAAGATTTTTATTTACATGAGCAGAAATTTGCAATGAGTCTACAAAAACTACAAAACTGGGAAAAGGAAAAGGAGAGCAATGACTAGTCTTGACTAGTGTTCTCAACACAATTTTCCAAAATGTAAAGACTGTGTCACCCTTTAATCCAAAGTAAAATGTTACAGTGTCAGTAAGGATATAGCATCAAATGCTACCTCACAATAAGACCTTAGGGCAACATACTTACAGATAGAAACTCCAGGGACATGTACATTGAGAAAATGAACACCAACGCAGCAACATTATACTCAGATTTAAAATAGAAGTATCCATTGCTTCATTGTCTGACATTCTATTAGTATGCATGTGGCAGCACTGCAACATTTCTACTGATTGTCTTCTTGGCAAACCACTAGCTTCTTCAATGCCAAGGCTTCAGTACATGATCTTAGAGATATAAATGTATGACCTTAAAGCAAAATATATTCTGGAGAGAAATTCCTGTGTGAGATGTTCAGTCACTCAATTTTCTAGACAGACCAAAAACAAAGAGGAAAAAAGCTATGGAGATGTGTACTTGCTATTACAAAATACCTGCCTGCATCTGAAAATAAACCAGCAGAGAAACAGAATAAACGAGGCTCTCTCAAGGAAAATCTGTCCAAATATTCTGGAACATATGGGTAACTGATCTATTTAAATCTAGAGGAAATCAATGACCGTCTATTTAGGTAGCTGATTAAAGTAATTTAACAGGTGTACCTTCTGCTCCTCTTTCACATTTCACCATCACAGGGTGAATTCTGACCGTTGGGTCAAGATTATGTGGAATATATTCATAGCTTTAGGAGGGAGACAAGCTTAACAATTAAAGCACCTATTGCTAATGTGATATCCAGGAACACAGATTTGACACATGTAATTCAAGCCCAATCACAAAGAGTAATATACTAAGAGGATGGGATTGGTTGTTGGTTTTTTTTCATCTCTCTATTCTGTTTTACAGCCTGCTCTGTCTTTAGTGTTCCTTGTGAAACTTTTAAAGTAGCTTCTTTTTAAAGAGGAGGAAGTAAAAATTAATTTCCCTAAGACAGAATTATTATTGGTGGAGGTTTAACATTGGGTTTGTTGAGTCTAAAAATGGAACTCGAATTAGCAGAAGACAGCTTGAATTTGTATTCTCTCATCTTAGCCCATCATTTCTTTATAGATTACAAAGTATTCCTTTCCTTTGTCTCTCTGCACACAGGAATCTACTACCCTTCACATCACTATCTCACCTGAATGAATTAAATTTCATTTTAATCTAGTCTATTAGATATTGTATCACATCAGGATCATCCAGGAAACACAAATCTCATATGAACCCTGACTCATTACACTCCTCTTTACACAACCAGTCATTCTCTAGAAGTTATATCTCAAAGTACTGCTGATCAAATGAGTCCCATTTTTGTTTAACAAATCTCTCATGATCACTACACTGTCAAACCAGTTTTCAAGCTGTACTTCATATACAGAGGATGCAAAACTTTGGTTTTAATAACAAGTATGCTATAAGCTTAACTATAGGTGTCATAGTACACACCGAAAGCAAATATTTAAGACAAAATATTGCCTTTCCCCCTCCCGTGCAATTAGAGAGACTACAGTAGAACTTCTAACAGTTAGTCTTAAACTGATTAGACCACTGGAGATTTGGTCTGAATACTACAGAAAAATGACAACAGATGCTGAAAAATCAGTGCCTTTGAACAATTATGTCTCTGCAATGGCAACAGAAACAGAATTTCTGGTTTTTGATAATTTTGTTCAGATACTGGAAGGAGGACAACTGGTACAATTGGATAAGATTAATCGTCTCCATTTACAAATAAATTTAAGCTATAAAAATATTTGAAATCCATAGTCATAAATCCAGTTCTATTTATTAATTATGTAACTATTTTTAGGATTTTATTTTTCATTAAGTAATCATTAATTTTACTAGTATAATTGAAATTTGTGCCTTGCTATGTAATTTCTTCTGCCAGATGTCTCAGATAAGTTAGTTGATTTCTGACCTTCAGGGACATAGAAACAAGAAGGAAATAATAGCTTGGTCAATTAGTCAAAGACAAAAGGAATAGTAGTTCCCATCCACAAACCATAAGCCTCGTTCTGTAACACCATTTTCAATATGCATATAATTGCATAACACTGGATTCACAACAGTTCCTCATTGATCAAGATACATTTTAGCGTTGCTTCTGCTAACCATTTAACAGTTGCTAAATGTTTAAGTTTCCGGTCATTTAAGGCCATCTCAGTTTGATAAAAACTTACATGCTACTGAACAAATAATATTCGGTTTCCCCCAAGACTTGATGTATGTAACTTAATCAAACTTTCTGTAATAAGTACTAGTAATCCAAAATAGAAACAAAGAGTAAGAAGAATCAGGGTGCCATTTAGTGAAGTAATCTTCCCACTCTCTTTTGGAGCAAGCATAATCTGTCAACTGAAGTAACCCGAGAACGTAAATTTTCTTCTACTACTGAAAAGCTGCTGACACAGGAACCAGCTAAGCTCTGTAACTTTCTCCTTTACATTCAGTAATCAAGGTTAGTATCATAAAATTTACTCTGCCTGGCTTTCCACTGGGTCCATCAAACACTATTGCTAACTCAACCAGAGGTGTATGGAAGAAGCCTATGAAAATACCAAAAATAATCAGAGTTCTTCCTAGACAATGAGAAATGGAATCAGAACTACCCACCTGGTTACTTGCAACATCTCCATTAAGACTGACAACCTCATATTCATCACTGATGCACATCCACCAGTACAACCAGGAAAAGTTATTGATGTCAACAAGAATGATAAAGTACTATTTTCATTCATCATAAAACGCACAGTAACTTTATTATTAAAATGTGAGTCATTATTAAAATGACTCACAATCCAGTTACACATGAACAACGTGATTTAAACAGAACTCATTCAAAACAAAAGCAATATTGGTCAGAACAAGAACACAGTTCTAAGCTTCTAAAACTAAAGGTCTTTTTTCATTTCATTTCACTTCATTTTTTCATGGGACTTGGACTAGGTAATCTTTCAAGGTCCCTTTCAAACCAAACCATTCGATGATTCATTTATATGCAAACCAACCAGTCTTATCATTCTGAAATTTAGGAGGTTGTTAGATTATTAAATTATGATTTTTTTTCCAGCCAGTTATCTCCATATACAGACACTTATTGTTTGTTAGAAGGTATTTCACCACCCTGGTGGAGATCATCTACCATCTCCGTTCAAAGTATTTTATATTTACAGCTATTAATACTATCATAACCAGAAATAACACCTCCAGACCAGAGGTGAGCATTATCTCATACCTGCCCTTTTCATTCAGTGTTGTTTTCCTTAACAATTGCCTGAAACTAAAGGTCTCAATGCTGTGTTTTCAGTCAAAACAATGAGCAGCCATGAGGGCCCAAGATAACTAGATCACGCAAAACCTTGGCAGGAAGCCTTCAGCAGAACGTCCTCTTACTGTGCACAATAGTACCAAAAGAGGTCGATTCGTGAACGAGAAGAAGCTTTCCCTAGTACAAAACAAGACTCTGTGCAAACCCCTAAAAATCACATTTTTTTAATGATATAGAATACGTTTAATTCGCTTGTTCTTTGCTGCTAGAGATATCTGCTGTTAATAACGGAATAAAGCTGACAAAATCCATCTGAAATTTTACAACTGCAAAATAAAGTTTTACATTTCAGCTAGGAAGTAAAGGATTAAGCACTTTACAGATTATACGTTATAGATGGTATACCGTAACTCATGCCTTAGAAGACACGTATTCCATAGCCAGGAAAGGTCTATGTTTAAGAGGTTTCTGCAACATTCTTAATTTTATTTTTGTCTTAATTACAAATGAGAGTTGGTGGTGGTCACCAGTAATCAATGCAAATCCCTTTTTATGTCACCACCCAGAAACTTAGTATTAAATTGAATTTAGAAATATTATTAAAAAAAAAAAATTGAAATTTACATCCATTCTAAAACATACATGCCAGAAAAAAACAGGTTGTTTGATTTTGTGTGTGTCTCAGTGTGACTCTTCTCCAAAAGAGAGGACATACAAGAGTTAATCTGTTATTCAGCACCTGTGCACCTTCTAGAACAGAATGATTCTTGACTGAAAGCGGTGTAATGTACAAAGCAGTGTAATTAACTGAAATAAGACAACCTAAGACTCTGGAGTGGGATTTAAGAATGGAGTTGGACAGAAAAAAGTTGGTAAGACATTAATTTTCTGTCAACTGAAACTTTTTGTTGCAATCGATCCTTCCCCCATTTCCTTCTTCCTTCTCATCCCAAAAGAGAATTTCTAAGGTCCAATATAGAGTTTTGGGTCACAAACATAAAGAAAAAGGACAGGGAAAAAGGGCAAGTGTTCTCTAATTGGCACTTATTTAAAATTATACTTCAGTTCAAGTACCTGAATCATGTAGAGGAGAAAGTGACTTTGATTTTTCCCCCTTTCATACAAATGCTCTAACATACTTCTCTCTCTCCCTTCAACCTCTCTTCCTTCCTCCTGCCTACTTCTTTCTCCTCCTCTTCAACTTTCTCCATCTTTTTTTCCTTACCTATAAGAAATTTCTGATGGATTGTTTTCCCTCATTTATTAGAAAGAAAACTAACGTCAAAACAATGAATTTTTCTGTCAAACAGAATTATTGCTTTCTCACCAGCCCTTAAGATATCTAGATTCATTTCCAGCTCTGCTGCAGACATTCTTTATGACCTTGAGTAAATAATTTAATCTCCCTTCACCTCTCTTTTGCACTACATGTGAAAAGAGTGAAGAAAGTTCTTCTGTCTCCCTTGTATACTTCAGTTTTGAGCTTTTTTTGGCCAAGGATTGGCACTTATACTGCTGTGCAATGTCTAGTAACATCAACCTGCAACACCTCCAGGGACATCCAGACACGAATGTCCGGCAAGTAAACGCAGACAATGCTGTGCAGTACAAACTAGTTCCCATTTACAGTTGCTGAAGGCTTCTACCATGAAACAATTAGCACAGTTACTCAGTGTATAGCAATCACTCTTAATATCTGCTTATAAATACAGAAATACTTACAGGCTTTTGGAACACTAAACCAAGAAGTCTCAAATTAGCAACCCCATATACTATAGTAGTCTGATACAAAAAGCAATTGATAAAAAGGCAGTGTAGTTCAAATTCTTCAAAACTACTGACAGATGCAGACTAATCTAAATGTAATATCCCAAGCGCTCTTAACTGCTTCTCATCATCTTCAACACTGCCTCTGTTGCGAGTGTATGATACCCATGAGAAAACTGAAATAATCTGAAATGAATACTAGGATTTCAGAAAAAGCAATGATTCACAATCAGTCTGCAAGTCTTATGTACTTATGGCATGAGTTGTAATGATGTAATTTCTGAGATGACTATACATATGATATCTGATTGATAATGCTGTCCATTCAAAATCAGGATCTTCACATTTGTAATTGACTGTTTCATTCTACGCTGCAAACTGACTGGCAGAAGCATTTCCCATTCCATTGGTTCTTCCCTAAGGATTAAAATTTAGACCACACATTTTATTTCAGAGCATATATACTTTGTTCAACTTGAGCATAAGGTGAACTAAGTCTTTCAGTAAATAATTTTAAAGGAAAAAATACACACACACACAAGACAAAAATACATACACACAGACACACGCACCAAAAAGAGAAAAAAAATAAACCAAACACAAACCACACAACACCTAACCCCCCAAAACCCTCAAAATCGCATCGAATCACTTGAAGACAAGTCCACTTCAACAATCAGCTCATTTTTAAAGTCTAGCGGAACACGAGCCCATAATTTAATAAAAAAGTGTCTGTCTTCAGAGAATTGCAAGGCCTTGAAACCTACCAAACATCATTGTAAATGAAGGACTGGCTGATACTAGAAAGCCCTCAAACTGCAGCTTGGTATGAAAAAGCCACTATTCTGTCCAATTTATGTTTCTTCTTGAGGGGAAATATCAAATTCCAGACTAACGTTATAGACCACTGACAGTTAAAACAGAACTCCAGACTAATGCAAACAGTGCTGTTCACATTTGGGGCTAAATTAGAGCCAGTAAAGCAATTAATTTCTTATATCAAACATTTTACTCCTGTTAATGCTACATGAGGTAAAGCACTGCAAAGCATACAACAGAGGAGTGCTCTTAAAATAGCAATGTATTTTCCTCCCAGAAGAAAGTATCATGTCTATAACTTATACATGGATTGAACTTGGCAGCATGAGCATCTTAAACAGGCTCTGGGGTTTGTAATGCCACTGTAATGCATTGCAGAAGTTAACAAGAATTCCAGAAAAGCAACAGAAAAACTTCACCCAGTTTCCCTGAAGGATACATCACATTCAGAATTCTTTGTACAAAAGCATATGGCCTTTTCTTGATAGCAAAGCAACTCTTTTTCCCTCTTTATTTTAGTGAATTTATTTATAAATCAGCAAAACTGAGAATTAATGCAACATGAAACCACAGAACATTGCAAGCAGAAACAAGATTTTAGTATGTTTCTGGGAAAGCAATGTTACGTCTTTCTCTGGAGATTTCTTTCTGTTAAGCTATATGTAAATATAAGGCATTTAAATTTGCTTTGTGTTTTGTAAGTATCTTCTTTTGCACAAGAAGAATCATCTTTTTGATTACTGCAAACATTCATGTAGCAGTAGCTGGTTCCTATTATCAAATATTGCAGACCAAAGGCCAAGTCACACAAGGAGAATGGTAAAAGAGACACTTCTGATACCACTCTGTATTAATAATTCCTGCAGTGGATGGCAGGAATGCTGGTGTGAAATCATCTGTTCTTAGTTATGTCATCCTGATGAGGTTTGCCCTTCTCGTTCTGCTATGCAAAGAAGAGTTCCAAAGTGATGCATTCCTGACACATGCCCCCATTCACTCCTGCCTACAACGTATTTCTGACAGATCATCTATTTTGGAAGGGGGATAAACAAAATCTCAGGAGCAGGAAAGGGGATTTGAAGTCACCTACAATATGCCAGGCGAATCCCTGCTGTCCAAAAATAGTAAATATAATACTGATACAGCAAACAAATGAGCCCCTACACATTCTCCATCCCCACTGGTGCTGGCTGGGCAAGGGGCACCCAAACAGCTAACCACCCTTCCCTTACAAACAAGGTGACCACCTCCAGATTGCCTGCTGCAAACGGGATCTGGCCTACGCTTTCCCTAAACCATGCCTGGACACTGACTACGGCTAATTGGTATGGATCAAAACTTGTATTGGTGGTACAGCTGAAGTAACTAAGGATATAAGCCCACTAGATGATAGCACATTTTAAGGTATTTCCAGCAGTCAGAGAAGACTCCTTGCAAATTGCAAATCAGTAGTTTGAAAGTTTATTTAAAGGTGAAATTGGATAATCCTAAGTGATTACTCATGAAAACTTTATACCACATCCAGCCAGTTATTCCTTTATAATACATATTCTTTTATATGCAATTGAAAAAAATTACTTCAAAAATATTTTCAAATTTCACTGTTTGTCTTATTCTTATACTTTAAAAAATAACTTCTGTAACTTCTGTTTTGGAGAACTCCAAACATACAACATTAAGAATTATAATAAGTCTCCTCAATCCCTTCACACTATACACGCACATTTATTATTTTTTTTAACCTGACACATGTCCCTACTTTAAGACCTAACCACTCGCAACCTTTGCCTCCTAGAAGCGAGACTAAGGTCATGCTGGGGAGGGGAAGAGCTCTCTTCTCCAATGTTACAATCCAGTTTTCAGCCTTTCAGTTACAAACCAACAGACATTAAATTAAGCTTCTGCTAAATAAGCATAGTCTTCCAAGTTTCAGAACATGAAATTAGAAATTAAAGACAACACAAACCGCTACATCATGAGCTTCACTTGTCATTGAAAAAAAAAAAAAATCCTATCTGTACACATTTTCTAGAGTATGCATAAAAAGTGAACAAATAACCATTCTGTGATCTATATGTTGCCTTAATCTTAAAAAGTGGTAAATTATCATCACAAGATGGTACACATGTATCTTTTCTGAAGCGAGACATTTGGTTTGTTTCACTTGTTGTCAAAGAGCTTGTGAAAAGAATTTAAAATATTGAACTAAATGCCATCAAGGGGTTACATTTTTAGAGGAATCAGTAACTGGTAACTGATACTTTATCAGAAAACAACCACAATCCTGATGATTTAGTTGAAATTATTTCTTTTTAAAATATAATTACAGCTTACAATGAATTACAACTAGATGCGATTAAAATTAACCATTTATCAAAAAAGAAACTTCCATGACATTCATTATGAGGGGAGATGTATAGCTAGGGATCCAAAGATAATGAAACTAAGAAGGAATCATTTTAAAGACAGAGAGAGGTGAACATGCAGACCTTCATTCTAGCCTGTTCTGTTCAACAAGATTTCTCTTGTTTAAGTCATGTTTTCAAATAATCTCCAGAAGAATATTTGCACCGAAGAACAATCAGTGATTCAAAGGAAATTCCATCTTGAAAATCGCCAGAATTCCTAGATTTTTTTAACTAAATCTGTTTAGGCCAGTCAGTTGGTATGTTCCAAATTAATCATTAAGAGTTGTTAGTATCGCTACCTAAGCAAGTGGCTTGATTTTCATAAGGACTTTGCGTTCTGCTCAACTGTGACTACCTGTGAACAACAGGCCCAGGAGCCCCGTGGAGCACCTCTGGTCTGGGTGACATTTGGGGAGGTAACAGAGAACAGACTGTCCCTTCAAAAACACCCTTCTGTGTGGGAAGAATAGCCAGACACACAAAAAAGAAAGAACGGCACTGTGCACTGGTACCCAATCAGTATCATGACAGTATTAGAATTACAGCCTCTACCTGTCATCAGTCATCGTAATTTAGTAATGGAAAACTCACCATCTAATTCAGCCATGTGTGAACTCTCTGTAATGTTTATTCTTAATTTAAAACTCAAAATATTCACCATCTATTTTGTTTTTCATAATTACATGGGTGAGCTAAAATGGAACGAACAGTAGTCAAATGTATGGAGAAGGCTGGCGCAAATCCTGTGAATCACAGCCCTCCTGAGCTTTTGCAGTTCCAGGTAACTGTTGTTGGCATGCTAAGTACCCTGGACCTTTCAGGATTCAGCCCTATAGCAGCTGTCAGAGTGAGTTACATCAACTGAATAGAGATTTTGAAGCAAAATCTAGTAAACCTGTTCCTGAGGGCTGCATAAGATTTGGTGATCACTGTTATTTCATTGCCTGTAAAAAGGTACGGACACACCAGAACAAGACTGTTCTGTTGATTTTTCTCTTGATGCACTCGTTTGCTATACAATAGCATATCACTGCAGTTATTCATGCTATTATTCTGACTTCCGGGTTTCACTTTTCATGCTATGTATGAATAATTCAGATCTTAACAAGACTGCTTTATTTGTTTCTAAGCTTTTTTTCCCCTGAAATTGTGTTTCCTGTTTCTACACAGGAAATGAAAAATCAGCATAGAATATAGGATATATAATGCACCTGTAAAGGGTGATAGGAACATATTTTCCTTATGCACTTCACCCTAAATACTTTGATTCTTTGTGCTCAGTAATTCAGAAAAAAAAAAGTGGACAAAAAAAACGGAGTGCTTTATTGCCATCTCCTACTTTCCCCTTCATAGAAATGGAACATGATATGAATTAAACATTCACTGTATTCAGATTATATAGAAATAAACAAGCTAATATTACTTTATCTGATGACTAGAAGGAAAATATAATTCCTAAAAATAATTCATCTTCTCATCTTCCAACCAGCTCCTTCAGCAAATGTTTTGGATGAAATAGATTGTCTGACAATCATGAAAATCACATACAAGGCTGAGCATCCTTCATAGAAAACATCCCATCAACAGCACCCTAATCTTTAAATCGAGTGCCTATTAGCTTAAATGTCCATGAACGTAGCTGTCATAACAGCTAAACAAGACCACCATCTCTGTCCACATAGCCAGAACAAAACATACACAGAACTCTACAGATTAAACTCCCTACTCAAAAAACACACTGCAATCCCTCCTAAGGGATGAAGAACTTCAGTCTAATGCAAAACCTTGAGGGTAGTACCTCCTGGAGAAAAGGAGATCTGATCATGTAACCACTTCTCTTTTCACATGTAAAAAAACATCCTTCTCGCCCTGTCCTCAGAACAGTGTTCCATCAAGATAAGGCAAAACGTCAGCTTTTTTCTACCACCCTCTGAGCAATCAGATTCTCTCACTTCTTTCTACTCCTTTGGGATATTCCAACCAAAAGGTGGAAGACCTGCATAGCATCCAGAGCACCATACTAGAGCATTTATAGCCACTATAGTTGAAAAAGTAGCTTCTGGCCACTTTGTTTGCCTCAGACCTGTGGTCAGTTACTCAAGAGGGAGGACAGGTTCAGTTTTACTGTTTCAGTCAGAAGCTTCTAAATAGCGGCTTTCTGTCATTTAGGCTGACTTAGTGTCTTTCCCATTAGCTGCTGACTGTTGCTAATGTCATTGTTACACATCTAATTCTCACCACTGTGGCTAACACAGATGCCTTCAGCCTAGTTCCATTCCTGGACTCCTGTAAGTTCCTAGTTTGTACACATGACAGTGTTATGCACCACAGTTCCCAAATCATAGAATAGTTTGGGTTGGAAGGAGGTCATCTAGTCCAACCTCCCTGCAATGAGTGGGGCCATCTGCAACTAGATCATGTTCCTCAGAGCCCCATCCAACCTGACCTTGAGTGCTCCAGGGATGAGGCATTTATTATCCCTCTGGGCAACCTGTGCCAGTGTTTCTCCATCCTCACTGTAAACAATTTCTTCCTTATGTCCAGCCTAACTCTAACCTCTTTTACATTAAAACCATTTAAATCCATTCCTCCTTGTCCTGTCACAACAGGTTGGCAGAGGTGAAGGAAGGAAAAGGAAGGAAAGCTACAGAAGAAAACCAGAATTTGTCTTAACGGGAAAAAAAAAATAAAGAGAAAGAGAAAAGAGAAAGAGGGAGAGAAAGAGGGAGAGAAAGAGGGAGAGAAAGAGGGAGAGAAACAGGGAGAGAAACAGGGAGAGAAAGAGGGAGAGAAAGAGAAAAGAGAAAGAGAAAGAGAAAGAGAAAAGAGAAAGAGAAAGAGAAAGAGAAAGAAAAACAGAGAAAGAGAGGGCAGGGCAGGGCAGGGAAGGGAAAGAGCAAAAGGAGGAGGGGAGGGGAGGGGAGGGGAGGGGAGGGGAGGGGAGGGGAGGGGAGGGGAGGGGAGGGGAGGGGAGGGGAGGGGAGGGGAGGGGAGGGGAGGGGAGGGGAGGGGAGGGGAGGGGAGGGGAGGGGAGGGGAGGGAGAGGGGACGAGAGGGGAGGGGAGGGGAGGAGAGGAGAGGAGAGGAGAGGAGAGGGGAGGGGAGGGGAGGGGAGGGGAGGGGAGGGGAGGGGAGGGGAGGGGAGGGGAGGGGAGACATGCCCTTCTCTTGTGAAATTCAGGAAATTATTCAGGTTACTAAATACATGTAGCAATTGCCATTTTAGACACTGAAGTATCTGAGGAATCCCCAGAGGCTGCCAGATGTGCTACAGGACCTAAAGGACATTCACATTTTCTGGAGCTGCACCTTGAGGTCACACAGGATAGTGCAAGCATCACAAACTGGGTCTTCAGGTATATTAATAGCAAGTGAATTTGAAGTTCCCCCACAAGTGGAGACATTGAATAACATCTCTATATCATATCAAAATAGAAGGCAGAATCTCAAAGAAACATTAAGTGCTGCGCTTGCTGAAAGTGCAATATTTGCAGCTCACTGACACCTGCTTTTCTAGCAGAAGTACACTGCTGAGTTCTATGAAGTCAAGCCAAAAAGCCTTTTCCTATGTGAAAAAAAGAGTTAAGAAAAACCGAAAGTTTCAACTTTACATAAAGGTTTGACCAAAGAATAATATCCATGATCAAATGCAAACAAAGGAAAGGAGCAAGCATCATGTTTGTCCTCTTCAGCTACACAAGCGCAGACCAAATATTTCCTTTTTAAGCTTAGCTAACAGTCCCATTTACATTTTTATACTAATTTGAAAAGGTCTAATAATTTTTCTAAGGTTTCCACACTGAATCTGACTAAGCACTTAAGAGGAGGTGCAATACTTAAAGAACAGTAGGTTCATGTAGGAACATGCACCTTGAAGTCCGGAAAAAATATTCTGTAGGTTCAACAGATGCTCAAACATTTTAGCTCTTTTTAGGAATTTTTTAATCCTTGTCACTTTCCATATACAAAAAATAAGATCAGTCTTCCACACTCATACAGAAAAAAGAAGTAATATGAATTTTGGACCTGTTTTGGTTCCTACTACCATGAGCGGAACCTTGATCATATATTTGACTGAGCAAGAATAGTATGGCCTTATTACTCTGGACTCCCAGACTACAGGATCAGGTTGCTGAATACATGAACTAATCCGATTAGTCAGTAAAAGGACTGAATCACTTTTCAGTCATGACTTTTGAGAATTTCAGTATGATCCACTATCACCAAGTGAAAGCACCTTAAAATAGGGCAGATGTAAGGCTGTGAGTGAAATTAAAACCACACTTATACTGCAATTTATAATGTATAGTGACTCATAGTCTCTTCTATTTCCTGATCCCTCAAATCCATCTAGTCTTTAAATATAATAAAATTATATTATTATGTTTCCAGCTGTTCATTTAAAATGGCTTCAAAAGTTTAAAGCTGTGTATAAATCTGACCAATTAATATTTTTAGTTGAGCAATTATTTAAATTGATATAACAATTTTCCTCATGTTGTCGTCTTTTCCCTCTATGCTTTATCATAAAAACAACAAAGGGCAAGAAATTGTCTTCCTGCTCCCAAAACCTAGAAGTTACTTTTTTCCCTTCCTGCCTCAGGACAAACATTAAGATTACAGAGATTTTTTTCACCAAAAATTAACTGAGGCAGAAAAAATGTAGAAGAGTGACAGACAAAGAGGGAGACTGACATCAACACAAAAATAGACCAGCACTAAGGGCATTCAAGTGGGAAGTGAAAAACAAAGGGTTAAATTCAGGTCCTCTGCCTGACATGAACAAGATATGAATAGATGATTCTCCAAACCACTCGTAATGTCGGTGTGGATCAATTCTGCTTCTGTTATAAGTAATGTTGTTGTAGCCTATGTCAGTATGAGCTTGGTATGCACTAGCCATGCAATTTTTTTACTCTGCTTTTCAAACATTATACCTAGAACAAACTCCCTGATACCAGTACACCTGCACACGGCACAATCATACAGGAAAGTTTTGCTGCTTGCAGGATCCCACATTTGTACCAAGAACTCCCTCTGAGACTGTACTATTAAAGCATTATAGAGTTTGCTACATTCATGTGAGGGAAAAATAAAGGAAAAAATAATCAGCATTTTGGCTTGGAAGACATCTTGTCAAAAACAGCTGATAACTAGAAGCAGAGAGGAACATTTTGAGCAAGCTAACACTCAACATCCTCCATTTCAAAGATTTATGAGATTATTGAACAGATTACTCTGACTTTCTTTAGAGCTATCCAGTCTATTTCATTAGCATACATTTGCAGACATTCTGAGACAATTTACACACATACAAGGGAATGCAACATATTAAAATATTTTAGATCTACATTACATGGGATGGTAAACCACAATAGCCTTTTCATTTTGTGGATATAGACCAGAGTCCTACAACTAACAAATACATTCATAAAAGACAGAAAAACAAAGAATACAAAACAAATCCTTTCTCCAGGCTGCAAAGCAGTTGTAATACCATTCTGTTGAGCTCTCCAACCCTGTTGCCGACGTGACCTCTGAAAGTAGCCTTCTCTGTATAAGATGATGAGAAAATCTCCACATTATCTAAAAGATTGCTGTTTAAATTATCCATCATACCAAGTGCTTAGAAAGAATCTGTTATTCGTAATTTTCAGTGTGTGTGAAAGAAAATCAGTTCATGCCATTTGCAATAAGTAGAGGCATCTTCTCCACCCCAAGTCATATTTTAAACTTTTAAACACATTTAGCACTGAGAATAAATTGCAGTGATGTGACAGCCAGAACCACAGCACCCTGACAAATTGCAGCGTCAAATCAATGCAAAATTAACAACCTGAGATTAAACTGAAGAGGTGGGATAGCATAACATGCACATATTCATGTATTTATTTTGAACATTTCATATAATTAGCCATTGTCCCATACTGACCATTGAAACTGTTCTACTAATTGTGTGAGTGTACATTTATGAGTCAGGGCCAATATGAACATTTTGCAGAATTTTGTCCTACCCTTGTTCATTGGAAGAACAATTTGGAAAAAATATGTCCATTTTAAAACATGAATGCCAAGGTACTATTTCTTTTCAGCAGTGAAATGCATGCATGTTTACATTCTGCAGTTAAATAATGAAGATACTATTTTCATGTGTAATAAAGCCCAGTAAGTCATTCATGGACTAACTGAAGTGATTGGTAATTCAGTTACAGACTCAGCACCCCAAGCATACAAAGCAATCACATACACTGATTTAAGTTAATGAATACAGATCTGCATATCCTTCCTCTGATGAAATGAAATAGTAGATTAGAGTTGAAATATGACAATTTTTGTGTTTGATTTTGTCACCTTTAGTTGAACTGCATGTAACATTTCAACCCTCAAAAAAATCCTGTTAGTTTCTCTTAGTCAGGCTTGGGAGCAGGTGCTGGGTCATAGTAGTAGCTGCAGCTGAACCACACCTTGCTGCACAATGATAATGAATACCTTTTTCATTGTAAAATTTTTTTACACTCTCATAAAGCAACTAGCCATAGGTAAATGCATTAAGCATCTGTACATTATATCAGATTCAGGATGGAAATGCTAACTGTATATATTAATTTTCCACATGGGCACTTCAGGGGGAGAAAGGTAATCTCCCTATAAACTGCCTGATTTGAGAACCTTTCTTAAAACACTGAAAAAGAAAAAAGAAAAAAAATCCGTTATGGAATAATTGTTAAACAAGGAGGCACAGCAGCGTTGCACTAGAAAACAAAAATGTTCTATGGCTGGCCTAGATACAGATAGATAAAGAGAAGTAAATAGTATTGTAACGGCACACAAATAAATACAATAGCAGTATTTTAAGCACAGTTATTGATTTAGAAGTTGCAATATGAATTAGTTCAACACATGGTTATTTAAAACCTAGTTTAACTTCTTACTGATTATCTGGTTTACAGCGTGCATTCACTATGCTTCTCTGATGCTTTTATTCACTCCTTATTGTTCATCCATAAAGAATCCATTATTGGAGTACTTATTCATTTAAATCAAAATCCTTTTTCGTTTTAACAAGGTTACATCTAATATGCTCTTACAGTCCACTCAGAATTTTTTTTATGAACTTATTAAAGGAAAACATGACGGTTTCAAGACAAAATAATAATGATACTCCACAAACCTACATATTTTGAATAAAAACATGCAGGCTTTTGCCCTATACGTGGCAGAAATCTAGATGGCAAAAAGAATTAATCCTTTGTCCACAATTTTCTAAAAGCAGATTCCACTGTATTCATGTTCTGATAAATGCAGTGATCAGTTACAAAATAATGGAAAAATCTTGTTTGTTTCAGAAATGAAAGTTCCAGTTAATTGTCATACGAGAAGCCCATTCACATATACATATGGAGATAGTTTGATCTATGCAACTAAATTTTTTACCTATTCAGGTATCTTTTCAGTGTTATTTTCAGGCTGACCTGACATTCCTTGGCTTCAGTTGCAGTGACGTTGGTTCCAGAATATGGGCATGAACCTTCAATATAAAAAATGAGTAATTCATGCACTCAATTCACAGAGGTGAAAATGCTGACTTAAAGTGATAAATTATCTTACTAGCAAGAGCTCAGAGATAATCCCCTTCAGAAAATGGATTGTCGAGTTTAATAAATGCCCTGGTTTTCTATTTATGTGACATTCAAAATAAACTATTGTCCACTATATTAGTACGTATGTACGTACATTTCTATATGTATATATGTACGTACATTTCTATGTGTGCGTATGTATACACACATACATACATAAAACAAATGCTTATGTTTACTGTGGGTAATTTCCCCCTTTTAGTTTCATTAAAAGTAGTCCTGCCAGCCCATATTAGAGAATGATCAATTTAAAATTATATTTTCCTTAAGCAATATTTTTTTACAATTTAATCATATCCTCATATAAAATGCCTGATAAATTAATTATGTTGATTATCTTGATTTTCTACATAATGGTAACAGAATATTCTTTACCTGTTTAATGCATTTTCAAATTTGTAACATGTTCCCAGCTATTATATTCTTCCCTAGTAATTATCAACTGTTCAAAAAGAATTATATATCTGATTAACATGCCTTAATTCTCAAAAATATTTGAATCATGAGAAGTTTGATTAAAAAAGAATAAAAGAAATCAGCAGTAACAGTATCACTTAATGCAGTAGCCCTTGGTTTAGGGTGTGTAACACATGCTGGGGAGTACAGTAAGTCTTATGTATGCAAGGAGTTAAGTACATCCCCAGCTATACGCAGTCAATAGTCCTATCAAAGTCAGTGTAAATTAAAGCTTTCATTAGTAGAAATATTTAAAAGTTACTACATTTTAATATATTAAATATAAATAAAAGTATATAAAAATACATTAATATATTGAAGAGATTCACTGACAAATTGATTGATTCAAGAGCTTGACTGCTATATTTAAGGCTTGATTGATATGCTACTCAAAAACTGCTATTAAATATAACTCACTTTAAGGTTTATAAGAGTAAAATATATATTTGTTCTATATTCAAAACTGCATGGTAAATTCTTATTTCTGATATATGGACAAAATTAATGCAATAATCACATAATAAAAATCTGAAAAGTCAAGTAGAAAAGCCAAACTGTCATATTTGTGCCTGCCCACATTCTGGATCACAGCTGTGTGAAAATGCTCTGCGAGCCAGGAGCAAAGATGCACAGCAGGGACAGCACTGTCACACAATAAATACCCCAGGTTTCTTTACGAATAACTCTCAGGAGTAGAAGAATGTTTAGAGTTTGCTTCAGAGCTTGATTTTGAAGGGAGAAATGTTTTGAAAGCAGCAAAAGCACAGGAGTTCCTGTTGTAGGCTACATCCCGGCTTTGCTGCATCGTTTTACCACAGAAACCCATCTGATCGTGTCCATTTTATTTACAAGGGGGTACAGAACCTATTTCACATCTGCTCACTGAGCCTGAGAAATGTTTCCTGATGAAAAGGAAACGAGAAGGACTAGGAATACAAATGACTTAAAACATAAGCATCTAACAAATTCCTCCTTTCCTTTAAAACCAGTTCTAATAATGTATTGTGAAATATATTTGGGCTTTGTCCAGAGTAATTTTAATTCCAATAAACACGTCTGAATTTCTTCCATTTTTACCACTACATTATAGGTTTTTTTGCTAAATTCTTTAACCATTTTGCCAGCAGTATGCTGACTGCTATTTAAGAATGCAATCTAAAACATTATATTGCAAAATGGCTGGGAAAACCTTTGCTGTGACTCCCAAGTTGCAACATGCTAGGTATTCATAGGTTTTCAAAGCTGCTGGTTGAAGATATAATGAAAGGATCTAAGGTTTATGCATGAATCAGCATCCCCTTGTCATAATGTCATGGTGCAGTGATCCCTGCAGAGCTGCAAGACTTGATTTAAAACAGAAAAGCTCAACACTGGCTCTTGAGCCAGCAGGATTAAATATCCAAGATTGTGCATATATTACATTTGGGCTGAAACCACTATATGAAAAACTCATTACAGTTTTGGAGGTTTTATAAGACTCCATAGGAAAACTCTCTTTAGGTGACTCCAATACCCTTTCAGTGCAATAATATGTGAGTACATCATACAACTACCCCTCTTTGAGCTGGTGGATTTAAGAGGAAAGGACTCCAACTTCACCAGTTTCCTCTTTTCTTGTTTGGACAGAATTAACACTTTTTTTTAATCAGATGTTGCTGGTGGTCAGCACTTCTCCAGTTAGACTAGACTTAATTATACTGTGCTGAAGGACAATAAAGTCAATTTTTTTATATACCTTCCAGTTCTACCCTACAAATTACCTATGGTGCTGTACCTCTGCCCCAGCTGTTAAAAGCCAAAGAGGTTCTGTCAGACTGAACCACTTTGTTAACATTTGCCTTTACCACCCAGCCTGTAATCCTCTGAATCACCAAAAATTCTCAAAGGGGGCTACACCTAGCCCATTCCTCTTGAAGAATGTAACAGTAATCACGGCAGTGAACACTTCTCTCAATTGTGCCATCGGTCTGAAAAAATACTGCATCATCTCTCAGTCAAAACCATTAAGCCTCCTAGTGACACTGACTTGTGAGGTTTCATCCTGCCGATCTGTCAACACAGCTTTACACAAGACTTCCAACAGTCCAGCAACCTAGAGTGACCATTTCTTATGGGTTTATTATATGAGTTAAGGTTATCTACTCCCAGAGTCTTCATTCCTCCTCTGTTACACATATCTTCTGGTCACCTTTAAATGACTGGGTAGTCTTACACCATTTCAAACATCCTTCAGTGGCATATGGCCACTACCTCATCCTTTCTGTAAGTTTAGGAACCTAATTTAAAGGTAGCACTAGCAACACAACTCGTTCATCTAAAGACTGTTTGCTTCATCAATGAACTCTGAGCGGGTGTGGAACATAAGTTTTAAGATTCCTTTAAATAGTTTTACAGTAGGTTTTTTGTTTGTTTGCTTTTTAAAGTGCATGAACAGTATGTACCAATTGCCCTGTGGTTACTGAATGGCGGGAGGGCGGCCGGGCTGCACATCACCTCTCCCGCACCATCCTCTGGGGTTTCTGAGACCTGGATGGTTTGGGGCTTTTAAATTGAAAGTTGAAATATTTTGGTTGTCAATTTTAGAAAATTTGTTATTCTTGGGGCAGAAAAAGCTCATTACCTCTATTACGGTATAAGACTGTCACTACATTTCTGTGAAGGAAAATCACCTTGCTGGAGTGAAATACCTGACTAAATACTGAAACATTTTCAGTTTCATACTAGCCTGCATTGCTGTGACCTTCTTTTACACTTGTATTGTTCAGCTGTTGAAAGTGATGGGTTTGGACACAGGTTATTTGCACACTGTTCTGAAAACAAACAACCAACCTTGCAGATTTTGCAGACTTTTCAATATTTCAAATGAGAACAAGCATAAAGGGGGAAAAAAAAGGCTTCTTATATGGCAAGCATTTGTCTTCAGAACACCTTGTTCTCCAGTAAAACCTTTCTTGGAAGGTAACCAAGGAAACACTATACATATTTTTAGCCTATACTTCACTAGTCAATTAAATCCAATTGACAAGATGACTTGACTAAACCATCAATAGTGACTGAGGTGACAAAAAGCAAGTACATGTTCATGTCTTAATTGGGTGCTCTTCCAACTGCTTGAAAAGTGAAGCCTTGGACAAGGTTCAGACAAAGGGAAACCCGAAACATGGACAGCATCTCCCATTTGCTGGAAGTCTCAAAGTCTGTCACTGCAGTATACAGCTTACACATCATCTGAGTACTGTGAGAGTTCTTCAAGGAAAACGGCTAAGCTCAAGAACAAGGCAGAGCATGCACGCAAACACTGACTAGAAACTTTATGGGGTTGGACAAAAAATATGTATCACTTGCTTTCTGAAAGAGCAGGTGGCTGTATTTGTCCCTCGTACTAGAAAAAAAAAAATCTATTGTTTTACACAAATTATTTTCAGGATTTTGCTGACTTCACAAAATAGAAAAACACAGAGAGACCTATTCTATTTTCATAGAATGCCACCTAGACCACTACACAATCCCTTACTTCACCAATAGTCCCAATAACATATACTGCAAATACTAACCACATGCAGTTCTGGCTGCTGCAAACCTTCATTACCTAACGAAGCAAGAACTCCCCAAGCATCTTGCAAAGATTAGTGAAGTAGCTTTGCTGTGGCTGACTACGTGCTTTGACCTTTCCTATTTGTGCTATACTCGTATATCCTTATACATGCCACAGAAAGCTCCTTGGGTTGAGCTCTTGCATCACCTATCCCAATGCTTGTGCCGAGACGCCCCTCTTTCAGCACCACCTCACCTACCATAGGGAAGAAAAATGAAAAACAAAAAAAAAGAAGAAAAAAACGCTCGCAAATGGAGGGAAATTGCTCTTGCTGACAGCTAACCTCCAGATTCACTGTCCCTTATGGCTTGCGGAAACGCCTCGGGAGAGGGCGGCATTGGGCGACCGATGAGCCGTAGGTCAGTGGGAGCGGCCAGGACGGCACAAGAACGGGCTCCCTCCTCCGTGCTGGCCGTGCCGCTGCGGAGCCCCTGGCTTCGCTTGAAAACGGGCACATCGGGTCGGGCAGAGGGGTAAGGCGGGCACCCCTTATCGCCCTGGGAACGCCCGCCTCATGTCCACGGCTCTCACCGCCCACACGGGGAGCGCCCGCCGCACCTCGTTGCAGCTGCCCGCTCTCGCACGCCTCACCGCGCAACACCCATCGCCCAGCCGGTCCTCCCCCGCCAGCCACGCCGCGCCGCGGGGTCAAACTGCACGGCGACCCGGCCAAACGCCGGGCAGCTGCCGGGGGGCAGCCGCGGAGCGGCAGGGAAAAGCGAACATCACTGCGGGACCCCGCCAAGGGCTCCTCACTTCGCGCTAAGACGACGAGGCTGCACCACCCCGCCTTCCCCATCGCCCCTCCGAGCAACGCGAAGGCTCCGCTCCACGCGGCACGCGTGCGGCCGGGCGCTGCCTCGCCGGGGGCGGTGTCAGGGCAGAGCCCCGCCAGCCGCCCGTGCAGCCGAGAGCCGGCTCCCCGCGAAAGCCGTGGGGGTGCCGGGCTGCGGGCGAGGCTGAGGGGGATGCGAGAGGGCGGCGAACGGGCAGGCCCCAGTGCCCCTCTCAACGGCGGGGGCTCCCGGAGGGCGGCGCGGCGTAAAATGGCTGATCGTCCCCGCAGCCGCCCGCTCCGCGTCCCCTCGACTACTTTCGAGAGGGAACCCCGGTCCTGCCCACGCCGGTTAACGGGAAGGCTCCGCAGCAACGGCAGAGCCCCCGGCCAGCCCTCGGGCGGTAGGGGAGCGCTGCGGGCGGTCCCGAGGCCGCGCATCTTTATGTAACGCGTGGGGAGAACAGCCGTGCGGGGGCGGCAGGAACCATTTTAAACCTCCACGAGGGCTGGCGAAGCGCACGGAGACTACATGCCCCGTGTCCCCGGCACCGGGCTGGGGTGCCCCCGCACCAGCACTCCCCCACACACGGCCACCCCCGCCGCTCGGTGCGCAGGCGCCCCGCCCCCGCCGCCACAGCAGCCTGCCGGGCAGCGCGCCCTGCGCAGCGGCTGCCGGCGCCCGTTACTCACAGGCGTTGGTGACGGCGAAGCTGTTGGCCACCTCCAGGTTGTCGATATGGGGAGTCAGCCTGAACTCCGAAGTGGAAAACTGAACCATCCCTACCCGGAACGCGCTGTACTCCTGATCGGCGCCCCTCGGGAACAGCCCCCCTGCAGGGAAACATACACACATACACACACACACACATCAGCCGGGCGGGGGCACGGGCAGAGCAGCGCCGGGGCCGCGTCCCTTCCTACCGCCGCCGGAGCTCGGGTGGGCGGGGGTGCCGGGAGGCTCCGCCGGCTCGGGTACCGCTGCCGGAGCGAGCCTGGCTGCGGATCTGTCCCGTGGCCGGCCGCCGCGGCGGAGCCTGCGGGCTCGGGGAAAGGCGAGGGGCCGGGGGAGGCGGTGGCCACGGCTGCTGGAGGGGACCTCACAGGCGCCTGGCGGGTGCCGCGGTGGGGCTGGGCTCGCAGCGACATGACAGCGATGCCCGAGTGACGGCGGCGGGGACGAGGGAGCGGGGGATCCGTCGGGAGGAGAGCGACGTCCTCCGGCATGCGGGCACCTACCGATCTGTATGCTGTTAGACTTGACCCCCCAGATCAGTCCCCACAACACAGGAGCCAGGAAGACAGAAATATGCATAATCTTTTGCATTTCCAAGAAAAGTAGAGCATCCACAAAGCCACGGAAACAGCCCTTTCTTCTTCCTCGTCCTCCTCCTCCGGGGAGCGCGCTCGTCAGCAAATTAGATCCTCTGCGCGCCAGGCGAGCGGCCGGCGGGAGCAAGCCAACCACGGGAGGAAAGCAACGAAAATAGCCCTTCGGCGGGCGGCAGGAGCCGGAGAAGCCGTTGCCCCCACGCTGCCGCTGAGAGCTGCTGCCGCCGCTCCGGTCCTCGTCCCGGCTCCGGAAATACCGGGGGGTGGCCGCGTGCCGGTGGCGGCGACGCCGCTGTGCGCCCGCTGCGCTCCCGCTGCCGGAGCGCGCCCGCCACCGGCCCTGCCCTCACACGCGCTCGCCCGCGCTCCCTCGCACTCAACGGGCGGGCGGCGCACCCGGCGAGGCGGTGGCGCGCCTGCGCGAGCAGCGGGGCCGGCGGGAGCGCGCTCTTCCCGCCCCCTTCGCAGCCCCGCCCCTCCCCTTTCGTGCGCGGCCGCGGTGAGCGCCGCCGCCAGCCGTTCAGCACCGCGGACAGAGGCACTGTGGGGACCGGGGGTTGGCCCCGCCGGAGCCCCTGGAGCCGCCCCGCCCCGGGGAGCGGAGGGGAGAAGCAGCGGGGGCGGCGGGGCCAGCCAGTGTCCACGGCAGCTCCCCCAGGCCTGAGCCCCATGTCCCGTCGCGGCCGCACTGCCTCGCGGGTGGGTGTTTTATCCCCGCGCCTGGTTCCCCGAAGGAGCGTGTCTGAGGTCGGGCACCTCAGCCCGGACGCCTCCCCGCGGCCCGGCGCGATGGGCTGCGCGCACCGCGGCGGCATGCAGAGCGCCTCGCGTTTGGACCGCTCTAGATGCGTAAAAATCAGAAACGTGAATCAATCACTTGCCAGTTTCTCTCTGTGACAGCGGTGTATGTTTGCTTGGATGGAAAGCAGAAATAATAATTTTTTTAAAAGCCCTTTTACTTTTTAGTTTGTTGTTTGTTTGTTTGTTTTAATTTCACTAGTCTTCATTAGGATGACATTTGGATGTAGCCACCTTTCAGATATACCTGAAAAGCATGTTTTTATCTGCTGTAACCAAAACAGAAGAGCTAATATGCAGGAAACTTTAAACCTACTCAGATATTTCATTTGCAGAGATAATGGGATTTTTTTTTTCTTTTCTTCAAGATGGATTCCAGCTATATTATTTCCTGCAAGCTAAATTTAACATTTTTCAGTTTGGCACAAAGTCTGTTGCTATGCACCACATACATACATGGACACACACACATATCTTACAGAAAAAGAAGCAGCGTAGCAATACTGTGACAATGAATTTGCTATTAAATGATCATTCGCTGGTATATTTTTTAAAATTGTGTTGTTGATGTTAATAAAGATGAGGGATATCTGTGTAGGAAAGGATCTTGCACTGTATTTCCTTCTTTTTTTTTATTATTTTCATTATTAAATTGTCTTAATTCTCCTTTCCAGATACAAGGAAAACTCGAATCTTCTGATAATCACAATATAAGTACATATCCTGAAGGAAGTAGGCAGTTTGAGGCCCATTGCCCATCACTAATTCATTATGAGTTTAGTTTGATTTGAGTCATTTCACCAGGAAATTCTGTACAAGCTTCTGCCTATACTAGTGTCATCATGTCTCTCCCACCACATAATGAGTCTGATGAAGAGAGTGAGCTTCAACATCGTGAGGTAAGAGACCCTATCACTTTATTTGGGTGCAAGAGCACAGTGACTACAGCCCTTCCTTGCTCTTTCCCCCAGCTTGGTCCCCCTCATTAGTCAGGTTTTGTACTCCCTCACTGCTGAATTCTGTGAAAGGAGCAAAAGGTGTCACTGTGACAATCAATACATTTGTATCCATACATTTGTAGAAGCAAAGATAAATCATAAACATGCACTTTTTTTTCACTCAGCTCTGAAGAGTCCCCTTACGTATATCAAATGAGGTTAAAATGCAGCGAAGATCTCAGTTTGAAGATTTTATTTTAATATTTTATAGTAAAACAAAAAGTCCTGATTGCCAGTACACATTAAAGCTGCATAATTAACTAAAATATAAAAACAATTGAGATTATGCAAAATATAAAAATGCAATCTAGAAGAACCCCACTTTTCGAACTAATTGTCTTCACAGTTATGGAAAAGATTTACATCTTAAAGACCTTTAAGCTGGTTGGTTGGTTGGTTGGTTGGTTGGTTTAGGGGTGTATTTTGTGTCACAGAGAGCAGTGCTATTCCACATGCACATCAAGACCTTTGACAGATGCACTAAGAATTAATGCACGGTGATGAATGTTTTATCTGGTTAGACAGTAAAATGCTATTTTGTTGTTTACTCTAAACTGTGGATAAATGCTAAACTAAGTTTGGATCCCACTGTAGTGCGCACTACACAACAAGCACCTTTACCTGTGTCAAACAGTTTATAAATTAAGGTCCTGAACCCACTTGCTTTGATGACAGTGTCCATGCTACAACTTTCAAGTTAAAGACCTACAGAACACAGCATAGCAGGTAGGTAAAATAAAAGTGAGCTGAGTAAGAAGTTAATTGCCAGTTAAAACTGGGGGTTTTGACAGACTGTGGTGAGTTGAAAACAACTGCCATGGTAGTCATAACTGATACCACCCCAACTATTGATTTTACCACCCCAGCTGTTGATTTTCTAATGCATATTTTTCCATTACACGATTGTATGTACATGTATCCATCACCTACAATGTGTTTGCATGTATGTACATCTACTATTACAGATTTGTAACATCATGTCAGAACATGTAGAAAAAATGTCAGATTAGGTGGCAATAATCTACTGTTGGAGCGCCAGAGAAAAACAAAATATTTCAACTGAGGTGAGTAAGCTCAAAAGCACAGCATGGGCTAGTGAATCAGCAACAAAACAGTTTAATCAGAACTTACTAATGGAAAAATGCTGGTAATAAAATAAGGCCTTCTTCAACTCTCTATTTTTTATAACTGTCATATGTTAATCAAAAAGATGTAAACAGGCAAAAATGTGCTAGTTTGACTGGAATCAAGTTCATTTTCCATGCAGTTAGAATCTTTTCTTCTTAGTAACTAGCACAGTCTTTTGTTTTGGATGTAGCATAAGAATGATGAGAAAATGCTGCTTCTTCCCTGGGATAATGTTTTTCTTTGTTTTCTTTTTTCACTAGCTAGCTATTATATGTTTTTGAGTCAATATGAAGAAAATCTAAGAACTTGCTGAAAATCTTGGCTGTTTTCAGGGAAACCAAGGACTTCTTCAGCCATCCAGCTGCAGGTGCAAATTGGTAGGACAGGGGCACAGACAGGGCAGCACCTAGATTGACATCCAGGCTGATCAGTGAAATGTTCCCTCCTGTTAGCATCATGCTCGGTACAAAGCTGGAGCCAGTTTTTCTGGCTAGTTCAGTTAGTTCCATTTGGAAGTTCCACTCTGTCAGGAGTTCAGTGTTACTTCAGCCTTTTGCCATTTTGCAGTGAGTCTTTGGGCCTTTCTGCATTTTTGCCCATTTTGCTCTCTCTTGCTGGGACTGGCTGTTCAGGACCATGGTGCTCTCTCTGGGACTGGTTGGTTAGTTCGACTGGAGTTTCAAGAAGGATTGCACTGAGTATAATTTATCCTATCCTATCCTATCCTATCCTATCCTATCCTATCCTATCCTATCCTATCCTATCTTATCTTATCTTATCTTATCTTATCTTATCTTATCTTATCTTATCTTATCTTATCTTATCTTATCTTATCTTATCTTATCTTATCTGTATTTTTAATGAGTAATGTGTCATTGTTATTTTGTTGTCTTACTAAACTGTTTTTATCTCAACCCATGAGTTTCTCCCTTCTCTTTTGGTTCTTTTCACTATCCCACTCAAGGGGTGGAGGGATTGAGCAAGTGGCTATCATGGTCTTAGTTGCTAGCTAGGGTTAAACCATGACAAAAGGAGAAAAAATAAATTTATAGGTGATAGTAATTTATGACCATGTACTAAGAATAGGCCTACTCATTAACACTCTGCATAAAAAAATCAGACTGCATTACTGGAAATCACATTCAATATTTTTTTCCACAAGAAGATGAAGAGAGTCTAGCAAGAGGTAAGGATTGTAATCTTAAAAACAGAAGATTATAGTTTTATATGCATTTTTCTAAATCCATGATAAAAGCTCATATAAAAATGCATTAGTTCAGAATCTGAACAAAGCATAAACAGGAGGATTGTTAATAATAAGCATCAATCACTTGTTGAAAAGGAACATAGAAGTGAAGTTATAATGAAAACAATGACAGATGACATAAGGCCAGATATCAAATAGTAGGATGACAAACCCCTAAAAAAAGCAAAGTGCTTAATCCCGATTCCACAGAAATTTGGGAGAGATTTGCTGTTTATTGCAAAGCATGCAGGATTGAGTCACAGCTATATTCGATTTAATAGGTTCTAATGGATGATATTCTGAACATGAGGTAGAAGCTGGTGAGGAAGCTAAAATGTGCTAATATATGTGGCAATCAGAAATAAATATGAGCTTATCAGGAATACATTTCCTCAGTAATTCATCCTGGCAAAATTCTAGTTGAGAGAGTGGCTGCAATTCAACCAAATGTTCATATGTTTCAGCAGGTGCACAGGAGATATGGAAAGAAAATTGGAAATGATTGAAGAACTGGAAGCTTTTGCCTTTCACTCAGAAACATTTAGTGATCACTCCATATACTTTTCAAAAAGATAATTCAGGAATGACTTGATCACATGGACTACATGCTTTGGGAAAGTAACTTTGATAATATAAAGCATCTGAGGAGATGGATGCAGAAAGAAACAAACTAAACCAAACCAACCAAACAAACAAAAAAACCCAACCAACCAAACAAAAACAAAACAAAAAAAAAACAGCCAAACAAACAAATAACAGTATTTGAATGCTGATATTAATTATATTACCACATCCAGATAAGAAATAAAGTTTATATTATATTTTGTTTTGGTGTTTCAGTAATGTGTCATTGACCATGACAATCACATGCTGAGCATTGCATTGAATTTCTCAGCCCTGGAAAATGCTTAGTAAAAATCAGATTCTCTTTCAAAAAAAGTGTTGGAAAAGTTGAATTCTGAGATGATCCTTGGCAAGAGCTCAGACTACATGGTTATAGTGATCCCTTCTGGCCTTATGTGCCATTGGTGTTTTGATTTTATAGTTGGAAATATTGTAATTTTTTTTTTCCTTAGAAAAAAGTCTTAAAATATGCAGATTTTGTAGGATGCAAAAATTCTGTATCAATGTATGAATCTTTTTATTCTATGGCCAGTCAAGAAATTCTTCCCTTCAACAAAGATTGTGGTCTTTGGATTTTTCAAATCTGCAAAAATTTAGCAAATACCAGTAAATGTAAATAAAGAGGACATATACATGAAAGTTTCGAGTTCCAAATCTTTCTTAAATTGTTCAGTTCCATATGTTTATTCTAGATCTCAAGAGTCTTTTTAAAAATAAAAAGTACATCCTGATCTCCCATGCTCGTTCTGCTTCCTCTTCTGATTAGCAACCACATACTGTTCCCATTAACAGTATATATACTGGGGGATGACACACACTAAGGAATAGCTTATGCTTCTGTTACATGATTCTGATGGTGAAAAAAGCAACATCACTATGGTGTGGTATAACTAATGTAAAATAATTAGTGATAATTGTACAACTTCAGGTTTCCTTTGCTGTAGAATAGCTGTGACAGTGCAGTTTGTTGCTAGCCTAGCCAACCATTTTGAGAAATTTATAGTGAATTGGGATTTACTATATTTACCTGAGCTGCTTGCATTCTTGTAATTTGCAAGAAATGTTATATTTATTTTGGTGATAAAATCTCTTACGTATATACTGAACTAACCACGTGCATGGAAAACCTGCTATAGATTACTTCATTTTTTTCTACTGAGATCATAACAAATTACATTAAGGTTCCAGGAAAAGATAAAAGGAATACTTTCAGATTAGACTATGCATGCTAAATTTGCGATTCTTGTCAGTCAATATATTTCCTTTTCTTCCAACAGTATAATAACTTCCATTGCTTTGTCTCAGTCCCAAGGAATAAATTTCTTATTTCTGTCCAAATCTTTTTCCTGCCTACTTCTCTTCTTCCTTGATGTCTCCTTCCTTGCCTAATTTCCATGTGGTTTTCCAAAGCATTGCCATCAGAATATTTATTTTTCTCTGCTGTTATTTTGATTTTATCATTGCCATTCCCTCTGCAGAGCCCAGCTAATTCCAATGTGTTGGTTTTTCTCTTTAGACTGCAACAGCCTTGATCTTCTCTCTTTTCATCTGCCACCTCTCCCATCTGTTGCACGAGCAATGCCAGCCTTGACTCCAGCATTGCTTTTTATTTTCATCCTGTTCTTGTTCCTTTTTCTATGCCGATGTCTATGTTTGAAATACGAACGCTACACCTATTTTTCAGGTCAGATCTTAGTCACTGATATTCCTCTTTAGCCTTGCATCCTGTCACCTGTGAGAAATGTATTGCTTGTTATTCATGACAAATGCACTTTGGAGATGATGAAGATGATGAAGACATTGGATTTCATATACTGTTGGACTGTACTCTGTTGAGGTGTGGTACTTGCCTCTCCACCTCAGTTCCATGCGTTCATAAACATGCTAAAATGTTAAAAGGCAAGCTGAGAAGAATGTTATAGTCTGCTCTCTATTGATATATCTGTGGTACACTTTTGATGTCACTCATTCTCTGACTTCTATTCACTTGCTTTTTGGGCGTTTTCTCTGTACAACAGAAGAAATTTCCCCCAAACTAGGTGTTTTCTCCCTCAGCCATTTCAGCACCATGCAGTGATCTCACATCTTCAGAATCCCAAGCAAGGACAGGGAGGAGCAGCTCCAGGTCGGCAAATTACAGACAGATTGAAAAACAAGGATGAAATGTGCCGTTGGCAATAACACCTTTGTATATGCTTGCTCAAACATTCCTTATGGCTGCATTATGAATACTGTAGAAAGTTGTTTCTGTCGTTGTAGTGAGTGTGCTGAGACAGTACTTCGGACAAAGACTCTGGATAAACACCAGCCTGTGGGAAATGGACTGTGTAATGATAATTTTTGAGATGGAGAAGGCATGTTCTTAATGTTTCATTCATAAAAACTACTCACAAAATATATGCCTACTCCAACTACCTTAGAAACCAGGAGAAATCAGCTGATCTTTTCCAAATTTAAACCTGTTGCAAATCCAGTGTTTTGACCAGGTCAGAGAATGTCAGAGATTTGGCTGCTTTTTATATCCTGACAAGGTAAAATTAGTGCATTAGCACTGAACTCTTATAGAGAATGGAAGTCATGACAGGCAGTATTGCACTGCTAGTCAATACTCTAATTTGGTTTATGACCTCACATAGCATCCAGGAGAGCATTCAAATAAACTCTACAGAGATGCTTTCAACAACAGCAGAACTAATGAATCCTTAACTTCCACACTAAACTCCTTAATCCATGTAAGACCGCTTCTCATAATATTTTGCAGTGAGGGAGTGACTCTCTCCTGCTTAACCTCTTGTCTGAAACAACATTTGTACTATTTCATTCACATCCTTTGTGCAAGGCTTGCCAAGAGCTCTTTGAACAAGCAGAAAAGCTGCAATGATAATGCCAGCATTAACCTTGCTCTTGGCTTGGAGACCCAACTGGTCAGGAGCCAACCCAGGGGATGGGGAAAGGACCATGTGTCACCTTGATCCCTTGGGGCTAGAAAGGGCCATGTGTCAGCTCTGTCCCTTGGGGCTGGGACGCCCAGTTCCAGGCTGCTCAGCAGAGCACAGGCAATTTGGCTAGCTGTCAACCTGGTGAAATATACGATGGTAACAAACTGCTTTGCTGCTCTCTCCATAGTAAAGCAGGGTAAAATCTACTGCAGTCACCACAGGAGTAAATGAAACCTCCATTTTTCTTCTTCTGTTTCCCTTTTGAACATTGCAGAAGTATCAGAAGGTACATGGACATCAGTTTGCATTTATACCAACACCAGTGGTGACAGTTGTAACCACTTCACACTGAACTGGTGGTGCAATATGGTTTCCTGTGTCCACAGGTAACTGAGATATAGGTCATACATTTATTTATACGCAAATTGTGTGAAGCTACTTTTTTTTTTTTTTTTAATTTGAAAAAAAAAAAAAACCACAAAAAACCCCAAACAAACAAACAAACAACAAAATGAAACCCAACCCTTCTTTTCAAAAGATACATGTTCATGTTATGGATTTAGTTTAAAATTGGTTATGGTATTACAGTGCATTTTATTTAGATCACTTTTATAGTTTTATAATTTTGTCATGGTTTCTGTAACTAGGAAAATAAAGAGAAATTTAAGCTATAGTGAGTGAGAGATGAAACACCAATCAGTCAAACATTTTCTGTTATGTTCTTCATAAAAATAATAGAAAAATAATGTAAATCATAAAAAAACACACTTGAAGCAAATGTTAAAGTAATGTATTTTATGACACAAATAAGTAAGAGACATATTGTGCTGTTGCAGAAATTATGCTATGGAGCTCAAGCACTTGGCAACATTAGAAACAAATTAAGTTCGAGGAATAGATAGAATTGCATGAGACAAGATAATAATGCCTTTCTTTGGGAGATACCTAAAAGATATACAGTTTTTGTTTGTTTTGTTCGAATACCCACTGCAGGCATTTTATGCTGTTCTTTGAAAAATCCCATCAATAATAGGATATAAGATTAAAAGGACTGTTGTGATTTGAAACATCACCTCTCTTATCATTATCATTATGATCTTTCAGCAACAGAAATATCTCTTGGTTTCACCCTTCACTTGTTTGGCATCAATAATTTTTATTTTGAGAAAATCATCCTGTCAAGAAACAGCTCACTCAAGTTATCATGGAAATATACAGAGTTGTCTCAACAGAAGTTTATTTTTAGTTCAGAAAAACCACTTCAGTGGTTCAGTGCTAGAACTAGTTCACAGCACAGATAAGAGATATTTTTACTTTCACCTCTGCATAGGCATATATAGCCAGAGATTTATTGTGGTAAAGTGTGATGTTAATGACAAGCTTTCACAGAAAGAAAAAGAACAAACCAGAATTATAAGAAAAAAACCACAATTCTTGTGAGGCACTTGATTACATACTTTGGGCTAGAAATGCATCTACAACCTAGTAAATATGCAGAAAATAACATTCTTCTAATTGCATAATTTGCTTTAAATATAGGCTTTAATTGAAGAGCTTATAGGAGAAAAAAATTCTGCTTACAATATTTGTGGCATTAAAAACAACCTAAACAATGCTGCTTGTCTCTACTGAACTCCATTTGTGTTACAATGGAAAGTTATCTTGTACAGATTAACTGCGAGCTGTTATTAGAGTCTATGTAGTTACCATTTAACTTGAGACTTACCTTATTCCTTGCTAATTGCATTGCCCTAATATGATGTATGCATACAGATAATGTGAGCGGGTAGCTGTGTTCAGAACAATTTTAAATTTGTGGTTTCCTTTCATTACAGGTCAACATACACAGCACAATGCATCAAGGGCTTAACAAGAAAGGGACAAGCTGGTAGGGCTTCAAAGGCAGCTCAAAGACAGTAGTTAAGAGTACACAACAGAAACCTAACCTGAACTTGGAAACATCACTGTCCTGAGTCTAAACCAGCTACAAAGGAAAACAACCTACAGATAGTGAAAGCATTTATGCCACAGCTGGGAATATGTGGACCAACGACAGGCGCACTCCTATAAGGATCCAGCATCTTCTGTCCCAAATTTTGGTTGTTCCCAACCTCAGTACCAGCTGTAGCTACTGTCAATATAGCATTTACATCTTTCTGTTAAAAGAAACAGATCTGCTAATGTTATATAATGCTCTCAGTTTCTGTAACTAAAACTATCTAAAGTCTTTGTTGATGGTATCTGAAGGAAACACGAGTACTGAAAGGCATCTTCTGGAGAAGAACATTCTCCAACATTTGCCTGTATTCTGCTGGACTCCCTGTGGTTTTAGTAGTACTAACAAAATAGGACCTTAATTTTAGAGGTTGGTCAGCTATAGCAAATAAATGTAAAAAGCAATTAAATGAGCTTACCCTAAACACACAAGATCTCCTTTAGAAAAAATAAGGGAAATACAAAGACATCAGAATCTTCCAGCCTCAAACATCTATCAAGAATAATCCAGTTCTTTCTTATGTTTTCATACCAGAAGAGCAGCAAATGTTCAGATTTTCTTCACAGTGAGACGAGTTTGGTTATTTGAGGCAGTTAGGGAAAATCACAAATCTCACAAGCACTCTGAGCGCTACTGCTGAACAAGATAGCAGAAAGCAATATTACTTCTTTGCAGCTATTGCAGCACTGCACAAAAAATGTATCTGTAGCATAAACATTATGCTTTGGAGAGGAATTTTCTGTATTCATAATTTAATTATTTTATAATTTTATTAATTATAACTCATCTCAATACAGTGTCTCATTAGAAAAACAGACAATTTGGTGTTATTGATAAACAATTGTGCGAGGCATACTGAAAATCAACTACAGTATCACCCCATGAAATGACAGTGGACTTAAATGGGTTGAAAATGCCACCCTTCATGAGCTCCCAGGGTCTTTTGCTTTTGAATGTCAATCACAAAAGAAAACCCTGCTTTCTGACAAGAGCTGTGCTGGGCTCCCATTCTGTCCTGGTGAAGGCAGTAAGCAATCTGCGAGTCAGATAGACATGTGGCATTCTCTTTTAATTTTCTGCATATAAATCAGCCCCCAGGTGATTATATCTACACTGCTGTAGGATTAGTGTCCTATAAATGAGAGACTGTATTGCCTAATGTGAGGTTCCCACCTCCAGGATTTAGCCAACAAACCCCATAAAATTTATCCATACCTTTTAGTATCCCTCTTATAAATTTATATATCGCATTACTAACATTAACAATACAGAAAAAATGAGATATCAATGAATCACTTAGTACTTATTGATTTCATTATATGTGGCAAAACTTGTTCTGATCTTGCAATTGAAGCAGCTACTCCAGCATGTGATATTAATATTCCATGGCCCACATAGCCCACTCTGTGTCATGGCAGAGGATGATCTATTTTACAGAGAACTGAAAAAATACACGGTATGACATAGATGTATTTTGAAAATACTTGCCAAACAAATTAATAATAATGGAAGGGGAAAATACTGGCAAATTATTAAATCTTGACAAACTGTTCTCATGCAAACTTAGTCCTAAGCATGCCATTATATTAAATATGAATATTTATGCATGTGTACATTAAATTCTAAATTAATAAATGTACCATTTTAAAAGATACAACTTCTTCCTTTGTTATCTTGCAGATTCTTCTGTGGAATTTGGATCTGAGGAAAAAAATGTGGGGTTATTTTAAGAATCCTTTCTAGAGATCAGAAATGAGTAATATTAAAGGGAAGAATGTATACATACAGTAGGTTTGATCCTCCTCTGAGAGTAAATCAGAAAGTGTGTAGTGTAAAGTCAATGTAAATGAGGGGGAATATCAGGCATTTGGAATCAGAGCCAGACGACTTCCAGAAATGTTGAGACCCGGAGAAGACAAATACAGATATCACCATTGTATACCACTGAATCTACTATTAATAATGACTGAAATAATTTTTATTCTTTCTGTCCCTCACAGTAGTACCATAAGGCAGTGTGCAGCATATAGCAACAGATTATTTTTCATCCCAGCTACATCCAATCTAAACAAAAGGCCCCTAGCACAACGGAAAGTAGCATTGTTATCATCTATCATGTGATACAGAGGAACGTAAGAAAAAGAGTAAATTGATTGCCAGACTAGTTCAGGAGATCTGGAGAAAAGACATCTGGCTCTTTTTAGTTACTGGATACTGTGCTGAGCTACAGACCATCCCGCATGACGTTCAACCTTGCGCTGTGTATGGAGCCATGCCTTCTTCAGCCGTGCACCTTGCACCAGTCAGGTAACCGCAGTCATTTCACTGCTTGGTCAGAGAATAAATAACTTCCTCTATTGAATTCTTGCAACACAAACTGGCAGAAAGACCATATTACAGGAGAGCTGCCAGTCAGGTGCGGACAGGAGGTCAGTATGGACAAGACTGCCTGGTCTTTTCTATAAAGCTATGTTTTCCTTTCCAGCCGAGAAATGAAAACTGTTGAAAGATTCAATGTTGTCCTGTCTTTTAAGGCTGGAATCTCCTTTCAGCCAAAATAATTTATTCCAATTGTCAAAGCTCATCAGACTCTCAGCATGAGTCTTGCATAAATGGATTTATTCCTGGCTCTTTCATTTGCACACTCCATGAAATTTTTTTCCACCTATTTAATTTCATCAAGACTTTCTTCACAGAGACTAGTAAACTTGCTGCAAGAGCACTGTAATGCAAAATACACTATCTCTTTCTTATATTCCTGTGGAAAAAAAATGAGGTAAACCACAATATGCTTTAATAATTCATATACTTAGAAAAAATCCCAATTTTTCTAAGGAACAATAGGAACAATATGGAAATACATGATAAATAAAGCAATAAAGCCATGCTTATGAGTAACAGATAATAAAGGGCTGCCAACTTGGATACGCATTTTCTGTTTAAAATCTCCCATGGTGAAATTCATGATATTCAGTATTCCAGAGTAGTGGTGCAAAATACTCCCATGAAACTGCAGCATCTGGGAATATTACTATGGCATTGTTGATGTTATTTTTCTAAATAAAGTGCCTCCCTGTTGCAAGAAAACTCCTCAAGTGGAGAAGGTGATGAACACATTATTGCAAAGGCACAAGGTTTGGGAAATCTAGCTGTGTTTTCCTTTGGCTTTTTTTCACTGAACACCATCATTTAGGGCAGGTCCTACGCAGGGAGGGGAACTTGTCTTTGTCCATGCTTCTGTAGGGCAGCCCTAATGGCTTGAGCAGCAGTAGATCCTCCGAAGCCATCTTGGCTTTAAGACCACAGCAAGGAGAGAGCTTTAAGCCCAGAGAAGACAAGCAGGGCCAATGTGATCCTCTCCTGCCATTATGCACATTTGTTTATTCATTTCAGAAATTTATTTATTTGAGAAGTTTTCACCTCAGGAAACAGCCAGCTAGAAAATATGAAGACTTAATAAGGAAAGACTAAGGTTTAATTCCATGAAGTAGATTATAGCTCACAGTGGATGCTGTATAACATTTGTATTTGTTCGAAAAAAGAAGATTGTTTCTGTAATAACCTAATCCTGAAGCACATCCAGGAGGGGAATGAGAGCAGAGCTGCCTCAGAAACTAATGCAATCAGACAGATATTTTAAAAAGCCTATGAAGATTTTGCACCCTCCAGTAGGCTGAGGCTAAACAGGATTTGTCAGAAGCAGGAGCAGGTAGCAAGATAGGCTTTGTCAAAAGCAGAAAATGATGTCAGAGTGGTCTTGGTCAAAAACATTAGGCTTTACAGTCAGTTCCTGTCAGTATGATGCCTTTGAAACAGCCAGTCTTCAAATTAGTGTTTTCCAATGAGCTGGCCTTCGGGAGTCAAAGAAACAAACAAATTAATCTGAAAGAACAAGCCTGCCCAAGACACTGATAAATCTGTTATGACAATGTAAGGCTTATTAAACACTGAGAAATATATTTCCCTAGCCTCAGGGTCAAACACAAGTTTTAAGGTTAATAGAGGAAATCAACATTTTAAAAAAATGTCACATGAACGACTTTTTTCATTTCTGCTTTTGACAAGAAAATAACAATTCAATACACTTAACTATAAAATGTAATGCATGTAGTGAGGTGTTATCCAAATAACACAATATTCTGAGTTATAGGGACATAACTGAAACAGGATAACACAGATGATGTTAAAATTTGAGAAATAAGGGAGTCTCAGGTCTTCTCTTACATTACCATTAATCTGTCATTGAACATCAACCCTGGCTTGCCTTCCTGAACTCTGTTGGAGTCACACACGCGATCTCTGCTCTGTACGGAGATGAAAGGCAGGACGGCTCCAGCATATTGCCGAGGAAATAACTCAGTCTTGATAAAAGGAGTGCTCTGCAGAATAGAAAAGCTAAACAGTGCTATTGATTATAATGATGTATGCTACAGTGAAAGAAGGTGGAAGCGCAGGGGCTGCCTACCTACACACAGCTTTTCCTCTCTGCAGCAGCTGCAGTTACAGCAGGGATTCTTCTCGCAATTTATGGTGTTACAGATGGATTCCTCTGTGTTGAAAGGTTTTTGCAGGGGGCAATGGTACATCAACTTGACCTGCTATACTCAGGAGGGTTTCTTGGGTCCAAAAACCTCTTAGGTTTGCTTCCTCAAGTGAAAAATTACTCCCACTGTGGGTACTTGTAGAAAGAAACAGACATACACAGATATATATGAAAAAAAAATAAATCTACATTAACCATTGCCACAGCCCAAAGAACTCATCAAGTGGAACACACTTATCCAAAACCTTATCCCTTCTACTCCACAGTCCCCACACTTCTTTGTTTCACAGCACATTATATGTCTTAAGCAACTGCCTGGTGGGACAGAAATTCTTACTAACCCACATTGCCTTACTGGTTGTTTTCTGTCACTGTAAACCATCCTTTCAGGAAATAAGGGGAAAGACTGTAAATTTTATTGAACTAAAATACATTTGTTTAATGTACGTACTGTCTCTGTTTTGTAGCTAATCGTGCGAGGCAGACTTTAGATTTACCTCAATACTCCAAAGAAGAGTTGACTAAAGAGCTTGAAGGCCCTTCAAATACCTTCCCTGTTTGGAGGCTGTCAGTCATTGCTGTTCTCCAGAACTTTGACAGGCATGATGTGTTGAGAAACACTGTGCTGGAAAGCAATCAGTGCCCCCCAAAATGAGGGCTGACCTCCATAAACAAAATGGAAGCCAAAAAATGCTTTTATAGGTAAGTTTCATCAGTCTCACTAGTCTTGTCAGTCTCATTATTCATTTAAAAGGCTACGACACAATATCCACTATTAGAGTGAGGAACTTTAGACAGAATGGGTCTTTCAGTGTGTAAAAGGGATAGTCTTATGACCTAGACTCAGTAGGCAACATCATTCACACTCTGGTGGGCGAAACCAGCTCATTCTTTTACACATATGTTGGTTCGGGAAAATGAGTTGCATTTTTGCCACTAGTGGTGAAGAATTCCGTCAGTACACAAAATTAAACATGGCAGAAATCCCGTATGTCATCAAGGTCTGTCAAGAGAATAGTTTACAGTGGCATCCCACATCACCAGTGGGAAAAAATAATTCGGTTCTAGCACAGAGTGCGTCACACAGCAGCGTACGTTGACATTTCGCAGGCACGGGCTGATGAACACCCACACGACCTAACTTTAAACCAACAGTTGGAGTGCAAAAGCCCAGGCAGCACGAAGCTTTGTGGGGGTTAACACCAAAGTATATTTTTTCATTCCCTATGCCAGCAGGTAGGTTTCCCAGCCCAGCTCACCGTTACCATGGCAACATTGCCAGCCATCCCCAAGCCAGATAGTTTAAAGCTAATTTGGATAAGCCCGCATTAGCTGCAGACATTTTAGTGACTGCACTGTAGACAAGTTCATAGCAAGAAAGCGTTTTCAGAAAGATTTCAAAATAGCCATGTGGTTTTTTTAAAATATTTGCTGACACCGTTGCTACTGATGGATTAAGGACAGGTGCTGCGAGGTAGATGGGCAGGTGACTTTCCAGAGTAAGTCAAAATGCAAGGGGGTTCTGCAAGCAGCCCAGATTGTTTGTGATTGATTTGATAGAATGGTACTGACAAAACCACAACAATGAGAATCTCATCTGTAAAACTGCATTTTTTTCTGTATGTTCCATTGCTTATTTAAGTGTAGAGCTTCCTACAAAAAGAACTAGTTTCTGTATCTTTCTGGAGCAACAGATGAGCTTTTTTTTTTTTTTTAGTAATTCTTTATATAAAAGGAAGGTAACTGTTGTGGCATATTGTTGTCGCATATTATTACTTACAGAGCAATTAAATTGTTAGATGCAATTAAATTGAATTGTAGACACAAGCAAAACTATTATTCAATCTCTCTGTATCTGAATTTCATTTTCTTCTCATCTTATCTTCGCTAATCCCAGAATAAGTATACCAAAACATCAAGTAACAGCATCCTATCATTTCCTTATCTGCTATACACTGCATTTGTACTCATTTCAGCACTAAGCTATCTCTATAGCCTGAAAAATCACTTAACGTTGCATATATTCAGGTTGCACTGCCTTGGAAATAAATAATTTACTGTTATCTATTCTATAAATATCCACAGCACAAGTCACCCAATAATCATAATGGTAAGCTGCTTTAATTTCAGCTGTATTATAACGTCTCTTAATAGATTACCTCAACAGCTAGGACAGACTGCTTAAGTAAGTTATTGCCTCTCTTTAGAGCGAAATACTTTCAAACAAAAATTGCTTGTTAGCGCACTTCCTTCAAAATGATGATATAGACAAATCAATCTCCGTGGGCCATGCTCATCAAAACTACCTCAAAAGGCTATGTTACTCCTTTCTCTTCAATGGGTAACAGGGCACTGAAGATGTTCTCCCTTTACCCACACATTTCCTCTTACCAAGTCCAAACTGATATGAAGACTTTGAAGAATGAAAGCTGCTTGGCAGTGTTTCCAAGTGGTCAATCTTCTGTACGCTGCACTTACAGAAATAAACTCTCTTCCTCCCGCAAAAGACAGAACGCTCACATACACCCTCTTAGCCAGAATTAATGTGAAACTCAAAAGATGTCAAGAAACACCACAGAGCTGCTCCCAAAACTGGATGTCAAACTTGAGTCGAACCAGCACAATCAAGTGAGGTGTGTGTTACTCCACACAGTACATTTCACACATCCTAACAGGCAATTAATGCACAGCAGCTAATACACTTTCCAAGTCACATCCTTACTTATTGCATAGCTTAAATTTGTGGATGCAGTTAAGAAATGAATTAATTCATCTCCATGGAAATTCCTCAAGCAGTGTTTGAATGTGTTCAAAAATCTTGAAATAGAAAGATATCTAAAGGGCCCTAACACTAGAAAAGGAATGAACCATTTGGATCCTAGCTCTCAATGCTTAAGAGCCAAGGAAATACTGAGGTTTCTGTTAAGGGTAGAACAAAAATTTGTAACTCTCCTACCAGTAAACAGGAGAACTTCAAGTAAATGTCAGCCGAAAAACAGATGGTCTCTCCTACAGAAACAGATTTTGCTGTCATGCAGTTTGTTCAGACATCATGAGTAGTTAATCTAGTTACTAATGTGTACTTCATGAGCCTCACCTTTAGTACTAGTTGAATGTCTTAATTTCTACAATTTTAAATTCATACTGCATGGTAATTTCTATAGTGGTCCATTGCTTTTATGTCCAGTTATTTTTAATTTATTAATATTTTTTTCCCTTCACAGTATCACTATCAAATAACATCCTATACTGCCTATACAGTTTCATATTTGCACCTCATTCTGGAAATAAGTCAATAGGCAGAATTTTACAACTAGAGGGTGCTGGAGGACCATAATGTAATAGGCATGCAAAACTCTCAATGACCTTTAGTGGAAAGAAGAAAAATAAAAAAAATCAATTATTACTGCTCAGTAGGACAAGTTAATATATTCTAAAGTAATACAAATATTGGAATATTATCTAGTGTAAGTAGGAAGAAAATTAATACTTCATAGCTGATACTGTTTTATTTAAAATTTCATTTCAAATTTGCTGTTAAACTTTGCTTCAGTCTTTAGGCTTTTGCCGTAATGAATGAAAAGCCTTTATCTTAACAATGCACATTCCTTTTGCTTCCTTCTGTGTGAGTTGGAAAGCAATTACAGTGTATTATTGATTAAACGTTTTATGATAAAACACAAAAGCCATCAAGTAAGCAAGAAAGCAAGAAGGAACAAAGAATAATTTAACAATAAAATCTATAATTGAGATTATACAGATAGAATGTGGACATTAATTACAGATAAATCATTTAATAAGATTTCTAACAAAAAAAAAATATCTTCCAAAAGTCATATAATTTCCAACACAGGGTAATTATTTTCTTGCCTTCCAGTACTGTAAGAAAAATACAAGTATGAGAATAAATAATGTCTATAAATATAGCACTCTGATTGTATGTATAAAAATTACCTCTCCCTTCCTTACTCTCTTTGACTTACCCTTATTGCTTCTCAGAGTCTCTGACAATTCTGTAAATACCTTCACCAGACAGAAATACTGGAACTTTGAACTAGACCTTAAAGATATATACATTTTTTTTCCTTTTTGCTCAAAACGGTTCAGTAACATTTGGGATTTGCCTTCCATTTCCTCCTATCAGAAAGAAATCCAAAGGACAAACTGTGGCAACCTGGTAAAGTGGCTCCCTGAAATCTGCACCAGAAAGTGGCCAGGAAGCATGATGGGAAGCATGCAAACATATTCTGAAGAGCAGATCTCTTCAACCCAAACACGAATTGTAGCAACGAGGGTGCTGAACCCAAAGTGGCAGTGGTTAGTTGCCATGCACCCTGGGTGCCTGCAGATCAGCCAGATGCCCAGGGAAGCCAGCATAGCATGATTTGCCTTTTTTTTAATATTTCCACTTTTGACCTCCTGGTTGTACAGGCTGGCCATACGTGGACAACATTCACTTGGTGGACAACACACGAGTGATCTGACAGTCCACTTGAGGCCTGCATTGGTTCAACACATCCTGGATGCACTAGAAATGTAGCACAAGTCGTATTGTGTCTGCTTCCATGCTATGGAAGGTTTCAGGTCTTTAATTCAGTCAATTCCTTGCCTATGAGTAGCCAATAATCCATATTTCCTTTTATCAATTGCCAAGTTACTGAGAACTGTCTTATTTTCAAATTTTAACTAACTGTGCCCCAGTTTCACAAGCAGAGATGTGCATCGCTATGGGATGCTCACAAGGGCTGAGGCACAGGCCCTGCATGTTCCTGGGGAACACACACTACTCAGATGCCTACATCCAAGCAGCTTTCCTTTGGTTGCATTTCACCTCATGGCTTGCCCTTACAAAGGGGTGTGCTCTGGCAGCCACAGAAGACCACAGGTCCTGCACTACGCACCTCAGGGAGATGATGTTTCTGTAGGCTCCATGTCACAGGGTTTCCTCTGGAAAATGGAGAGCAGTCTCCTATCAGAACAGATTCATGCATAGGACCTTGTTCCCCAGTAAGTAGCAGCCAATTCAATGAGTTGGTGAGGGCAGCCTTTCATTAACACGTAGGCACAAGGGCTAATTATTTATTTAAAAGTCTCAGCCCCTTAGACACCTCTTCATTTCTACTGGTAGCTAGGTGTTAGCTTTGGTCATCTGTGCTACAATAGGTAAAAAAAAAAAAAACATAACTAGTGGTAAAAATAGGATTCCATCTTGACAGTAACTGGTTTGTTTAAACTGAAAGCTTCCAAGGAGGTAAACAAGTCAAGTAAGATGTATCCAACACAACAACAAGAAAATTGTGACTTAGATACTGCAGGCTTGCAAGACACTACAGAAGATGAGCTAGAGGACAGTGTAATGTAAAAAAGTATAACATAACCTGATACTGAACTGGATCTTGTGATGTTTCTCCAAAATTCCTGATATCTTCAATCTAGAAAGTGGCCTGTTTGTACTTGCATATTGTATTTAGTTTGTTCCTAAGGAAACAGAAGTCAAAATTTGGCCAAATGTTTTATTCTCAGCCTATTCTCACACATATAAGTGTGCCTGCTTGATGGATACAATTGCTGTCTTTTTTCTAAATGAACTGATTTTACAAAATTAGTAATTCTCTGATTTTTATTTTTCCACATAGACAAGATAGCTTATTCAATGCTGCCTTCACTTACAAAGTCTAAATAATATGAATTACAACTTAGCTTCTTCTTCAACAGTGCCATCTAAAATTATGCAGGAACAAGATGTTGTTTGGTTGGTTTTTTTTGCCCCTCTGGAAGTCAGCAGAAAAGCTGTTAAATACTACATATACTAGAATACTGATTTTAATAATACTCAACGTGCACATCAGTTTCATTGTCAGAAACACTTTAAATCTCTGTATGTTACTAATAACTGAAGAGCGTTATTCAGCTTTGTAATGTAGTATGCATTGTCCTTCATATATATTCCTAAAGCAGGATGTATGCTGTACATTTATATACAACGTTGGTTGGAGCACAGACATTGCAGTGTCATGCTTTCATTCAGATTTCAGATGCCATATGTTCAGTACAATCGTATGGCATCAAAATGCAACATATTGCTTTGCAAATGCAAATAATTTCACACAGCGGCCTTCATGACTGGGGAGGAGTAATGAAATGGGGTATATTTTACACATATGAAAAACATAAATAAAAGATTTATCATAAATATATGGACCAGTATATGACGTTGAAGAACAAGAAGCAAAAAGGGAACAGTGCTCTTGCATAAAGATCGATTCTCTTTGCTGCTGATGGAATGACAGGCTTGGGAGGAGGAGGCTTCTTGTTGTTCTTGGCTTGAGATTTTCCGAGCCCATTGTTGACTTCAATGGGCTTCCCATAACAGTCATAATTCGATAATTCAAAATCCCTTGGTAAGCTTCCAACGATGCTGAAATCATTGGATCTCAGATCAGATTTCGAAGTGCAAACTTTTTTGCATCTGGTCTCACCAACCTATGAAATAAAGTGTGAGGGGAATCAAGATCTACTCACCATATTTCATTAACAAACTTAATGCAGCTGCTAGAGAACACCACAAACAAACATATAGGAAATTACTTGTTGATAGGGTTACAGTACATCAGCCTAATTTGCTGAATGGCTGCATTATAAGGTACTTAAATATGATCAGTCTATCATATAAACTAATCCAAACATTCTTAATTGTGTAATTTTTCATGCACAAGGTGCCTCATGCTGTGCAACCTGCTATAGTTAGATTCCTTGATTTTAAGATGATAGAAGGTGAGAGAATATTTCTGTAGAGAGTATTTGTGCAAATCAGTTCTGTGCAGATGAACCTGCAGGACAGATACTATTCAATACTTACATTTTTCTGAGGCCTGAGGCTCTAGTCAGAATTAAGCCTAAAATTCAGTGTTTGATGCAACAATAGAGTTTATTCTGGTTCTACTATGTAGTCAGCTCAAGATCCCATCTCTCTCATCCCAGGGTGACCACCTTACATGGCGAGAAGGCACTTCCTTTGTACCTGCACTTCTTCGTGCCTCTCTAAAGACACGTAACAAAGATGCAACACGCTTCTCAGCACTTCCCATTGGTACACAGGAGAACTGTGTAACTGGGACATCTAAACTCAGCAACTGAATTCCTGCCTTTTCTACAGCTCTGCCAGTGCTCTTGGGGATCAAGTACAACTGTGCTATGGGGTCACCCCAGGTGAATCATTCTCTTTTACACACTAGACAACTGTACTTCCACAGACAATGAACATTTAAAAGAAAAACCTATTTGGCACCCTTCAAACTGAAGTGTTTTGGGGAAAAAAAAAAAAAAAGAAGAAGAAAAAAGAAAACATGTTATGAAGTTTAACTGCATTATTAATAATGCTATTTGATTTGTACACATATATAATCTGAAGGTTAGTTGGAAAAAATGCTGGTTCACAAATTAGGTTATACACCTGGGCAACTGACTTTAACATAAGTTTCACTAGAGCTTCCTGGAGCCACTGATACACTAAAGCTTGGTTTTTCCAAAAGCTGCCTATCCCTCCTTCCCAGTAGCTGATCACTCCTCCACAAAGCCTTCAGGCATTTTACTCTCAGTTCTCTCCACCTCTGAGTTCTCTGCAGTCCTAGGCTGATGGTTCAGCATACTGGCATCATCACATTTTGTAATTAAAATAATAATAGTGAAATATCGTACCAGACTTACAGATGAATGAAAAACATTCTGGAGAACATTATTAGCTTCTCTGTCACAACTGACAAGCTATCCTGGATGAAAAGAACTGAGGCAGTCAGGGACAGCTTGGGACAGTGTTTAATATTGAAGTAGCAGGGACAAACTGTCTCGTAAGGTGGTGATTGAGACACATATGAACATGATTATGTGACCCTGGCTGACATGGGGGCCGTCACTCAGTGATCGGAAAGGTTCCTTCCAATCGGATCATACTCAGTGATATGGGTAATAAAGATACAGGGCAGAGTCTTCTTCAATGAAAGGGTAACTTGTAGAATTGGGGTGCATGTTAACTGAAGAGTCACAGGAATATTACACTTTTTCCATGTCCAAAACTAGTAAGATTTAGTAAGGCTATTACAAGAAATAGAATTGTGTACGAAATCATAAGCCTGCTTTTCAATTTGCAAGCTTGTAATTTGTTTCTCATACTACCAGCAATACATTGTAAAGCTCAGTGACAATAATTGTAGCCTAGGCGCTCAGATTCACAATACAGAATGTTCCTGTTCAACTACAGTATCTAGAGACAGCTCCCTCAAAGGCTGTTGCACGTTGGTTCTCATTCACTTGCAGGACAGAGAACTGAGGGAACAGCTTCTGGGTCACCCCTGCCTTACAAGCAGAGGACTGTTCACAGCATGTTCACAAAGAGTTCTGCTTAGTGTCAGCTGGAGCACTGATTTGTCAGGGTGACACAATTTTCCTTCTAAGAGCAACGTGGCCCAAATTTTTCTTTAGCAAGTATTTAAAAATAATTTATTTCATTTCCCTGGCTTTACAAATCTAATGTGTTTTTCTTTTTTCTATATTCAGTCACTTCCTAAACATATTATTAAATTTCTTCTCATACATCTGTTCAACTCTCCAATTGTTCTGTTGTTTTAATCTAAATTCACTTCAGTTGACCTACAGCTTTCCCTAAACAAAGTGAGATAATATATATTAAAAGTAGTTTATCTACTGTTTATTAATCCTGCCTTAGTTCGTGCTAGAAGCGTAATGATATCCCTGACACTTACCAAAGTCTACAGGAACAATTTCTGTGGAAAATGATCGCGCAGGACTTGATTTTACAGTACTGCACTGAAGACTTGTAAAGAAAGTAAAACATTGTTAAATGTTACATCCTTTCGACCTCATCCTGACATAGAACTTGGCCCTGGAAAATATTTTATATCATTTGCCTTATCCTGCCCCTGTATTGTGACCCGTGGGCCAGACCCAGCCCACAGGATGCTTCCACCAGCTCTGTGGCTTTGGTCCCGCAGGGGATGGGGAGCAGCTGTTTGGGAAGGGAAGGCTGCTGAACCAGTGCAGGGCCTCCCTGCCTCCCCCACGGAGCTGGGAAGCTGCTCCTCATCCCTCCAGCACAGAGTTGGAGGGCTGAGGAGGGCACGGGAAGGCAAGTGGCTCTGGGGGCTTGGGCCAAAACACAGACCTCATTCCCATTTCTCTCAGGACTGGGCCACGTTGTCTAGGTTCAATATATCAGACAGGACACCTGCCTTTTGATGAACAGCTCAGAAATACCTAAAAATGTCTCATAGAAGCCAGAAAGTCCCTTGCGATGATCCTTTCTCACCTTTTCCAAAGTTCAGGCTGATGGGCGCCCACTGCCAAGTTCAGCACCTGACACTACCACGGATGCTGTGGCATCCGGAGCTGTGGCACACACACCACTACAGCAGACACACACATCTCAGAAAGTCTTCCTTTGTGTAGTCAGGGGAATAATGTGATAAGAAAGTGGAGAAAGAGATGAAGAAAGAAGCAGCATTGCCTGTGCATGCAAATTGACGAGAAGGTGGAACTCCCCATTGTTGCCTCTCCTGCTATGGTGCTCCTCATCACTTCACATTTACTGCCTAAACTACTTATACCAGATTTTCCTTGAAAAACATCCAGAGTTAAGAATTTTTTCCATGACCTTGTTCCTCACAAACATATGTACCTTATTTCTAACCTGAATTTATTTAGCTTCAATTTTCAGTCACAAGGCGTGACTAGAGTTAGTCTGATTAACTGCTGGTACTTACAAATGGTAACAGATCTAACCTTGATTTTGCATAATTCAGATGATGGAACCAGGTTGACATATGAAGCCAAGTCAAATGTTCTTGAGAGTTTCTTACCTTCACATCATTACCTCTGTCAATCTAATTGATCATATTTTTAAAAATTCTATTCAGTTTGATTAAATCAATAAACACACAGGTCAGCTTTAATTTCACTGACCCATTTAAATTTACTAGCTAACATGGGGGTGAATTATGAATAATGTTAATTATAATTAATACTTATGAATAATAATTATTAGTCAGCCACCTGTTAGCTATGCAATATTTTCCACTGATTGATGTCAAGCTTATAATTATTCATGTTATGCCACTTAGCCTTTAAAAGTACTGGCACAAAGTTAGCTTCTCACTGTCTTTTGGAACTCTCCCAGTTTTAAAGAATTCATTAAAAATAACCTGATGAAATTTAACAAGGGAAAGTGTAGAGCCCTGTATCTGGGCAGGAACAACCCCAGGTTCCAGTATAGGTTGGGAAATTACATATTAAAGAGCAGTGTAGGGGAAAGGGACCTGGGGGTCCTGGTGGACAACAGGATGACCATGAGCCAGCACTGTGCCCTTGTGGCCAGGAAGGCCAATGGCATCCTGGGGTGTATTACAAAGGGAGTGGTTAGTAGATCGAGAGAGGTCCTCCTTCCCCTCTACTCCACCCTGGTGAGACCACATCTGGAATATTGTGTCCAGTTCTGGGCCCCTCAGTTCAAGAAGGACAGGGAACTGCTGGAGAGGATCCAGCGTAGGGCAACCAAGATGATTAAGGGAGTGGAGCACCTCCCTTATGAAGAAAGGCTGAGGGAGCTGGGTCTCTTTAGTTTGGAGAAGAGGAGACTGAGGGGTGACCTCATTAATGTTTATAAATATATAAAGGGTGAGTGCCATGAGGATGGAGCCAGGCTCTTCTCGGTGGCAAACAATGATAGGACAAGGGGTAATGGGATCAAGCTGGAACACAAGAGGTTCCACTTAAATTCGAGAAGAAACTTCTCAGTGAGGGTGACAGAACACTGGAACAGGCTGCCCAGGGAGGTTGTGGAGTCTCCTTCTCTGGAGACATTCAAAACCCGCCTGGACATGTTCCTGTGCGACCTCACCTAGGCGTTCCTGCTCCAGCAGGGGGATTGGACTAGATGATCTTTTGAGGTCCATTCCAATCTCAAACATACTGTGATACTGTGATAGTGTGAAATCAACATTCCTGTTCCACAGCACTCGTGGACCAGCTCTTTAAAAAATCCAAGATGCAACATAAGCTGAAATCTTGGTTGTAAAATGTCTAACAGCTACTGTTTAACATCCTCATTAGCTGCTGTTAATTAAACTTATTTCATCATCTGTTTACATATATTTGGCTTTTCCCCAAACACAGAGCAGAATGTTTTTTCAACACTTTTGCCTTTTCTGCTAATTCTTGACACTCATAACACCTCCATCTAGTATTGGACCAACACTCTTGTTACTGGTGTTTGTATACTTGCTATACATGCAAAGTAACTTCCAATTCCCCCACTTATGCTAACCACATACCCCTTTTGTTATCGACATCTATTATCTACATTTATTTTCTGGATTTCAACTTATACTAATTGCTATCAACTTCTTCTTTTGACAGTAAGAAGAAAACAGAAATGCTTGAAGCTGTGCAAGTTTTCAGTCTTTGGGAGTTTGTTTTAGAATGTGCTGCTTGGGTATTTTTTTTGTTTCTTTGTTTGCTTTTTTTGTTGTTGTTTTTGTTTTGTTTTAAATTAGTATAGCTCCCCTTCTGGTATGTAGCTGTTTTGAACTTTGTCAGATAGCTCACTATCATCACTCATATTTTTTGTTTAAATTCTTCCACTCAGACAGGAAAAAATGGTTTTCAAATTTGTGAAATCTGTCCTTTCACAGCACCAAAAATACTGGAACGTGACTAGATTTGTTTTGTGCAAATAGAATAAAGATCCTTTTCAAGTGACTCTTCATCCTGTGATCAATTCCTCTTTATTCATCAGGATGAAGTTTAACACTAAATGCCATCACTTTGGATTCAAGAATTATTGAGAGTAGAAATGTATTGTCCATAACTTCCAGCAAAGCTTTGAACATGCTGTAGCACTGGCACTCTCTCAAGCTCAGCATCCATCCCTCAGGCTGAAGTGCCTCCTGACTGTAATGCAACATTCTCTGCTCTACACAGCATGTCTTCTCTGCCATGAAATCATCTCTTCTGCTCCCCCAACCTCTTTTGGCATGCAGATCTGTCACTAGTCCTCCCAGTTGTGTAAGAGTCTTCCATAAAAGATGAAGAAGTATTTTTCTAAGAAACTCTGTCGTTAATCTTTCTTGCACTTGTTTCGTGCTCTTCTCTTGTTCTTGTAGATCATCAATAAAGTAATCATTATTTAGTATTAGTGTGTATTCAGACCGAGTAGATTATCTGGTGCAGCTCAGCAGGAATTCATTATCACATTCTAAATATTCCTTGCAAATTCTCATTACCCCACTAACTGCAAAGTACAGCACAAAAAATATTTATACATAAAATATCACAGAATCACAGCATAGCTGAGGTTGGCAGGGACCTCTGGAGATCATCTAGTTCAAGCCCCTGCTCAAAGCAGATTGCTTGGGGCCTTTTTACAGTCGTGTCCTGAATTATCTCCAAGGATAGTTACGTGAGTCACTAGAGCAGAAAGTACCTACCCTGTACCTGAAATGCTGTCAGGAACTATTAAAATAGATTGCTGCCTGTGGTTTTGTGTACAAGATAAAATGTGAACTGGGTTTCTGGTGGTTCTACAAGAAAAATCTGAGTCTGGAGTGCCACTTGAGGGGAAAAGACACTATGGGAAGATCAAGCCACCACAGGTCACCACCACTGGTCAGGTATATTGTAAATCAGTAGAGATGAACACAAAACATATCAGGTTTCAGAGCGTAGATGCAGCTCTGACAAGATAAGGCAAGCAACAGTACTACTTCTCTTTAAAAATAACTGGGTTTAAAGCTGTTACCACCGCTTGCATAGCACTATTCATCATCCCCCAGAGCCACTCTTTTAGCAAATGTTCTCTCCAGTCATCAGCACATTACCTGTGGGGGACAGCTTCTATAAACGGGCTTGATGAAAATGTGACTTTTCAAATCTAGGGATGTTGTTATAGTTAACAGCGCAATCTCTCCCTGTAATTACGCCACCAGTGAAAGCAAAAAAACCTGATTCCTCTTCAAAACAGTTCCTTTTTTGCTTGTTTTTCTCACTCTATGATGTTACATTGCTAGGAAACACATGCAGACTCCTACTGAGGATTCCCAATAAAAGGCAAGTGCCAGCAGTTGCCACCAGGTTGCATAATTTTCTCTGCTTAGAACAGCATCTACTTGCAGCCTCTATGAGCTAAGGGAGCCAAACTGTTCTTACAGCTTCTTGCCTCTGAATGCATAGCCGCTGCAGCTCCTAGCAAACACAGCAGAAGTGCTTATGCTGAATTTCACCTTTTTCTACAGATTCAGGTTGATCTTGCCAGATGGACCACTTGACTTTAATCAGACAGTCATATTGATAAACCTGTGGGCTTAAAATTGCACTGACATTTCAAGTGTTTTTGTTGGAGGGGGCATGAGTCACAAAGCATGGACTCGGGGGTTTGGCATATGCTGGCAACATGTAGCTTTTGCGTCAGCCAGTATCCAGGATTTGGTGGAGAGGAGAAGTAGTTTGCATCCATGTAAGGTTTTCTCCATCTTTGACTGATTCGCAGATTGTGAGCATTGTTTTCATCCTGTCATTTTCACTGTTGCTGTTGGTGGCTATTGGTCATGATCATTGACCTTAGTGACACAGTAGTGCCTTCCACTGAAAACTTCCAGGCGGATCCTTACAGATTCTCCTACAGGGGATCTCTTCTCCTCACTTTCAATTATGAATGGCATCAAGCTTTTAATTTTTAGGATATACTGAAAAGTTTATCCCTTTATTTCTTGTCATAAAAAAGGAACAACAGCCACTTATATTATTAAGGATGATGACATGATTTAGTTATGGCTTGTTTTTCAATAATATCAAACATGCCAAGTCTCCAGACCAGATGCCATTTTTATCTTTAAGAAATAGATCAAATACATGAAAACAAGTTATCCCATGAGGGCTGGAACCAGGGGTGTCTGACCACCTCACTTGCTTCCCTGTGCTCCTGCCAATCCTCCCCACGCCTGGGACCTTCCCACCCCAACAACCACGCTGTACTTTACATACCAGCCCCTTCATCAAATCTCCAGGAGAGACATCACTCTGCAATGCTGAATGGCTGCGATGGGCAGCAAGAGCGCAGCTTGTGGCTCAGGGAACGCTGGTAAACTGGCCTGTCATCAGGATCAGGGGTATTTTCAAGTGAAATAAAGCAATTTATCTTTTTGAACTTGGTTCCTCTCTAACAACTATCAGATATGTCTCAGCATCATTCAGTAAATGTCTCACAATAAAGTGCTTCATTTCAGCTGGGGAAACATTTACAAATGAAATTATTCATTCCCTCTCTTTTTCTCCACTTGTAGTTTTCTGCTTCCAGGTCTTTCCTGTCGGCTATGGTGAGATTTCCAGCTACACCCTCAGTTGCTTTTGCCTTAGTATCACCTCATATATGGAAAGAGAACATCCTCAAACATTTCTATGGGATGCACACTCACATGAGGGATGCAGTTCCAAGTTGTCATCCTTTTATCCTAGAGCTATACATTGGTTTGCCTAAGTCTTTCCAGACATTTAGCACAGTACTTGCTCTCTCCTCACACATAATCCTATACAACTCTGATGAAAAACAGCTCCTGAAGTTCTGGGACAGCACTCTGGCCTCTTTTGTTTCATATTCTTTATGCCTTTCAACAGACAGTTTTTTTCCATTACCTGTTTCTTTAATGTTTCCCTCCCTTGCATATTTGCCATATGATAAATGCATTCTTGATCATGACAAACTCTGTATGGGAATGATCCAAATTTTGTGGGGCAGGCCTAGTTTTGAAATAGGAATCAGAGCTACTGAAAGATTTAGACCTGTTCTGATTTAAGAGTTTAGTACAGGCTTCTCCAGGGCTGACAGCTTTCAAAGTGCTCCTACGTGGTAGCTGGTTCAGAGGGAGTTTTCAGCTAGGCAGATTTAGAGCATTCAAATACATAGAATCATTGTCCTACCACATCATGAGGTCAAATGATTCATTGGTCTGGGACCTTCTTCTATCTCAGCCTGGTGATCTTCCCAGAAATTACCTCCCCAGGTAGGCTATATTTCAAAACAGATGGCTGGATACAAGCCACCATTAGCCATGAGGGCAGGAGACCACTCAGCCACATGGTGAGCTTTTACAGCAATGAATATATATTTCTGATATGTCTCAGCAAACAAATGTGTAGTAACTCTTCATATAAAGATCATCAGAAGCTGCGCATGCCCAGGACTCTGTATAAATCCAACACAGATTATTGTTGCAGAGATTATAGATATTGGAATGTTAAAGGTCTCTGAGAACAAACTGGGAAGACCCTGAAAAGTGCAGATCAAACATGAGGTACTGGAGCTGACACTGCATGATTATGGAGGGGAGACACGGCAAGATCTTGGAGGGCAAACTGAGGTCTGAATCCTAAAAAACTTTAGCCTATCACTAGACACCATTCATGGGGAGTGTTGCTTACTTTTTGTGAACAATGACTCCCCTTCCTCTAAATCTTAAAATTCACTGTACACCCAAACTTGCATTCTTGAAAATAATTATTAAAAGATGGAAGGATATCATAGGTGATAAAAGTTATCATTTTATTCTCCTTATGGCTATGAAGATGGCAAGCACTTTAGACAGTGTATACACTGAGGAGAATCAGTAAATTAGCATTTTGGTTTTGGTCACCACTGAAAAACTGTAGTTTTTTGTTAAACTTGTCATTGATCAAGCTTACACTTGTTAAGTACCTGAAACAGGAATAGATAGATTTTATGCTGCTGTGCTGGACTGGTGCAACTATTCTGTCACAAGAAACAGCTGAATTGTGGACCTGCAAATTGCTGAACACAAAAACAACACATTCAGTTTCAGGGAAGCAAAACTGTAGCTGAGCTATCTTCCTTTCTACTCAGTTCCCATGTTGCCTGGGCTTGGGGAATTACTTGTGACACAAGTCAAAGCAGACATGGGGTTGCTCTAAGCTGAGCCTGGTTGCCTGCCAGAACAGTTCTCAGAAGACTCTTCTACCAGATGAGAAACATGGTAGTCAAGTGCAGCACTGTGCAATATCTGCAGCTCCTCAGGACTGGGTCTAATTCTAATGTGGCAATGCCAGTCTGATGCTAAGACAGAGATTCCACCATTCAGGCATAAACTACTTCCTCCTTAAAGAAGCTTTTAAGTCACATTGTATGCTAACAATATAATCACCTGGATCTGGCCTAATAGCTTTATTTTATGAATTAAAATTGCAAAGTCATTGACAACTATAAGCTGAATTAATATTCCATGTTGTAGCATGACCTATTTTCTTCTGTACAATAAATGTCAATTAAATATCACTCAGGACTGGGGGCAGTTGGCCTGGGATGTCTGATAACTCTTGGAGCACAAACGGGGAGTTTTACAGCACCAGGAACCTACCATCATGACAGAAAGTTTGGCCTGACCTGAGATGTACATCTCATCTTTATCTGTATAATGAGATCTGATCTGATTTACCCATAGACTCTTTCTGGCAACATAAGAAATGCAGGAACTGTTTGACAGACAAACAGACCTGTCTTTTGTTTACAAATACCAAGGCTTTTGGATCCCTGGCTTCAGAGATGCTTGACATGCAATGCAGTGCAGCTGTGGCCATCCCCAGGAAAGCAATGAGACGGGTGTTATTTGAGTACGCTCTCAGCAAATACTGACTGAGAGTCCTGTCCTCTGAATAGTTATGGTTTGACAGCTGCTATTTACTATGAGAAATATAGCAACTGTAAAGCTTCTTGCTGCTTTATTTACCTGAAGCTCAGCAGCAACCATGGTGCTAGGATATTAAGAGACAAATTTTTCATTTAGTGCATCTGACCCCAAATAACTAGGGACCAACTGGTCAGATTGCTAGCCATTAATTACCAGCATGTTTTTAAGGACTTGGGTACTTCTAAGATTAAGCAATATCCAAAACCACAGGGTGTTTCAAAAAGATGGACCCAGTTTCAAAGTAGTATATTTCACTATGGCAACATGTTACAATTACACAAAAATTTACAAACGGCTTAATGAGTTATCAAGTGCTAGTAATTTGAAACTCTATGCCCTGCCCTTCCCAGTGGTAAGAGTTTCATTCACGGGCATTTCATGGTTGCAGAGATATAGTGAATTCAAATTGGGTCCATCTGTTTGAAACACCCTGTATTACGACAGTATATTCCTGGAACTGTGTTAACAGAGGATAATGCTGATTTTGCATACACGGCTTCGCAGCTCGTACCTGTAAAGTGCTGATGTGGACAGGAGTCCCTGTGCCATTCACAGTGTTCTTCTTGGCAGTGTTTCCACCTTTCCCTTCCGCTTGCTCTGCCTTGGCAATCTTTGCTTTTTCAGCTTCAATTCTCTTCGGATTGTTTAGCATCACCTGGACCACCGCATACTCCACCAGGGATGCGAACCCAAAGAGAAGGCAAACAATCAGCCAGACATCTAAGGCCTTCACGTAAGACACTTTGGGAAGTTCTGCGGCAAGAGTGGTACATTCAGATGCCAAGCTGAGAACTGAGAAAATACCTACGAAAAGAAAAACAATATATAGATTAAAGAAAACTCGCCCTTATTGACACCAGCTGTGCTCTTACTCTGAAGCAGACAACACTGAATGATGTTTTATAACAGTGATTGAGGCTTCCCAATGTGGTTGGTGTATATTACAGGAGGTAGACAAAGTGCACATGAGTTCAGTTAATGAACATGTTAAACTGAATACTCAGGTACCATATTGCAGTTAGTGATGAATTATTAATAAGGAGTACTTCATGTTATAAATGGAGAAATAAAAAAGTGAGGCTAAACTGGTTGCTGTGGTTTTCCTGCCCCATCACACACAATACCACTGTGAAATGGGCTTTTGAAAGACTTATCTTACAACACATATCTGAGAGATGAAAGAGAAATATATGATACTTCAATCAGAAGTCTCCAAGTCCTTTAAATCAGACTTCAATAGCAACTTTTGTTCCAGAAACCTGAACTGTGCTACAGCAGGAGCACTTATCTGAATGACCTGCCCACAAGTGCAATACACATGGAAAAGGGAAGGTTTTGCTGAAGAGCAAAGCTGTACCAGCATATAAAAAACTCTGCATTCCCCGTTCACTGTGAAGATGAAAACACTGAGGTGACTAAGGATCTATGATCATTCCCTGTTCAGGCTTACAGGATCTAGAGGAATCTTTCTAAATAACGGGCTTTGCGGGAAGCCCTTATGGTGAAAAAAATCAAAATCTGCAAAGGCTATTGAAAGGTCACACTCATCTTCAAACTAGGTTACAATAAGCATTTCTCCTTACAAGGCTTTCAAATCAACACAGGGCTCACATTGCAAGAGACAAAATACATGTTTGATCTCAAAAAGGCTCCAATGAAACCGAAATTTCTAACTTTAGAAATGGTTTTCAGATAGGGAAAACTTATTTCAAACTCCCAGTTCAGAATGTCCCATTTTGATTCTGTGAATGCTAATGACAAAAATCTTTCAATTATGAATGGGCAGCTTCATGAAATGTAATCAATGTCTATAGAAAAATGTTGGCCACACTTGCTATCCAAAGCATGAAGCAGATAATTTTCTATGGATCTGTTTTAAGTAACTGAGAATGTGAAAAACTTAATAAAACTGAAAGTATCTGTATCAGCTTATGAAAATATTACATTCTAATTGACCATAAGTAACATTATTTTGGTGCTGTTCCCATTTGGATTTTAATGATTGATACGATACTTTATTTGGTATTAATCTCAAATGGGCAACTTACTAGTTGCTAAAACATTGAAGAGAAAGTATTAAAAATTATTACAGTCATAAGATTTTAAAATACAGAATCTTATAGTGTTTTATTTACAAATGTGTAATATCAACTTATCATTGCAAAGTTGGATTTTTGTGGCCACTGGGATAATACAGAATGGCCAGATGCACTATGTCAGATCAGAATGACATGGCAAGTACTGAACAAACAAACCTCAGTATTTACTCTGGCTTATTTTCTGTCTACTGCATCTGAAGCATTCAAGTACAAACATGTCCGTAAGGACAGAAAGTGAGCATAGAGTAGTGTCCTTTTTTCCTAATTTATTTTCACTGACGAACTACAGCTGTCTTGGGCTGAACACTAATTATGGATCATAATGAACTGCAATAACACGTACATATAAGACTGTACTGTCTCTTAAAATATAAAGCACACCTCTACCTATGCCCAGCTTTCTGTTATTCTGTACCAGTGTATTGTATCATGTGCTATGCATGTCTATGCCAGACTTCTGAAAGGCAGCTTCTACCATAAGCCTGAACAACCAAATTACATGATGATGTAGACTTGCCCAGCATCTTGGATATTGTATTTTTTTTCCTGCTTAACTTTAAAAGTGTTGATTATCTTAATATGCTAACATTATTATCATGCCTCGTACTGAAACATTTCTACAATCACTTTGTAGAGCTTTAAATACCAGATCTTACAATCTTGGATTTAATTCTATAAAAATAACTTACAAATTCTACTAGCTGAAAAGATTTTAATGGAGCTTTCATCAATCTGTTCAGTACAGCGACTGAGATCATGGTGACCCACCACTAATTTCCATTTGCCTGGATTCCTAGGATGAAAAGTTCATTCTCAGAGTCCGAGAAACTTCTAGGTTTTCAAGGTAACAATAAAGTGAGATAGAAGTACAGAAATATTCTATTAAGCAACCATTTGCTGCCAGATCAGAGTTAGTATAGCCTTGAAGACCCTAGTATGAGTATTGTAAGCTGCTCCTCTGGCAGCAGCTGCAGTAGGTACATACCTACCACAGTCCAAAGCTCAGGGTTCAAACTGAATGAGGAGAATGAATATATAAACTGCAAGATTACTTTCTTCTTTTTTTTTTTGTTAATTAAATTTTTTAATTAACAAAAAAAAAAAAAAAGGAAACAACAAAGTCACCCTTTTCTTCTCAGGGAGCACTAGAGAGAGAACAGACAGATCTTCTTCCTCTGTACTTGCAAAGTACTGGGAAAGTTGGTCTTTCTAGAAAATACCTCTGCATTTTTGCCCCTACTGTGGCATCCCTTTCAATAGCAAAGTTTAGCTTATTGGTAAGACTAGTTGGCTCCCAGCCTAAAGCATGATTGTATAGGGCTACTATTTAAAAAATACTGCCTCAAGTTACATATGGATAATATCAGAAAGTGCCAATCCACCAAAGCACTTCAGCACGTGCTGCCAGATAAATAAATCTCTCTTTTTTGAATCCATCAAATTTACTGGCCTCAGCACTATCTTCTGGCAGTGAATTCCACAGGTTAATTATATACTGTACAAACCAGTATTTTCTGGTTTATATTACTGTTTTAAAAATGCCTGGCTTTATCTCATTGATGTTATTGAAAAAGGTAATATTCTGTCTTCCTTTCCTTATTATTTGGTATCTCTAATGCATTCTCTCCTCTCATTAAACTTCATAAACTAAAAGACATGCTCTTGCCAATTCTTCTTTATACTGCAGTTCTAACATATATCTTTATGAATTCCTCTAAGACTCTACATTTGTTGCAATTTTATAAAATGAAATGACGAGAACTAATACAGATGTGAGGACAGGAGTGACAGGGCACGAGCATGCCTGGCCTCAGACCTAGCTGTGCTTTGTACATGGGAATCCATCACCACTATTCCAAGCCTTCAGGTACCCTATTGTACCCCCACCTGCACTCTGGACTAATGTTCCATGCTGTCGGGCAGTTCAATGCCCCTCAGATCCCTGCAGCTTCAGGGAAGATCTTACTGCTTTTGGGGATCACATGGCAGTGAAGGAAAGAAAAGAATTTTTTAAACAGATGCTGGCACACTGCCCACCTGTAAAGAGGTGGAGAGTCCTTTGTCAGGCTCATTAAAAGGTGAAACATCAGCATTTAATTAGAAAGAAGCATTCAGTGATATCAGCCTTTACATTGCTTAGCAACAGCTGTTTATGTATCAGTCCTTCATGGACTTCTCTACCACTACATGATCTAACTGGGTGAAACGTTAAGGGCTTGCAACTTGTTTAGTTCCTTCATGGAAAAAGGCTTTTTCTTCAAACAAACATACATCCTTCTCCCAGAACATTAATCAGTCTACAAAAACATATGCTGCTTACTGGTTTGCAAAGTAACTTGTGTCCCTAAATCACCTGGAAACTTCTGAGATGACTGGCTATGGGGAGTAGTAACCCACTATACTTAATTCTAAGGCTGACTGTATTATGATATTAATAATTAAATGTGAAGTGGCTTCACATCTCTCATCAGGTGTATATCTAGCCATTGAGAGTACAGTGGCCATTGACAACACTTTTTTTGGGATTAGAGATCATCCACTTGACAAAGAAATGTTAATCTTATTAGGTTTCAAGGTCAACTATCTTCAAGGATGTAGCTAGATGAGTTAGTTGGTCATCCCCATGCAAACTAGAGAGACATAAAACTGACAGTCCTATCGACTTGCGTTACTAAATAATGACTCAAGACTAAAGGGTGGTCAGATTTAGCAGTTTTTGCTTCTCTGGAGCCAGGAAAAGTCATGTTAACCAGGCCAATGGTTAGTATCTTTGAAAATGTATTATTTCAGAAATGCTAATACCTTAAAAAGGTTAATAAACACTTAAATGAAAAACAAACAAACAATAAATAAGCATGCATGCTTAGTCACAAAGACATCCATGTTACATAAATCAGCACTACACCTCTTATAAATCTAATATATAATGAATAAGCCTGTCTGGTCTGCTATTTGAAGTGCACGACTATAAAAGCAGAAATACAGCTCAAGTTTTGATCATGTTTGAGCTTACTACATGAAAAATATTTCCAGTTCTTGTTTCTGTATTTTTAACTTAAAGCATGCTACATTTTCCCCACATTTTTTTTTCTTAAAATGTCTAATGTTTGCATTATGGAATGCATCCTTGCTACTTTTCAAGGTAAGAGATTATTATATTTGTTACTTGCTATCAAACAGCCATAGATTGTGACTCCTCCCCAAGCAACTGTTTTTGAAGGTCAACAAAATTAAAACTGACTTGTACTCTGAAACAGAACCCTAGAAAAGAGATACAATATATATAACTAGTGTTTTTGTTACATTTAATTAGAGCAAAGCACCCAACACTGACTCAGAAGCCAAAAGTAGCACTCCTGTCACAGTTCTCCGGATTTTTCATAGCTCTTAGTTTACATTGCCTATCATATCACTGGAGGAGGAAAAGGCATGGTAGATGATCTGAGATGGGTGCAGTGTGGCTCAGGCCAGGGGACGTGAGGACACTTTTTCATCTAACAAAACTTAGCAGGCACCCTTCCCACTCTCAACAGGGGACTGGTAAGGTGACGTGGCAGGTCCTGACTCCAAGGGTCTCCTGTGCTTATTGACACACATGAGGCTGCACAGGACTCATGTCCTGTGGGAGTGTGGAAGTTCAAGTGTGGGTGAAAGGTTTCTGAAGAAGGCAGGGGGCTGGAAGGGTTCTGCAATTGCGCCCCTGGGATCTTGAAAACAGGTATGCTGAACCTTCTGGAACATGGAAAAGATGTGGAAAATAAGGGGTATGGACTTGTGAAGGATTGCTGGGGAAAAGGGGAGCATGAGGAAGGAGAGGTCATGGCATGGGGACAGGAACCTGAATAGGAGAAGCATCAAGATGGAAGAACCTGGCTCAGCATTTCATTGAGATCTTGGGGTCAGCAGGTTTGGCCACCCCAGAGCTGGAGTCCCGTGTACAACTCAATTAGTCAACATAACATTGTTTTAGTTAATTCTGTGTCCTATTGTCTCATAATAAATGAAGGGCTTGCCTACTGTGTTGTGCTGAGCAGCATGAAAGCATGAGCCTGAAGTACTCTCATGAACTGAGTTTCTAATGAAATAAAACCAATCAGGTAACAAGGATGCTAATTCTCTTCCAGACATATTTTTTTTTCTATTACTCTTCAGAAAAACTGCTCCAAGGGGTAGCTATTTGGAGCCTTACTCATCTTCCTGCTTTCTGAATGATATTCAGATGTTCCAGTTCCTATAAACCGCATATTGCCACAGTGTCTGCAGCTTCATCCACACACAGGTAAGATCAGATTTGTCTGGGCTGGGAGGAGCAGAGACAGTTTGCTTAGCATGTAAATCCTAGAACCATTGTCAAGAGAAGTCTTGGTTTTGGAGGTGAATTCTACAGGACAAGGAACGAGGACGTTTCAGTGAAAATGATGAGCGGATAATGGAAGTGAAGTTGCTTTCAGTGACCAGTGTCATGGTGTCAAAGCAACTGAGAATGGCTCAATGGCGTTAAAGCGGATCGTGATGGTATGTGTAAACACAGGTTACCCAGTGGGACTCTTGCAGCACTTGCATCAGGATTGATCCAAAATGACAGCCAGGACAGAACAACAATTAGTAGTGTAGGAGCATAAACACCCATCATGTAAAATCCAACTTGTCTTCTTAAGGTGAAGATCACTTCTACACAAGTGTAATAACCTTTAAAGAAATAAATGCATTAATGTGCTTTGCAGGTCAACCTCTTCAGATCCGTATCTTCTAGGCCTTTTTCCATTTAAGTTAAGAGCAAAAGTTCAATGATTTTATTTTCTTTATAAAGACAAAGAGTTCAGCTTGGAAAAAAATGATCAAAACACAGATCTATATAACCACCACGTGTGGTCAGGCATATGGTACTCTCTGTGCTCCATAAGGCACCCTCTGCCTTTTCACAGCACATCAGTAACAGGCAGTTAAAGTTAGGGATGGTTTCAAGATGCAGTCCAGATAAAACCAATGGGGTCTAGCAGTCATACTAGCTTAAGCTCATCTGAAAATCCTTCTTAGCATTAATTTGTGCAAAAGATGGAATTAAGAAATATTAGTATAGAAAGTTTAGAATGGAAAGAGGTGACCCGAACATGGCTCTAAGCAAAGAGATTCCTGCAGTACTGAAAGCTGGTATAGGTGACTTCCAAAATTGGTACAGATTTTTTTAAAAATACTCTAAAAACTGTAAATTTTGAAGACAAGGAATATTGCTTCAAGTATTTTAAAATAAGGATCTGAATCACCTAACCATTTAAGATATCTGTTAAGATTAATTCAATATAAAGCTGCAGACACTAGAGGTTTTACTGGAGATAACAGATGGATCAGGAAGTCAAATAACTAGAAAACAAATTATATTCATATATTCACTCAATTAGCAGAACCGGAATTCTTATGTTAATATTAACACAATGGCATTGTAAAAACAACCTCAGAAACTATTCCATCACAAGTAAAAGGCATTCCCACATTATATTACAGCAATTTCAAAATTCAGATCTGTCTATATCTATAAATAAAGTTGGTGCAAAGCTTATTTGGAAGATTGAATCTGTCAAAAATATATGTATTTATCTTCTCTATTTTATCAATTAAGCACTGTAGAATGGTAAGGCATCTTAAAGGTGCTGTTTGGGCATACAATAACCAAAACAACAAAACAATAAAACATTAAAGAAGAATTTCCTTGTGTAGAAGAGACTATATGGTATTTCATAGTTCATTCTATCCTCTGCAATGATGTGTTGTTTGAAAAATTTCCCCTCTATAATTTCTGAACACTTTCTGGATGCTTTTAGGTTTTAGTTTCAGATGAGGGATGACCTTCAAAATCATTATTTGCTTGCCTTATGCCAGAAATGCATTCTGTACGGCTTTGTATCATCTTTCATCAGGCAGAGAATAATATGTATTGCTCCCACCATTCAGCTCATGGGGACCTATTTGGATCTATCATGCATCTTGATAAACAAAGAATAGGCAATTTGCAAATATAAGTATTCAATTTATTGCCACAAAAAGTCACCCCAAGTCTGTTCACCATCTTTCTGCTTAGGTAAGTATGATAAAATATCAGTTGCCATAAATTGGCAATAAAGATTAAATTATTTGCAGCTGACATAACTTTCAAAATTTACTTGCACATGCAACACTGTTTCTTGATTACCTGACAAAATTAACTGAATTAATTTTAACTATGCAAGACTATACACTTTCCCTTGTTATATTTCATTATAACATTATATTTCATTATTGCATCTGGGTAGGAATAACCCCAGGTTCCAGTATAAGTTGGGGAGTGACCTATTAGAGAGCAGCGTAGGGGAAAGGGACCTGGGGCTCTTGGTGGACAGCAGGATGACCATGAGCCAGCACTGTGCCCTTGTGGCCAAGAAGGCCAATGGCATCCTGGGGTGTAGTAGAAGGGGGGTGATTAGTAGGTCGAGAGAGGTTCTCCTTCCCCTCTCCTCTGCCCTGGTGAGACCACATCTGGAATATTGTGTCCAGTTCTAGGCCCCTCAGTTCCAGATGGACAGGGAACTGCTGGAGAGAGTCCAGCACAGGGCAACAAAGACGATTAAGGGAGTGGAGCATCTCCCTTATGAGGAAAGGCTGAGGGAACTGGGGCTCTTTAGCTTGGAGGAGACTGAGGGGTGACCTCATTAATGTTTACAGATATATAAAGGGTGAGTGTCACAAGGATGTAGCCAGGCTCTTCTCGGTGACAACTAATGATAGGACAAGGGGTAATGGGTTCAAAGTGAACACAAAAGGTTCCACTTAAATTTGAGAAGAAACTTCTCAGTGAGGGTAACAGAGCACTGGAACAGGCTGCCCAGGGAGGTTGTGGAATCTCCTTCCCTGGAGACATTCAAAACCCGCCTGGACTCCTTCCTGTGTAACCTCATCTAGGTGTTCCTGCTCCGGCAGGGGGATTGGACTAGATGATCTTTCGAGGTCCCTTCCAATCCCTAACATTCTGTGATTCTGTGATTCTATGTGCTCAAAATCTCCTTTTTTAAAGTACCTTCAGTATAAGAATTTAAAGTAAACCAAACAACTACTGGTTACTGAAAACAAGCTTTTAAATATTTTAAATCAAAAAACTACTGGTTACTGAAAACAAGCTTTAAAAATATTTCAGAGTTCTAAAATATTCCATTCACATTAATGAAATATTAATTCCAGTCTTGATTATGAGATTAACATGGTTGTTTTCAAACAAAAAGGATTTATAGCCTTTTTTTAATTAAATTCATTTTTTAATTAAGAATAAAATATTTTTTTCATTGATACATAAACTTCTACCATACCCAGATTCAGACTTGAATGCAATCATTGCCAGTTCATTGTGCTTTCATAAATACAGAATTTTCCTGAGGGGTGTTAATTTCATATTATTTATGAATGGTAAACCATCTGAGATACTGAATTACGTAGTTAGGCTACAAACTCCCTCCTTTTGCAGTTAAGAGACAAATCTCGTTTCAATTTTCATTACATTTTTCAAGTTAAATTCATTAACTCTGTGATCTCCTAACGTTACTTGAGATCTCTTCAGGCTTGGGATCTAGCTCAGGAACAGCTGCAAATAATGGACCCTCAACTTCAGCTAAATAGTAAATGAGAAACTTGCAGAGGATCCTCAGAATCTGCAGTGCTACAGCCATCCCTGTTGAGTTTTAACGGGAGATTTATTCATATGATGCAACAGCACTGACTAAAATATGCCCTGCTGACTCCCGTTGTTGTAAAAAAGCATTCCAGTTGCCACAGTATGTGAGTATTTTGGATATAATTACAGGCAGGAATCAATCAAAGTAGAAAAGATAAATCATTAGAAGCCAGAGTACAGAAAGCATTGGATAAATTTTTGGCCACACTCAGAAAACAATCATAGGACTGAATAAAACACAGGGCTGATGATTGTAACCAGCTTTCTTTAATTACAGACGTTCCAGGACACTTACAGAAAGGAAGAACCTGCAGGCCAAACCATTTGAAGTTACACTCTAATACTATTCACTTCTGGAAGAAAAGTTGACCAGAATATAAAAATTATCCTACTTTGCTGCAACTGGAGTAATTTTACATGAACATCCTTTCAGAAGAGTTAGACACAAGCATAAATGTGCATTAGGACTATAGAAACAAAATGGTGATAATAAGATCAAAAGACATGTAAGCAAAACCAAGACAAGCATTTAATCTCATCTTCAACATAGATGTTTCTATATTTCAATTAGTTTGCAGTAATCATTTATGATACTATCACATGAACTACTTGTTAGTTAAAAGTAATCTATTTTATGCTATGAAATGTAACACATGAACTGGAACAGTAATTGAAGGAATCTTAAAGTCTTTTACCACTTATATTACCTACCTGTGCCTTTATAATACTTGGTACAGTTACCATATTCAATATCCTCCTTTTTAATATCAAACTGAGGCAGAGCAATTTTCTCTAGCTGAACAGGATCTCCAGACTGCCAGATAAATCGTAAGTCATCAGTTGTATAACCAACTACAAGAACAAAATAAGAATAATAATAATAATAGTTTAAAGAACCATCTCAATCACAGTACACTCAAAAGAAAATCTAGCATATATGTATCATATTTCTTTCACTCTTTTTCTTTCTATTTTCTTTTCAAATAATTAAATACAAAAATGAAATAATCCACAATTTAATTTTTACCTAGACCTAAATTAGGACTTGGTGGGTGGAACATCACAGTATCAGCAATATTACTCTGATTCCGAGGTGTTTGTTACGGTGCGTACTGTTTAAACAAGGAAAGAAAAGCTCTGTTCTCCATGGCTTTGAAGCCTCCATATTCATTCACACTCTGCTTCAGCAAAGCATGACAAATATACTGGACTGTAACAGCACTCACAAGTCCCAGTAACATCAAAAGGATTTAACAACTCAATTACTGTGATGAATCTTGGGTTTTGTGCAAAACAACCTTTCTGCTCAGTTTTTCAGATTAAAGGCCCTGATTCATGAAAGCATTTCCATTCAGTCCTACTGAAACCAATTCAGCGCCTTCATGATCCCCTGAGTATGGACAGACTTCAGCACACATCTGAGTGTCTAAATCATGATATATGCAACACCACCAAGTGAAAGTTAGGTGAAAGTTAGGCTCACAATATTCAAGCATAAAGCCATATTGATTAAAAATGCATAATCATAATCACGATTCTACATGCCATTTTTCTGCTGTCTTCTATGTATAATGGATTAACTTAGCTCAAACACAGTACGTGTTAAATGGGAACAGAGACGGGGAAACACAGAAAAGATGGTATTGGAATACAGCATTTTGCAATTCAAAGCCTCTGAAAAATGTTTAAAGAACCATTCTTTTTCTTCTTCTGGAGGCATTAGACAGATTTTTATCTTATCTTTGAAAAACAGCTGTGGTTAAAAAATCTAAAGTGTTCATAAGCTAACTTCTCTAAGATTCATAACAACGTAATAAAAGTCACAGTGTCTCAAAGCCCCATGATGGAAGATAATATATAAAAAAAAATCAGTTGTTTTAATGCTTCATTCATAAAATCAGTCTCATTCCCTTAGAACATAAACCAAATAACAAAACTGTCAAGATCCTTTATGATAACAATTACTGGGCAGTGAAAATTTTGTCTACAGGGATTATATAGAACTGGGGATCATAACTGCAGATATGAGAATGAAAGAAACATTTTTAATAGGGAAACGTATGTTGCTAGGAACTACTGAATATTAATTTCAAGATTCATTAAAAATGTTGACAAGAACAACACAGAATTGATCATTTTCTGTTTGATTCTCAGGCATGCCTAGAAGGCCACTGTTTTTATGCACTGACTGATTTACATACAGCTTTCCAATTGCATCTTGCAGCGCTGTGTATCCATAGGAAACAAGGTCAAGTCCAAAGGGCATGACAGAGTAATAGACAATCTGAAAATACAGAAATGGAATTTAAAAACATTATAAGCAGTAGACTGCAGTAAGAAAAAAAAAATCAGGTATTTGATTTTCAGCTTCCAAAAGAACAGAAAAAAATAAAGTTATAATAAGTAGCAGTTTGAAATTGAGCTATCCCTATTAGTCAGAGAACAGAATTTTATAAAGAGTTTTAAAATATACTAGTTCACAAATTAGAGATCTACTAATGCATGATAGAACACATATAGGTCTTAAGAATAACCAAAGGTCCATACAGAGCAGAGTCCTGTCTCTAGCAGTGGCCCAGGGCAGACTCCTGAAGGAGAATATGAGACTACAGCAATCAGGAAAAGGTATTTTGCCACATGTCCAGCAGCTTCCCAAGAGTTGCACCTCAAGGGCTTCCAAAACCAGACATGATGCTTCAGTATTTAAGGGACCTCAACAGACTTTTTTCCCTCCAAGAAGCTGCTTTGCTTCCAGTTGCCTTCTGGAATCTGTGTAACTTTAATGATGTACAGCATCCTGCAGCAAGGCACGCCATAGCTAAGCTGCACACACTCCAATAATCTCCTTTTCTCTATCTTGAGCCTGCCTCATATTTTTTTTTACTGGAAAAGAACATGAAAAATCAATGGTCATCCATTCTCTCTGTGCCACTCATGGCCTCAACTATCTTGTTTTTTTCCAGTGCAAAAAGTTCTGCCTTGCTTAGCTCTTCTTCACAAAGGATGTTGTTCCATAATTTTGACCATCCATGCCTCCCTTCTTGCAGTGAGAAAACCAGAACTGCATTGTATTCAAGATGCAAGGATATAATGAATTTATACAGTAGCACGACGTTCTCTTTAATCCCTAATACTTCCTAGAATTTAATTCACTTTCTCAACCAGCACTGAGCTGTCAGTGGACATTTTCAGAGAACTAGCCATCATTACTTAAAGGTTTTTTTCCTACGTGGTAACCACTTCAAAACCAACCAGTTTTTATGTAAAGTTAGAATATTTTTTTCTGACATGCATAATTTTCAGTTATTTACATTGAATTTCATGCCACAGTTTGTTACCTAGTCATTAGATTAATCTGTAATTCCCACTGTTGTCTGTTATCTTTACTATCCCGAATATTCTGGAATCATCAAAAGCATCTGCCAGTTTTCCAGATAATTTATGTTGAAAACCACAGGCCCCAGAAGAGATTTTGCTGTGGAACTCTACTGCCTACTCCCCATCATATGAGCACTAGCTGTTTATTCCCACATTCAGTTTCCCAATTCTCAACTACTTATGCAAGCAAGAGCTTTCTCTCACATGCATTTTGCCAAGCATGTATTTTGATAACTGGAGATTCTTTCATTAATACAGGATATCATCTCTATAAATTAAAAATAGAAGGCATAGCAATTATGTATTTTAAAAAATGAAAATCTTAGTAGCATGTCACCAAAGCAGAGTGCCTCAAAAAATTAATATTACCTGCACACATATCATTTATGAACATATATTATTAAAATTGATGGAATATTTTTAGAGGATGACATTATTTTAAAACTTTATTGAATTTGGTTTTGTTATTTGGAAGTTTTCAGAGAAGAACTTTTCCATCAGAAATACATTTATCAGTATTCACTCAATATTCACTATTCGCTAGCCTAACCTATTGACTGAATTAAGTTCACTTATGAATAGCTTCCATCTGGAAAAATATTTGAAAAAAATTTAAATGTTTCATTCAATATTTCCTGTTTCAAAAGGGAAGTTTCTTTTATAGCTGAAAGTGATTTTCTATTTTGAAATATTAATTTCTACAGACTTCAAAACATGCTACATAAACAATGGAAATCAGAACCAGGACCTTCAGAGTGAACCAAATGAAATGCTGTGATTGCCCAATCTTTTCTTTTCTGATCACTATTGGCAAATTATTGAGACTGCGTTTTTTCATCCTGATGGAATGGGCAAAAAGGACCCCAGACTCTCCCATCTTTCTACTTTCTAGCCACTTCTACTCAAAGAAAAAATATCTCATGTGACCATAATTTCAGTAGTGGTTCCCTCTTAATGGTAAAGTTGCAGTATATTCAGGTAATCATTTTTTCCTCTATTAGAGCAATATGTTCCAGTTCACACTAGAAGAAAATCCACTCGTTCTGTGAAATCAAGCTTAATTTCTAAAAATCATTGTGTCTATGAACTCTCCGAATCTGTAATTCACTATGACATCCTTTTTAATCAATCAATTCGCTGTTTTCAGTGGATGACTATTTTTATGGCATGGTGCACTTTTGATAAACCAAGTCAAACCACAAAAAATTGTACATTGATTGCAATGAAATTAAACATTTTTAGGTCTTTGAAGACCCAAAAATATATATAGTATAAAAATCTATAGAAAAATCTATATAGAAAAAATCTATATCCAGTAAGGCATAGAACTAGGTCAGGATTATGTCCCAATACTTTTACAAAACATGTATGCTCACAAATTCTTTAATTTCTGCCTTTCCCTATATCCTTAATAAGTAATCATCATTTTCTTTTGCTGATGTAGAAATTCAAGCGGTGTGCAAATTATACTGTTTTGCTGAAGGCTTTACTTCAGATATCCATTTCATTACGCTTCAAGGAATCCAAGCAATTATCAAAAGGGTTAAAATGTTGTTTCCAATAATACTAGTTTACTTAATGTGCTAGCTTATCATGACATACAAATGTACAGATACTTCAAATTTCTAGTACTTGTTATGCTGTCAACTGACATGCTTTAAATCATTGTCATCTGATTTCTTTACACACATTTAATTTATTGCAGTATCTTTTACATACTGCCATATAAATTTAAATATTAGTCATAAACTGTATTATATTCCTAAGTCTAACAGCATATATATTGCATATCGGGCAATTTAAAAAAAAAAAAAAAAGTGCAGAAATATATCAGTAAAATACCTCATGCTGACTAGGACATCTCCATCCCGAAATATAAAAAGGAGGATATTTTCTTGTGTTACATCATGGAAGTTAGCATTTTTTTCATTTGCAAAGAATAAGTCTGGCTTCCAAAGACATTTAAACATTGTTGGGTCCACTGTCAGTGTATCTGAACCCCTCCAGTCATTGGGCAGTTTGAGTCTGGGGTCATTCCACTTCTGTCTTAGAAAGATGTTGACTCTATAATCCTGATGGGAAGAACACATGAACACTAGATAAGCCAAAAATGTAGCTAAAAACCCATAGAGAAAGTCAACCATTATATCAGACTGAAGACAAAAGCAATTTATGCCCTGATTTTTTTAATCACAGAGTAATCACAGTGGCAAGTGTTAAGTTCACTACAAATTGGTACGTGATGTCTCACTCGTGTTTTGAATATGGTACCTTTTTTTTTATTTTAAAGGGCCAAATTCTTCCCCCAGGATCATTTTTCTGTCTCCTTGACGGTAGTCCTCTGTTCCCTAAGCACAGAGAAAAGCACACAGCAGGACAGAGGCAGGCCGTAACTTGACTACACCAAATTGCTGCAGGCAGCAGGCACGACATTGCTTCTATCAGGATATCCTGTGAGTGAAAATTCCAGCTTATTCTCCATTTGGTTAAGTGCCAAACAGGTGGCAAAATATCACACTATAAAAGCAGAAAACGGACCAGGTAGATAATACAGTTTACACTAGACACCCAGAATACAGCCTCAGACCTTGTAACAGTGATTTGAGACTATTTTGATAACTTAGGAAAACTGATGCCAGGTCACAACACAAGTACTGAGGTAGCATGGATGAAAGCAGAAATAGAGCCGGTCTCAAAGAGACAGAATCAGACTTTACACGGAGGAATCTTCCCTCTGAATTCAGCAGGACTCTTGCTCAAGGATGGACAATAGTAGAGCCATGCTCAATGAGAGCCTAATTTTGCCTTCAGGAATTGGAGTAGCATGTGTCTCAGGGCAAAATGATACCCGTATGCATTCTGTCCTTAGTGAAAGCTGTGTGCAACCAAAGGAAAAATCTGACCGAATATGTCAGTTAAGATTTTTCAGTCTTACCTCTTTTTGCTTTTTACATTTATATTTTACTCAGTGCTTCTATTTTACGTGTAATTAAAGTAGGCATATTGCATATAGAAAAAAATAATAACGGTATTGTTGAAATAAAGTAAAAACCAAAATAAAACAGCAACACACACACAAAAAAAAAAAAACAAATAAACCAAAATTCTACATGTAAGGTAAAGTCTATCTCCAGTCTTCCTAGTTGACTTCCATGGTGTGGTTCTTTTTTTTTTCATAATTCTCTATCAGGTACAAAGCATCCTGAGATAAGGGCAGTGTCTTTTACAATTTTACAGCAGTGAAAACATGGCTACTGCTTTACAGTTATAGCAAAATGCGAGAAATCTGTGAGTGAAGGTTCTCAACATATTTTTGGTTTGTTAATGTATTCTGCACAGCAAACTAACTTTATAAAGTTGTTTATTTTACACTTCAACGCCCTCTCACACATTTTTCTCTTAATACAATGTGAGTTCTCTTCTGTTGTACTTCCTGTAATGTATACATCGCAGTCCAAAGCAAGTGCCATGTTGAGACAGTCATGCTAACTCCAGGAGGAAGGAGTTCACTTGGCTAAGACCTCATGCAGAATAATTTACCCTGTTGATTTAACCTGCTAGTTGGAACACAGTGCCCACTTTCTTATGTTCAGTCCACCAGTCAGATCAGCCCAGGTATTTCTTTATTAAAATATATCTGTAATATTTTTCCTTTAAGGAAAATGAAAGCAGCAAAATGAAGTAGAAAGAACTGAGGCAACATTTATTAATGCATACTTCTGAGAGATATGTTACTTGTTGGCAGTCTGCTTTTGAAAAACTGTATGTAGTCTGACTCTTATTTATACAAAGACCTATATTATCTTGTCAAAGTAAATAAGAAGTATAAAATAATAGTTGATATGAAGTGACTTTGTACTGGAAGGCTGTCATAGAGAAGCTTCAGAACAGGAGGGAATTCAGGTCATTATCTCGGAAAGCGTATTTTCGATTATATGTATATAATTGAAAATTTACTTTCTTCTTGCTGAAGTTCCCATTCCATATGCACTTCTTGGCTCAAATAAAACCATTACATTAAACCATATGGGATAAATATTGCATACCATTCATGCTCACAAGCATTACACTATTAATTGCACCAAAATTAATTTCCCCATAAACTAGTGCGTTACCCTAGTTTTAACAAAATAAAATGCCTTCTGAAAGCCATAGGCAAATGATAAACACTGTCCAACACTTGCCTCCAGCTTACCCATTCAGGAGGAGATGTTTATGTCACTGAAAAGCAGAATGCACTGGCAAAATAAGAATTGGAAATAAGATCAGGTAGATGCGATGCTATTTCCTTCTTTGCTCTATTACAAATGAACTTAAGTATACCTAACAACAGGATGTTGTAATATTTTAAGAACTTGATTCTGTTCCCACTTAAGGCAACGGAAGAAAAATCACATCAATGTAAGATAGGCAAGGTCAAACTCACCTAAATGACTAGAAACTTGTGACAGGGTGTATTTGGAGAGGAAAGCCACCAACATACTTGAGGCAATACAGAAAATGTAGAAGAACACAAAGAGATGTCAGGATATAAAACTGTGGCTAGCCAGACAATGATGTCCAGAAGGGCTTCTTTTTAGAAGAATATGAACTATTACAGCATCTGACAGCAGTATACACTATGATCTGGTACAAGTCTATTTTGAAAGAAGCCTGCAACCAGTCCGCTCAAACCTGGGCATTGAATTTTAAGACTCAGTATGTGTACTACGATTAGATTCAATAGGGGTTAAAGAAGTTGTCTGCATGAAGCACATGGTCTTCCTCCTATAAATTCTACAAACATTCTTTGAATATTGCAGAATGATTGGCATTTCATAATAAAGGAGAGTCAAATAGCAATTAAAAAGCCTGAAACTAGGGGCAGTGGTGGAAGAGACATTCATCAGCATTAGAGCTAGGAGGACTTGGTAGGTAAAAAGAATCACAGAAGTATTCCACAGGGATTTGTTTTCCCATGAAACTCCAACAGAAGGCAAGTTGTTTTCAGGGAGGTTGAAAGGGGAGGCATTCTAGGAAATATTTCAAATGCAACCTACTAAACAGTGGGCATGCAGCCAGAAAAACTCCTCAGGCCAGAAAACAGGCATAGCCAATACATCTCTTTCTGCAAACTGGAGCACATAGAAGATCATGACAGGCTTTTTCTACATGAACTGCACTCACAGAAAGAAAAGAAGCATAATAACACTGTCTCTTAATAGAGCTTTGAATTTTTAAGATTAAAATAAAGAAACAATTTTTATTTATATAATTAAAAATTAAAAAGACCTTTCTACAGTGTTTTAAAGTAAAGGAGAAGAAGGAAGTATTGTTTTGCCATTTGAGTCATTGAAGAAAGGTTATACTGCAAGTACAAACCTTGAATATAAGATTCAAACAATTTCTCACAGGCACTCTGCACATTTATTTGTCGAGGCTTCTACTACCACCTCACTTCCAAACACCTAGCACCCATGGTTATGCTTCCCCACCCTTCCATCACCCGAAAGAAGGAACTGTCCTTTTGGCTTGGCTAAAACAAAGTGCTTTACCCCCACATAGATTTTGCAAAAACTGCAGCAGGAAGAGTTTCCCAAGTGATACATGAAAGAATAGATCAACCGTTTCTTTTGTCATTGCTTCCTGTGATACATTAAGGCAACCAAGTAGTAATCCAAAATTCACCTAAACATGCTTAGCTGGACATAGATTGTCTGGACATAGAAATCTAAATAAATGCATAACTCAAAGTAAGGATGGTGTTAGTGAAATTCAGAAACATGAAAGAGAGCATGACTTATCTTACAGAAAATCCTAGTAAATTTGTAAGTGACCACACCAGGAATTCACAGACATACATTCCTGTAGGGAGCATATTTAATTTTGAGGCAGGGAAGCACATCCCCTACATTCATGTTTTGTTACTATTTGGATCTGGGTGAATTGTAAAAAAGCCTCTGCAAAAGTCACTTTTTAAAGTATGCAATAAATTTCAGAAACTTGAAAGGGCCATCTGGCCTAATATACCTGCCACCTTAGACACTTATCTCACTCCCACTTTCCTTCTCCTCCTCCCTGTTCCTCTTTAAACTTCAGCCTCCTTTTTGTTTCCAGGAAATAAATTTCAAGGTATCTTTGGCATACTTACATTCTTTGTTTTACTATAATTGCCCACTAATGCTATTAGTTGACTTACTATCATTTGCAATCAAATGCAAATCTTTATTCACCCCTAGTTAAGGAAACAGAAATTTCTGGCCAAGCTGTTCAAAAGCTGTTTTGGCCATCACATGCTTGACTTTGAGCGGCTCTGCAGTCAAACTGAGATGTCACTAGGGTATCGTATAAGTGGGTTCTGAATTTGAAGTGGGTACTTAATTCCAACAACAACTAAAAGTGTTTTATTATTTATTAGCCGTATTATGCTTTCTTGCTTCTGTGCTGTCACAGCATTAAAAAGAGCAGCCTGATTTTGGGAACTGCCTCAATGCTTTGGATGCAGCAGATCACCCAAGTTATTTCTAAATGAGATGTTCAGGGAGCACCTCAGAATTCCCCCACTGAGTGCACGCTCTGGCTGTGGCTTCGCACGTACTGACAAGATATGGTGTGCTCCTCTCTTTTTTACATAAAAGAAAACCCTAATCAGGTTAGAACATCTTCAACAACTAAACATAATTTTTTTGGCAGTAATTTAGACAGTATTTATTGGAAATACCATTGCAAAAAAGGTATTCAAATCCCAAAATATTTGGAAGGGCATTGCTGAAATGACTTCTTGTTTTGAAATAGATTTTATTTCCTACAGAAACAAAAAAATCAAAACGTTAATGAGGATTATTTGGTGCTGTTATTGACACGCTGAAACTTTCTGACAATGGGAAATACATTTTTAGAAACTTCACTCCTCAGTTTCTCACACAGTAAATAAACAGGAGTTAGAATAAGGTCATTGATGGCCTACTCCTTTACACCTTCTCCTCCTATTCTTCCATGATTTACTCTTCAGTTCTACATAAAACAGAGAACCTGTATTCCTCAGCCTTATCTATGTTATGTTCTTTCTATTTCACATACAGCCCTAGTTTCTTCTTTAGTAATACACCAAGCAACCTAAATATTAACTCCCAGAAAGATTACTTAATTCATACTACCAAATGTGTTCTTCCATTGAACTTAATAATTTAAGGAAATAAGTGTATTTCTTGCATTTTAGAAACCATGGATTTCATTTCATGCACCTCAAATTCTAAAGGCTATGACGATGGGTAGACAAATATAGAGTGAAAGAGATTAATAGGTTTATGACATAAAGCACAGTCAATTACTAAACCTTTTAAATCAATTCTCAGTGTCCACAATCACAAAAATTATTTCTGTGTTATAGTTCATAATTCTCAGACTGAAATTTAAATTTAATTTAATAAGAAAATCTCTGTGTGTGCTATACTAATTTAATTTCAGTCTTACCATAGTTGTCTCTTGAATTGACCCAAAGCTGTTAATGAAGATGTTAACTGCAACATCAACTGGAATTCCTTTAAAAAAAAAAAAAAAAAAAGAAGATAACTAGTGAACTGCAGAATCCAGTAAAGGTACCTTATCCTTCTTTTAAAGCTCCTTAATACCAGTATCACAATATGAAATGGCTTTTTATAGGGTCATACCATTTTATCTTTTCAAGCTAGTATATACACAGTTTTCAAAAGCTGTGGTTTGATCTATTTCCATTGAAAGTCAATAAAAGTCACAAAAATTCTTTTCAATCTAGTGATAAGAAAACAGAAAAAAAAATCCTTAGTCTAGAGTGCTAAGCTTAAAACATTCCACAGATCATAAATTTGAATAATTTTCAAATTCCATGATTTTCTGTTATCAAAGCATGCATTATCCAGTACCACCTTTGCACACAGTGTAATAGGTAGAGGCAATTCACATTTCTAGTGGCAGACACTTTTAACTGTCAAGGTTATAAGGATGATCTATCAACCTAAATCACCTGTTCATGATTTATGATGACATATTTATTTATATTCTAAGAGGATACTTCTATGTGCAAGTCAAGTACATAACTGTAAAGTATGAATACAGGCAGACAAAAATTGTTTCCTGCAGCTTTCACAGCTACCCTGCTTTGGTGCAAGAGAGCTGGAAAGCTGCTCCGTTTTACAATGGTTACGAATGTGCCAAGAAAAATGTCTCGAAGCCAGCAGCTCTGAAGATATTAACACGGACTGGATTTTTTTTCCTCTCTTCCACAGCCAGGATTCCTGTAGTTGAAGAGGGATGGTGTGACAGCTGCTACATCTGCCCTCTGTCACCCTGTGGGAACTGATTGGCGGTCATTTAATCTGGTGTTAACAGAGAGTTATCACGAAGCAGGGAGAAGTGGCCTGGTGGCTGTGAAAACTAATTTTGGTCCACTGGTTTTATTTAGCACCTGTATGTTGAGATTGTCAGTATGTACACTACATGCATGCATCTGATCTCATTTACACTGTTACGAGTACTTAATTCAGTGGAATTCTTCCTATTTTCAGCAATAAAGACATATAAGAATATGTGCAGACTATTTTGACTAATTCAGCAAATACAAAGTAATGTATGCCACATCTAAGAGTTTGCTTGTCTGCATACAATACTTTAGTGTACATTTCATACATAAATTCAAACTCAGCAAGTTCTCTTTGGTCACCAGAAAATCACTAAAATACAATTTCACTTTCTTCCATGAAACCAGTTTCTTTTGCTTGGTGTTTTTCTTCTACTTTTTCTTTTCTTTTTCTTTTAATTTTTAAATCAGACCAGTTACGTGTGGTACTTTTGGTTATGCAATCAGCATAATACTCTGCTTAGTGCCCGATGCATGTGTCAGAGCACCCACCACATCACTAGCAGCCAAGAGTGTACTATCTCTTCCAGATTTGAATAGGAACTGCCATCCAAGAAAATCAGCCATGTGTGAGGAATGTTATAACATGGGCAAACCACTTGTCAGAAAATGTTCTTTTTCTTCCACCTCCCTGTGAGTTAACATTGCTTGTCCTCCCTTTTCTTTCCATCTTGATTCTTAACAGACTGACAGGAGGGTTATCAAAAATATAAAGAAATCTGCAATGTGCTTTGTGATTACAGAAATCTGCAACATGCATTGTGATTACAAGCTGATCATGCAGAAGAACAGGTAGAGCAGGGGCTAGACATTTATTCTTCATGACAAGGCTCAGTGCTGAAAACATATAAATACGATTCTACAGAAAATAAGAAAGAAGCAAGACACTTGCCGAGAACAGAAGTTTTAATATATTTATAAAACTTATTTAAACAGAACATCTGAAAATGGTCTCTGCAAAAGTACAGTAAAGATTACAGATTTCCAAATTTCTCATACTATTGATATGCACGTTAAAATATCTTACTGTACATATAATTAAATGCAAGCTGCAGGTTCTGCAAAGTAATAAAATTGTCTATGTCTTTTTCCAGCAGGGAAATAATCTAGTTCCTGGAAAGCATGACTTACAGCTGTATAAATTATTATTTTTGGAGAATATGTATTCCAATCTTTTCTGCATATCTAAGAAAATCACATTTGCCTACATAGAAGACTTCTACAACATTCGCCTACCAAGGAGATGCTTTGAAGTCAGAAAATGTGTTTAAATTAATCACCTATTTGAAATCCCAAAGTGTGTAAGCTGTCTTACTAACATATCTTTAAAGGATTGAATAACTGTATTCACAATTTAGGTTGTGAATATTATCTCTATATAGATTTTCTATGTGTGAAAAGAGCAAATGTTAAATTCCAAAGATTAAAAAGAAGGCTGAAATATCTGACAAACCTTTGAAATTAGGTCTTATCCTGGGATCATAACTGAGCAATAGCCTATTCAAGATATTGCTGGTAGAATTGGCAGGTACTCTTGCAAGGTCTTCAGCTGATTGCTGGCTGTAAAAAAAAAACCCATGCATTAGTTACTATTAAGACAGAAACAACTGTGTGCTTAAACTTAAGTAATTTTAAAGTCATGCCATAAATGCCTTTTCATGAGCAACAGATGTTCCATATTTTCACATTCCACACTGTACAGTCTTCCTTTCCTTGTGATGTTTCAGTATTTTTCAAGAAACTGTAACTAACATGAAAGCTCTCCTATATACCCTTAACTGTAAACGTGGAAGGAAATAAACAACAATTCCTTAATCTCTCCCTTCTAATATAAACATCCAGAGGGACGTGATTTCTTCATGAGTAGAAAGCAGCCACCTGAACTATTTTTAGCGGCTGTCAGATTAGAATGTAACTGACCTGACGGGCACTTTGCAGGTGCCAAACCACGCCGAGGCTTTTGGCAGCCCCGGCTCTCGCCTGCCTGCGCCAGCTCCTCCACAGAGAGCTGGAGCCCTCGCATCGTGTCGTTGTCAAGTGCTAACAAAAGCTTCACTATACGAAATGAGGCCTTGGTCTCTCCTCTGGTTTTGTAGGGGGGATTTAAACATCTCCATTTACCTGGCTGTTATTGTGTTGGGTGTTAAATTAAAAACCATCACTAAAATTAAAAAGAACCTGTGACAAGTAAATGTAGCTACAAGGGTAACATGAAATTGAGTGTAATAAAAAGCAATAAGAGAGCATCAGTCCCTGCCACATGTACTTTAAGCACCCAGCAGCCTGATAATGTCATGTAAATGAATTTATGTGTTGTCTGTGGAACCTGCCCAGTGATGTTTTCCAATTTTGAATCCTGTCTTGTAATCACTTTTCCATCCATTTTATGATGACTACTCTGCTGACCTTCTGTCATTATAATTTAGTAACCAAGACGCCATGTAAAGACAAACACCCTACTGAGGCATAAGTCATATACATCAATACTACTACCTCCAACAAACAAAAGCATTAATATATTTTTTAAAATGACCCTGTTTATTTCCTATATGTTTTCTGTAATGAGTATCAGTTGCTGTTGTTTCCTTTACCTGACTTAATTTCTTTTTTTCATTACTCATTCCCAGATCAGTGTCAGCTAACAGACTTATGGATTATTCTTTATAACATCTAGCTTCATTTCTAGTATTCTTCTCATCCTTCAGTCTCCTTCATGTCCTCTGGGACTTCTGCATTATTCAAAAATGTATTGAAGAAAATATTAACTCTCTAGAAGGCTTTTAGATAGTTAAAATTGTTTGAATGTATCAGATCACCTGATTTTAAGATGCCAAATTATAGTAGCTCCCGTTCAGCAACTTCTTTATTGACTACTGGGAAATTAATTAACTAGTTAATTAATAACTGTCACCATTGCATGATATCACTGTTTGATTGAAAACTGGAGATGAGCAGAACCCAGCTCTTGCAGAGCTCTTATGAATAACCCCACCTTTAAAAGCAACTGTTTTAACTCAAACCATAAGGAAACAAATCATGCAATTGAATAAGATCTGCTGACGAGGTAGCACTTGCTATGCCTCCACAATGAGATTTAATCTCCTTGATTAACACTTAATAGCTAAGACAGATAAATAGATCTCTGAAGGAGATCCCTATTATCAAAAAACACGTCAACCATTTATGTAAACATAACGGCACTTAATTCTGTCATAGTCTCCTTGATACCCTTTGAGCATTTTATCCTTCAGAAACAAAATAATCGGAATTCTGTTTTCCCTATTGTATTCAGGACATTTCTGAAACCTAAAGATGCATACCTGTTTAACTAGTTGCTTGTATTTGCTTGATGTTATACATAAGGGAGAAAAACATGTCTAAACTCAGCTATAACAGCAAATAACCACTCAAACTTCCCTGAAATTTCAAACTACTCACCAGTCACTAGCAGGATTAGCATGCATTCTCAAGGTTGCCCAAAGATGTAGCTACCAAAAAGTGTGTATCCATGAGTATAGCTTGAACTATAACATACAGGACAAGAAAAAATTGTGGAGCAGCATTAAATGGCTGCAGTATGTAATTCCCCACCCATCTCTTGCGAACACACTGAAACCTGTGTGACACTTAACAACCACATAGTTGAACCACTTTTTCTATCAGAACTTATCCCGAGATAAAAGGTTCACTAATAAAATGCGGAATTTTTCACTTTTAGTATCATATGTTAACTTCCACTAGTATGTCCTTATTCTGTATACAATAAACATCTGCTAACCTACTATTAGAATGATTGAAGAGTAATAGGTATTCTAACCCTCTCAAATAATTGATAAATTCACCTTCAAACAATTCTCCTGCGATTGTGTTTATAGCTTTTATATTTGACTTGATCTGGACCATTATGCAAAGAAACTAATTTATTTCTGTAATTTTGAGATTTGTGTTGTTTCCAGTCATGACTTTTACCAATGAACACTTTGCTACAGAAATATCATACACCAACTTTGTATGCTTTTTTGCAGTTACCACTAATTTGACAATAGTAAAACTTAAATTTAAATGTTAAGATTATTTTCTATTTTATAGCAGGAACAAGACAGAAAAGACTGTTAATTTAACTGTTAAAAAGGTAGGCAACACAATACTATATCATATACAAGAAGGTTCATGGCATTGCTTCCTTGAAGGTCGCACATCTTAACATTTAAAACATCTACATCAGATGCCTAGAGAAATTATATTTACGAAAGCAGGGTCTCCTTAGCGCAACCAATAGGGTTCCTTTCTAAATCATATATGCCCAGTATTAATGAAATGTCAAAACAAAACAAAAAAACTAATGAACAAACTTCAGACCTATCTAAAAAAAAAAATTTAAAAATCTGCTATGGATTATACAAAAAAGTAAATTAAATAAAAAAATTAAATAGTGATTATGGTAATTTGAAACACATGGGATAACACGGACACATAAATTAAATATAGATGCTTGTCAAATGCAATGAGGAAAAGAAGTCAGAGAAATGAAATGAGTAGCATCAAACAGCAAAAGACGGCCAAATACAGCTGACAGGTTTATTTATCTCTTCATGTAAGAGGAATAAGGCTGTAGTTCCATGAGATCAGAGTTGCACTGCAGAAGTATGTTAACATACATGTGTGTTCAGGCTGTTTGTTCAGAAGTCATCCATGAATTCGGCAAAGGAGATTCATTGCACTGGGAAGACAGTGATGGGATGAAGGACAGATGGCAGCACTGCCTTCTGGTAAAGAACATCATGATTACATCTTCCGTAAGTTATTGGGTAGTGTCTTGAACTTATACGAGTGTAATGCGCACACATTTATCCTCATTCATACAAAACCCAAGTGATATACAAAAGCATTGGCTGTTTTGAGTTGGGAGAAGAACAGAGGCTCAGTAATTGCTATTTTTTAAAGGTGAATTTGAACAGAATGGCTGGAATAGCTACTAGAAAAACCCTCTGCTGCACATCAGTTATATTTTCACTGTGGTCCTTTACAACATGCTGTCATTGAACTACCATCACCGAACAGCACCCGAGACTAAAGAGCATCAGGACTGTGTTTCCTTCAGGCAGCCTTGTTGATCAAAATTGTTAAATTCCACCTGCAAATCAATAAGTCCCATGTGTGGCTTTTGGTGAGTTAAGAAGTTATGCTACTTTCAGAGTGACAGATGAGCAGAATGAATTAAGGAAACAGTGAATGGGATGGGTTAGGCACCTGGAGGAGCAGGCTGTGACTATTCATGCTGCTAACACATCTACCTAAAACCACTACCTTTTTTGCTTAATCAGCCATTACGGAATGAATTAATGGCAGGCAAATGTGTACACTACATAAAAGCAAAAGAATTTGAGCTGAGATCTCCCTCCTGAAAGAAGCAGTGCTTCAGTTTCCTAAAGGCTGTCTGATTCCTGTCTAACAATACTCAAACCAATTGAGAAGTTACTTACCACTTTTTCTCATTCAACCTACAATTTTCACATCTGTGAAAAGATGATAACTAGCCTAAGATTACCCCTAGATTTCCACCAGTTGCAGCATGCATTGCAATTTTAATATATTTATTTCAACTTGCATTGAATGTATGTGCAACTGCTGGAAAGCATTAAGAAATGGAAATGCAGTGGCACTCCTCACAGTAATTGATGAGTTCTAAGCAAGACATGGTGAATACCAAGGGGTAAGGCAACAGAAGTCTCACAGTTGCTATACAGGGAATTTAAAAGCAAGTAATAGTAAAACTAGAAATTGCCTTGAAAAGAATTTTGCCTAAGTAACAATTCTGGGGGGGAAAAAAAATGTTTTTGTTTTGTTTTGGTTTGTTTTCCCTTGGGAGAGGAAAAAAGAAAATAATAATAAAAATCCCCAACAGTATTCTCAAAAGTGTTCTCACTTATACAAACAGCGTCCTCAAAAGCCAGAAAAAAAACATGCAACAAAGTATGGTTAGTCTTTCAGCGTAACATCTCTGTGTGATATGACTGGCCTCTCTCTGGTCTTTGGGAGGTTACTTCTGATATCGATAACTAAAAGAAAGACTTTAAATACTGCATTTCACAGGGTATGCAGTAAGGTCTTCACCTCCTCTTCCACTACATCTCTACACATTTTATCATTGCCTTTGAAGAATTATTAACATTTTCAATTGATGGCAACAGATCATTATTTTCATAATTTAATAATCAAAATCCAGAAGTTCAGATAAGCAGACATGCATGGCAAAAGGCAGCATATATTACACTTCGTTTGAAATTGATACAGCTTCCTTACATTTGTGTTAAGCAAATGGGTCAGAAGACATTATATCTCTGCTGGTTATCATGACATTTAGTCTCTCAGAGCTGACTGAAGTTACAAGGAGCCCTTATCACACGCGGTGCTACAGGAGGATGACTGGAGAAAAAAATATATACAATATTCTACACAATGGGGTAGAACCTTTGCTGTTATATTAATTCACCTACTGCCCTGGTTCCTACTCTTATGTTCTCATTATGCTGAAGAAGCTTTAACTTTAGAAGAGAACATGAAGATACTTTATACTTACGGCATGATAATTTAAAAAGAACCAAGGAAAGCGGGTCACAGGGACATCTTTGCATGCCATCTTATAATGCACTGCAGCCCAGGCAGCCAGGCAGTGTGCTTAGTCTGTTGATGGTGTTTGCTTAGAGTGCACAGCTTGCATAACATACCATTAAGCTTTGCCTTCACATAGTTCTAGATTACTGTCTGACAGGTATAAAAATATACATTTCAACTCACACTGTTCAGTTATCTCCAGCAAAATTTCCTATATAATGCTGAAACAACAGATTTTAGTACAGTTTATCTAATCTATGTGATGAAAACTGACAACCTAGCCATGTAACATGGCAGCGCATATCTGAGAATGTTAAGAATAAGTTTCAGGAAATGCTGTATCTGTCATCTCACCATATATTGTAAGTACTATTTCCCTGATATAAACTATCAGGACTCTGATTTGCAGTCATTTTATTTTCTGAGTGCAAAAACTCAAAGCATAAAAACAGCTTAATACAAATCAACGAAATACTATAGAATTCTTCTGAGTGATCTCCAGCTAAACACCTAAATTAGATATGTAACTTCAGTACCTAAATTTGGAGGTAACGCAATGTGGTGAACAAAGATAAAGGTTCCTTCATAGCGGAATTCGAAACAGAAACCCATATTGGGTATCCTGAATTGCGAACCTTGAATTGTGGGGGTGAAATAACTCACAATCTTCATCTCCTGCTTTAGACAGACCAAAGAGCAGAGTCTCCTAATGTGGGAAAGTAAGCAAGTAACCTTTCTGAAGCTGTGTGGTGTGAATAGCTCAGTCAGCATCACTACTTCAGTCTTTGTCTATCAGAAACCCCCAAAGTCTAGCTGTGGTTTCACATTCAACATCGCCAGAGTCAGACACCTTAAGGAGTGTTTATGTGGTCATCTGAAGTGCCTTCTTATTATTCTCTAAACTTGAGAAAAGCAAGTTGATTCATCTGCCCGCCATAAAGACGACAGCTCCCAAACTAGCAGAACGAGCTTAGGATGGTACTTCATCCAGCCTGACTAGTACTGCTCACAGCAAGCTGACTGTACTTCCTGTTCTTAAAATGAGCTTGTTTGCTCCAAGCTTAGGCATCTCGGCATCCAACCGAAGTCACCACCCAAGTGACCCTTGTGCAAAACAGGTGTCCTGCTGTGTTCTGCGATCGCATGCAGACACGAAAAATGATCAGCATCCAGAGGTTTAAGCAGAACTACAGGCATTTTAAAAAAATATATCCACATCAGTTCCTTGTCCCAGTCTTTTTTTCCAAATGCTGAGGTAATACATGGATCTTGGTAAAATGTAACCACCTTGTATGGTGGTATAAGTGGAGGTACATTCTGTGTAACATGTCTTTCAAAGACCCATTTGGTGGAGCTGAGAACAGAATTTAGTCCTGTGGTTTTCCTTGCACTTAGGTTTAGGGGATATGATTTAACGTGCAGATCCAAGTATTTTCTCAGTCCGGAGGCTATATACGAAATACAAAGTCTGTAACTTTACCAGATGATTGTAGTGTCTCATCACTACAGCATTTAGAATAAACACTGCTCACTGAGAGGATGAATTACTGAATGAGGACCAGCCTACTACGCCTAATTACTGTTTTACAAGAGAAGTTGGGTTTTGCTTACATAGCTTTATCTTTGACTCCCCAGCAAGTTTATCCACTGTGAAAACAAATTCCCAAACCTCCTGGAATGTGGCCCTGTCTGTCCAGTATCATGGCTTTCCATAAGAGTTACATGTTACAGAATAATTAAACCATTGACAAACTGCTGTAACTATAAGGCAAAAGAATTTTTATAGGAACCAGACCTGGGCTCTGCAATGTACTTATCTTCAGAATGACTGTGAGATGTAACTGTTTCCACAACCAGATTCAGGCTTTTCTTTCAACTTCATTACATCTTCTCCCACAAACTGTATCAACCCTCCCATCATGCCTATAAATAAAAATGTTCACAAACAATCAACAGTGTCTTCTACAAGTTGGGAATGAAGACAGAAGTGATTCCATTTGCCCATCATTTACATTTTGGAGATGATCGCGTACTACAGATATAGACTCCACGTATATCTGAACACTTGACATAATTTAAAAAATCCTTGTCCATGGGAAGATGAAGAGGATCCAAGATACACTTTGAACTTCTACTTCAGTCTTTACAGGAAGAGTCTGTCAGAAACTGACAGTTAACCAAGAGACATTTTAGGACAGGCTTTCATAAAACTCTCTGTTTTAAATACATCAAAGGCTTTTTTCCCCTAGTTCCAGTCTTTTGTTGTTATTTTTTAAAGGAAGCTGTTTATTGAACCTTGGTATCCGTGACCTTTCTAAGCTTCTGCCCTGGCAGATGGCACAAGCCATGTTTTCTGGAGGGCTTAGAGGGCCATTTCACAGTTTCTGAAGTAGCTGATACGCTTTACTGAATACATGCCAAAATATGATTTGCATTCCTGCTTTGTGGGTAAAGAGTCTCTATAGATATCCTACAGCTTCTAGTTAATCTTCTACATGGACATAAGCCTCCACATGGAAAAAATGCATAAAGGTGAGGAGGCATGCTAATTTAAAAGCACAGTCCTGATTTCCAGACAAAAGAATGGGATTGAGGTCATACTCTCAACACTGCCGTAGCATTAGAGATGCTGTGGGATCTTCAGAAGTGAACACTGTGCAAGTGAACAGCAGAGTCATAATAGAGCTATAATTAACAGGGATACTTGTAATTATGAGCATAGTCGAAACTGATTTTGTTAGCTGCTGTTTGACACTCTTACATCCCTATGCCTTCTACAACACAGCCATAACCAAACTTCCCTTTCCTTATAATTTCATTTGTCGAGAGATCTTACAAGTAGTTTTGAGGAGAGCTATTCTGGGCTACTAAGGATTGTGGGGATAACAGCAGTAGCTCAAACATAATAAAATTACTGAAGTATTTATTATGATTTAAGAAAAGGAAAAACATTTCTCAGAAGTGCTCTGAGAAAAAGTCACACCTAAGCATCCAACATGTTTATCATAAACAGGTATTACGAGAAGCTATGACGAAATTAATACAGCTGATGGGTAGTCTACCATCAAGAAAGAGATAAAGTGACTAATTCTATCTGTAGCTACATTGAAATCATCTGTATTCAGTATAGTGAATTTCTAAATAAGCTAAGACCTGTGGACCTGTTTGGGTTTTTTAAATATTTTCCATGGATACAAAAGGCCTAAAGCTGTAGATTTTATGGCACTATGCATCTGTGGCAGCTGGCTTCTCAGATTTATGCTGCAATACTCCCTATTATAGGATTTTAGGCCCAAGATATAAATTTCTTTGTTAATCAACAAACATTCAGGAATCAGACACAAGTATAATTACTCTATGTTTCATTTGGAAAGCCTGAGGTAAGAATGAAAATGATCTAAATGTAAGATGTGAAATCTTACATCTGTTCTGAGCAATCATTAAATTAAAATAAGAACCAAGTGTTTAAGCATCGGCTTCATGAAACTACTTGATAAAAATCTGGGAAAATCAGTTTCAGAAATAAAAGATAATAAGATGGCCAATCAAGCCACTGTCACATAATGCACTGAGAATTACAGTGTTATGAATAATCACAAGTAAGAGGTTTTGCTCTAAGATACAAAACAGAATTCTCCTAATTGATGGAAGCAAATATCTGTTTATGAGACAATAACGAACTTTTCATGGTGTTTCTAATCAGATTGTTTTCAGCTTATTTTATTAGTAGTTAATTTGATGCCAGAGGGGCACATTTGGTGAAAGGCTTGTATTCTGGAGAGCCATAAAAGGAAAAGTTCAAGTATGCACAGTTTTCATACAAACAAATTCATGCTGAAGTCCCAAACCAGTCTTATAACCATCCATTTCTTAACATCAAACTAAGGAACTCAAGCAAAAACATCAGATCAAGCCTGAATCTTTCCTGGAAAATTATTTGCATGCATTTGAATTTTATTATAAAGTTTGCAAAGAGAAGACTATTCCTTATGTAATTAATAGTGTGGGTTTTTGTTCTCTTGAGGAGATAAAGTTTAGCTTTTCACATGCTGTAAGGAAACAAAGGACAATAATTTGTTACAGTCAAGCTTTGAATTTTATTGTACTAGTAGCCAATGTAGAACAAAGGTAGATTAAGACTGTAACTTGTAAATTTGTATTATTCAATTTCATAAATGATGCAAAATCCAGTTTACTTTCTTTAAATAAGATACACTACATTCTTCTGAATTATTTCTTGGTGCTTTACTAGTAAATTTTTCATTCAACCACTTCCTTTGAGACTATTTTTGGTCAATCCTTATCGTGTTACTTAATTCCCACTCCACTGTGTGTTTTGTTTGTTTCTGAGGAAAGATTCCTCACTTTTTTTTTTCCCCACAGGAAAAAAACTACTAAACATAGGCAGCCTTTTTTATAATGCAAAGTGTCATGAGGTAATGAAGTTTTGTGAAAGATTATAAAAAACATGTTGATCACTAAAAGTTTGCCACCAGTAGACTGAGTGAAGAAAGCATTAGGTAATTTTTTGCAAGACAGAATTGACTTTCATTGCTCATTCATATGTGAGGTCTTCTAGATGCCAGCCACAAAACCAGCAGTCCTGCAACCATGCCATTACAGGTGGTTGTCTCTCTGGCCATGAACTTCAGCCAAGTAAGATACAGACAACTTGTTCATTATTCAGAAAATCCAGTAGGACTAATTGATATGGCAATTAATTCTAGCTAGCAACACTGGACATGTGATACATCAGACAAACACTGGATTCCGCTAGTGACTGGAACATGAAAGTATCGCTTCACAAATTATAGCATTTATTCAATGCTTTTCAGGTCTTTTGGTGACAAATGACATAATATATAATGGTTGTAAAGTCAACTGTTACGTACCATGAAATACTGTACTTAAGAGAAAAAAAAGCAACAAACAAACCAAAAAACTACCCACTTAATCAAGATAAAATGACATCAAAGTTTTGAATTTTAATTAAAACCAAGTCAAGAAGAGGGAGGAAATTCTGGCTGCTTCCATGAGACCATGGAAGATCTGGATTCAGTTCCCAGCTGTGAAATTCTGTTTCTGCAGACTTCAGTGCTTACACCCGTCCTGGGAACTATGACATTTCTCTCTTTGCTACAAATCCTCACAGTAGCTCAGATCAAAGGCTCCAGACAGAGCTCAACTTAGCTGTTCAAAGGGGATAAAATGGGTAGGGGTCACTTCAGATGTATCATGATCACATTTGAGACTCATATCTTACTGTATTCAAATGCAAAGATATATCTCATTTTTCAGGTTTGATATTAAAAAAAAAAAAAAGAATGAAAACAACATATGTAGAAGCTTTCTAAAGATTTTGGGTCACAAATAAACATCACTGCCAACACTTAAAAAGAGTGGGAACTTTAAAAAGTATATTTCAAACATTGCTTCTGTCTGGTTATTTTACTTTTTTTTTTTTACATTTTCTTTGGAAAATGTCTATTAATGTTAAATAGCCAGTCTCATCTTTCAGTGTTCTTCTTTAATGATCAAAGACTAAATGTGTTTTAAATTTGCCTAAACAATTATACTATTTCAGGCACAGTGCTTTTCTGTGCTTATTGGCAACTTATCGTACTCCATCGATTTTGTCCTCAGATATTTACAGCATAACAATAAAAATATAAGCAAGGCTGGCCAAGAAAATGACAAAAGAGGCCCTCAAAAATAAAACTTTTGTATTGTCCTATGGATCACAACCTAAAACGTGGTAGGCATTAGAAAGAGGCAGTATTTTCAACATCAAGTAATCACAGGTGCCCAGAATAGGTTCTCTAATCATCTGGGCAAACACAGATTTTAATTTCTGTACTTTTACAGAGAGATTATTCCATAAGGGCACGCCTTACAGCAACAGTCAATCCACCTGCATGTTGTAGCACTGTAAATCACTGAAGGTGCTGAAGGCATTAGTTCTATCCAACACACAGTGAGAATGTGTGAAGGACAAGCCTCTTTTTACAGAACTAAGCTAACGAGAAACTGAATTTCAGTATGACGGGTTTGCATCCTCCTTGCTTTTCTCAGTATACCTGCAGCACAATGCTAGACAGCATAGCACTATGGGGCTACATTACTTTGTCCCCATAAATAGGCTGGAATCCCCTGCAAAGAAAGAAATTATTTACTATGGGTTAGATTTTTCCTTCCATCAAAACAGAAGACCTGCTGCAGAAGAAACACACTGATTGACAGAACTTAATTATGATGCTGGTCAAACCCTCTTCCTCTTATTCCCACCCAGAGCCCCGTTCTTTCAGCAGAAAGTATCACCTTCTACTTCAATTGCCACATAACTTCAACACATAAAAATATGGCAGGATCACCATCACATAAAAGCATAAAAGAAATAAGGAACATACGATGGACACAGATATTGCTTCTTTTTCCCCTTTCCTTTCTTTGAAGACTTCTCTTTGGAATAGACTTCTTGAACCCATAAGGAGAACGATAAGAAAAAGAAAACCACTAGTAAGAACTTCATCTTGAAGATAAAGCTTCAGAGAAATCTTCAACCTATGGCAAAAGAAAAGAGTTTTATTTTAGTAGGCCTAGATATGGCAAATGGGAACACATACCTACAAAAAGTAAACAAATATTTTTGTTTTTTTTTTTTTTTAAATTTGATCTTAATTGCCTTGTGAGAGAAAGTCTGTAGAGGTGTACCTCTCATATGGAACCAACTTAGGCAGTTTTCTGAGAGTCAAGTAGCTTCCCAGAGTTAAGAGACTGACAGTGAGGAACAGATTTAAAGCAAGTTTGCTCCAGTGTGTTTAAGAAATGAACATCATGTCCTTCAAAGGTTGCCTAACTCAAAATTCTCAGAAACTTGAAAACAGAATTCCTCACCAAACATGTCATGGATCAACTGCATTAAGTATGGACAAACGTGATCAGTCACTCAGCAGGGCAGAGAACTGCAAGCCCCCCCCCCCATGACCTTGCACAGATAAAATAGCAATCATTTCAACACTAGTTAAGACAAAAGGTTGCAAATTTAATTTTATCTACATAATTTAAAGACAAATGGCCATTTTGCACAAAGTGTTCTCGCTGCAGTCAGCACTGAAAAGGCCTCGCAAAGAAGAGTAAACACAACCTGCAATACTGTCCTTTATTACATTGTGTTCAGTTTAATATTTTAACTTCTCATTCAGTTTAACATTTTAACTTCTCATGGGCAAGAGCATGCAGCCCGAAGGCCAGGGGCCGAGCCTGTGTTTCGGCCAGACACAGCCCCACCTGCCCCTGGCTGCAGCTGCACGACACCCCAGGCACTTCCCATTTGTTTCCCATCCCGCAGATACTTCCCAGGTGGTGTCCTGAGGCCAGCGGAAACCTCACGGATGCCTCAGCACCGCCTGCATTTTCCGCTTTTATTTTATTTATTTATTTTAAATGATTGTTAAGGGGCAGTGGCTGCCTCCCTCTCCCTCCAGCCCCAACCTCCGGGAGGCACCGGGATGCTTCAGCCCACCCCGGGAGCTGCAGCCCCCGCAAAGCCCTCTCCCGGCGACGGTCGCGGGTCTGTCCCCGCCGCCCCCTACCCCTCTCCCGGCCTCCTCGCCTCCCCGGCCCGGCCCGAGGCCTCCCGCCGGCCCCAGCACCGGCGAGAGAGCGGCCTCCGTGCTGCCGAGTGCTGCCGGCGCGCCGGGGGCAGAGCGGGCGGAGGGAAGCAGCGGAGCTCCCCGCGCTCCCCGCTTCCCCCTCGGGGCAACACCCCGAGCCCCGCCGGCGCCCGCCCCGGACCCACCGCCGCGGCCCGGCCCCGCCGCCACCGGCGCTGGCCGAGGTGCTGACGGGGCCTGGGCAGCTGCTGCTCGGCGGGGACGCGGCTCTCGGGCCGGACCCTCCCTCCTCCGCGTCCCCCACCCCACCGGGGGCACGGGCCCGACGCATCCCCGCCACCGCCACGGCCTCACCGCCGCTGCCCAGCGCTCACCGCCAGACGCTCCGCCGCGGCGCCCTCCCCCGCTCCCGCCACGATTAGAGCCGGTGGCGACCGGGGAACGGGCGGCGGAGCATGTCGCGGTCCGGTCGGAGCGAAAGCGCGGTTCCCCCGGCGGCGGAGCGAGCCCCTACCTCCGACGGTGCCCTCCGCGGCCAAGTGAGCATGTGCGGTAGCCGCGGCGCGGTGCCCGCCCAGTGAGCATGTCCCGGCCGCTCGCCCGCACATGGGCACTGAGCGAGCGGCGTCGCCGGCGGCAGGAGGGCTGGGGGGGGTGGTCCGGGCATCTCAGCCCCAAGCCCCCGGCCCTCCCGCCGCTGGAGACGGGCCACCGGCGAGAATGGAAATGTCATACATAAAATTCTTTTCCGAGCTTCTTGTATCTCACACTTGCAGAAATACAGGTACATGCTGGACTTCTTGCTTGTGTTAGCTATGTGGCCTAAATTTTGGAAATGGACAGACGTCGTTATACAGCCAAGTGGTCTTAGGTTAGGAAATGCTCATCCTCCCATTATAGTTCAAAGGCATTATCTCCCATATGTCTCGTATTCTTTTTAGTGACCAACTCACTGGAAATTATGACTGTTCCCAAGTCGTCTTTGTCTTGCGGCCTTATTTCTTATCACTCCTAGTATGCACAGCCAGAGCTTCAGTCTGCCGTGTGGTGAAAGAGCAGCATCACCCGAAGAATACTTTTTATTCTTCAGAATGGATCCAATGATTAAGTGTGATACATCAATGAACAATTTCTGCAATGTCCTGTAATCCTCGTCATACTTCCTTTGTGAAGCTCTGTTGGGATTTGAGCTACACCACAATGGCAGATTAAAAAAACAAAAAAGTCACCTCTTTGGCAAATGGCAAGTACATGCTCACATAGCCTGGTGCGTGTGACATGACAGGCAGCAAGCAGCACATACATCCCCTAATACCTGTGTGTTGTGTACCCTCAGCTGCACCTTCTGAGCAATGTTCTTGTCCTAACTGAAACAAAGATACACTCTGAAAATAATTCCATGCCCTTCAGAAAATGCTGGCATACAGTATATATACAGTGCCATATACATACATGCATACATACATGCATACATGCACACACGGACGCGAAAATCTATTTCCAAGGCTCAGTTTAAGGCCACAGGTCTCTGAAGACACAGTTTTCCAGCTCAAACACAGGAACTTGCAAATTAAACAAAGTGAAGTTGTTTCCTGAAACAGAAAGCAAAGCACAGAAGTCTTCCTATAACACAGTCTCCATAAAGAAAAAAAGGCTTTATTTTTTAAAAACACTTCTGAGCCTTATCTCAGGAATAGAAACCGGGATGCTGCAGTTGTTCTAGGAAGACTGGCATAAATCTGTTCGGGAGCAGCTACACGCTGAATGCCGTTTCTACTTTTCTGCATTTTTGTTGTGAAACTGGAGACAGAGGCATGAAAAAGAAGCCAGCAATATGCTTAAGACATGAGGACAGACATGTCCTCTGTTTGTGTTAAGAAAACCTTAACATGATAGAGCATAACAAGCATCTGCAACGTGCTGTAGTAGCGGCAGCAGAGGAACAAATGACTGTCAGCACCAGTCTGTCACAGCCACCACAGGTTCCACTTTCTGCTCGCTGCCTTCTGCAGCTGCCAAACCTGGCTCCTTCTTACCTCCCCTTGTACACAAAGCACCTCATGGCCTCCTTTGGGCTGCCAGCAAATCCACTGGTATTTGCAAGTGCTTCCTGGTGCAGCTGTGGTTGTAGGCACCTAAGGTTGGATGAATATTTGTGGTAACTCAACAGGACTAATATAGAAATAAATATCATCCACCCCTTGGGTTCATATAAAATACGAGTGTACAGCTGATATCTTTCTACAGCTTATAAAAGTGAGATATATTTGACAAAGACAAGAAAAGGGAGCTGCTTCAGAAAGGTATCTATGTAGTATGTTTCAGTGCCTTACATTTCACAAATAAATCAAGTTTCATAAGAAATATTTCAATAACCCTTGAATTTTTCTAATGCACTTAAATGGAATAGGTATTGAATCTCAAGCAAGTGCCAGCAGCGAAGAGTCTGTGGGAAAAGGCCTCTCCTCCTGCCTCTCACCATATAAAAGCTGGGCAAGGTCACAGACAGCCTCTTTGTTACCTGGAAGTACCTTCTGGTCAAGCCAGCAGAGAATCTGGAGCTGTCACATGTGCAGGACTTTGCAGGACAGCCTGTGTGCCATTCAGATGTCCTAGCACAGTGGCAGCCCACCCAGAGATGCCCAAATGGGAAGGACTCGGGGAGAAAAGCCTCTTGTAAAAGACTTATATCAGCAAGCTGGTTGATCGTGAGTAATGGTTCGGGTTCTGCAGATTGGTTTTGGTGGTGTTTTGTATTTTGGAGAACCTATTGAATAGAAATAAGTAAATAAAATAGAAGTTTTACTAGTAAATTAATGTATAAAGGCAGACCCACCTGTCTCAGGATTAATTGTATTTCACAGTGCAGTGGTGGAGTCGTCTGCCTTGCCTCTGCTTGCAACTGCTGCTGTGTCCACTGTTGGGAGTATCTAACCACATTAATTTATTTGATTCAGGAATCATTCCCAAGAATTCCTCATCTTAAACATTATCCTGATCACTAGAAAATGGTTGTGTAAACCATTGGCAAAATATATGAAGAATATATGGGAAGACAGATTGAGTCGATGTTCCTGTGGAAGAAAAAACATGAGAAGGAAGTCAGACTCGCCTGAGTGACTATTAGACACCAGAAAATCTACTTGGGAGAAAGCTATTATAAATTCTTAAATACAAACATATTTAATTAATGAAGTATCTGCTTGACTAGAGGAGGAATTATGACTGAGAAACAGAACTTCTAATGTCAAATAGCTGACAAATTTTTATTAAAGCCTTTACCAAGGTTTTTTTTCAGGAAAGTGAATATGTATTTTTAAATTTATACTAACAGAAGAACCCATGGCTTATCTTTCATATTAATTCTGTTAAAAAAACAGGCAGCCACAAGGCCTGCATCAATTGGAAATCAGATTTAATTAGTTTAAAAGCTCACCAAACTAGTTTTTCTTATAAATTGAGTTGATTTAATTCACACAATTACAAAACATCATTTCAAAAAGGATTTCATGTTCTGCAACCTTTGTGATTACAGATGTTTTTTATTTCAATCACCTGTCACATCTTGAGGGCTTTGGTCATCATCCAGAATGTAGCAGGGGTGTAATGTAGATGTGTAAATGTAACTTCTACATTTATACAGTCCTAAACTTACATTCTGCCCTTTGAAAGCAACTATGAGGCTGATGTGGGCCCTGGTGAAAATGAGTTTGACACCCCTGGTGTAGAGGGTTACAAGGCTCCTGAGACCAATTTCTAAAGGATGATGAAAGCTCTTTGTTCTTTCCTTTCCTACTGTTTTAAAGATGTATATATCCTCAGGTTATTGTAGGAAATAGGGGCAAAATAAGTATTTGGTGTGAAAGGTTTCTCCCTTCTAGTACCAGTGATCAGAACTGTGGAAGGTACCTGATTTCCTTCCTTCTGAAAAGACTACTGATGTACATTCCATTTTGAAATACAGAAACTTATAGAAGCAAACCCAGCAGTGAACAAAATAACAAACAGACAAAACATCAGATGGAGGAAATTATAGTCTGACCTCCTTAATGTTCCAATTCCCTCCTCTCTCTCTCTCCTTTACAGATACCGAGTGTGACAGATGATCCTTCCAGGGTTGATCTGAATCCAGGCAAATTCAGACTACTATGCCTTGGTGGAGGCTCTAAAATGAAGACTTTTGAGAGACCTGTGTACACAGTGAAGTGTCTCATTTACTAAAATTAAATGAGGAAACTATTAGAAATGTGTGCATCTTCAAACTTTGTATTGGTGGTAAGTATAATAAGCCTGGCCTATATTAGGCTTTATGTATCCAGTAGTTAAATAGCTTGTCAAAACAGCAATGGCATATATTGATCATAATAGACATAATCATATTAATAATGCCTGTACATCACAGTAAGTAGCCACATGTCTTATTGCTGTCATGGGTATACAGAAAATTGGAATCATACAAGATGTCCAAAATATAGGTTCCTTGCAGGCTTATGCATTTTATTACTTGCATTTTCTACGGAGCTGTGCCCTCACTGACAGATCTCCATGCAGGAAGGATTGTCAAGCTGTGTGTATGACTTCAAGATTCTTTTTCCCTGCTCTCTTACTGCTAAAATGAAAGTACTGTAGCAATGACCCCAAAGCTGAGGAAAAAAACAAAAACACAAACCAACACACAACAGAACAGAGTACATGTCCTGTAATCCCTGAAAAGGTTGATCAATGTAGGAAGCAGAGGTGTACATATTATAATACAGATATTAATACGTTGTACAGAAAAACCAAAAAGGGAGGTATGTGTGAATAAAGGTTGATTCTACAGTTCTCTGATGTCATTGTCAAAGAGATTAAAGTTTAATCCCAGGTCACCAAAGTCAGTAAGATTTGCATTGGTGATATTAGTGGGTAAAAACCTCTTGCAGAGGTTTCAACCTCAAAAATTGACTCCAAAGTGATTACATTAATATTTCTTGTTATGCAAATAAGACTAGTACCTAGAATTATTAATATTCCTATATGAAGTTCTGTGTTTTCCTGAAAGACAGTTTAATTAACCTGAGAAATGTATTAACTGTCAAAAGAAGTGTTCTCTCATCTGAAACACCTCTCCTTGTGTTGGAGTGTTTTACTAGTGACATTGAAGTAACTTTAAACTCCTGCTGTACCTTACAAGGTACAGCAGGAGTTTAAAGTTACTTCAGTGTCACTAGTAAAACACTCCAACACAAGGAGGAACATAAGACCTATGAGGAGAGGCTGAGGGAGCTGGGGTTGTTTAGTCTAGAGAAGAGGAGGCTTAGAGGTGACCTCATCACTCTCTATAACTACCTGAAGGGAAGTTATAGCCAGGTGGGGATTGGTCTCTTCTCCCAGGCAGTTAGCAATAGGACAAGGGGGCATGGGCTTAAACTCTACCAGGGGAAATTTAGGCTGGATATTAGAAAGAAATTCTTTACAGAGAGAGTGGTCAGGCATTGGAATGGCCTGCCCAGGGAGGTAGTGGACTCGCCGTCCCTAGAGGTTTTTAAACTGAGATTGGACATGGCACTTAGTGCCATGATCTAGTAAACGGACTAGAGTTGGACCAAGGGTTGGACTCGATGATCTCTGAGGTCTTTTCCAACCCAGTCGATTCTGTGATTCTGTGATTCTGTAATGACCAAAGTCAACATAATAACTTTAAAAAAGGTTTGCACACGTTCATGTATTTATAATAATGTTAAAAGATCAACTAAAATTCTCTCTAAAATTATTCAGGCTCATTTTCTACCTGTAAGATAATGTTTTGGGAAGTTCAGAAAGATTGTCATACTGGTTTTAGGGAAGAAAAAGAAATCAAAAGGTGCATCCACATGTAACCCATATGCTCACTTTTATCCCCTATGTTTCGCTAAAACTGACTGTAATTAATTTGCTGAACACATTTAGTGCAAGAGTCATTTCTTTTGTGGATAATACTGTGTTGAGGGTTCAGATTGCGGGGTGACAATAAAACCCTGGCAGATGTATTGTTAACCCCCTCTCCCCCCCACTTCCCCCTTTTTGCCCCTCCCTCTCCCCCCTTCCCATTAAGGAAAGGCGATTGGGAGGAAAAGAAGGACAGAGTGAAGAGAGTTGGAAAAAATTAAAGATGTTACTAATGCTACTAATAAGAATAGAGAAAATAATACAAAATATACAAAACCAATCTTGAAAGTCTCAGCAACTGCAGAGCTGGCACCCGAAGTCCTGGATTAGACTCTGCAGCCAACCGGAGCTGGATTCAGTCTGTCACTAGGCCTCAGTTTGCAGGGATGACTAGCAAGGTCCTCTCCTAATGTCGGCCATAAGCAGAAGGGAAAAGGGCAAAAGGGACGAGATCCTCGTGATCTCCCACTTTATATGAAGTATTCATGTGAATGGGATGTTATACACAGTTGGTCAGTTTCTTGGTCACTTGCTTCTCGTCGCCCCTCTCGCGAGATGTCCATCCGTGCTTATCAATAAGTTAGCATTCCATTGCTAGGTTTATCAAAACATGTGTCTGGTTCTCCAGGAAAATGCAGTTAATATGAAGGCTTTAGCTGACAGGCAAATTCACTAAAAGAGAAACTTGTTTTTAACAAAACCAGGACATACTGTCATTTAAGAATTGAGATACAAGCCAGTGATGAAAAGGATTAACTTGTCAGCTTCAAAGTTCTTAGAGGCAGTGTTTTTTCATGCATAAATGGGAGATGTAAATGACTTGTGAAGAGTCAATGCATGATTAGTAATTGTTATCAGCATTACAGACATGAAGTGTATGCCGCATGAGTAACTTTACCACAGCTCTGTCTGTAGAAATCAATAAAGAATATAGCTGTAGCTTGAAAAGAACTGTGAAGACAGTTATTGAAATGTCATTCAACAACACATTATATACTTTCTGCAACACGAACACTTTCTAAAGACTCTTATTGCATGCAAAGTGCTACACAGGATTATGTATCTGTGTTTATTTCCTCTGCTTAAGCAACAAAAATAAGAGATAGATGCGTTGTTGTGCAAGCCAAGACAATTCCAGCTAATAAGTTTTAAGTATGATTTGGGACGACTCCTGGCTGACTGCATTGAAAAGTTATTTAGATGTTCCTGAGGACAGAAGAGGGGACAGCCTGCAATGTCATATTCAGATTCCATTTTCACCCGCCGTAGCACATGGATTCTGCCTAAGTCACGCTGCTGATGTGCTTTGCTGTAGTAGCTGCTCTTTACTTAAATTCATCTTGATTTGCACTCAGTCTGAACAGCTGTCAGCTACCTGCTACACATATGGTGCCAAAGGCCTGCGGGGCAAATTTCTTTCAACCTACAAGATGCTCAGTCGCAGTCTTTGGAATACTTCTAGAACACCGTCATGGTGTTACAATGAATTGTGCCTGTGCCAGGTTCCAACTCCAAACTGGACATGAGCTTCAAAATTCATTGTGTGCCTGCTACCTAAAGAAAACAGATTCTTTTTACCTTTTAGGCATCTCTTTCAGCAGAATCTCAGTATAAGGCCTTAGTTTAGTTCTTAGTTTAGAAAATTGATATTCTCTACATTTATGCTATAATAAGTAATAACTTTAGGATCTTTTTCCTCATCCAGATTTAGCAGTTCAGAAAATGGACATCATCCTAGTAAATGCAATTTCGAGGAGAATGTCTGGGTTTTCACACCTAACAGCAGTGTGAAGGACCCATGCAGATTAAAGGATCTGCTTTAGAGCATCCTAAAAGGCACTGTTAAATTTACTCTGAAATTAAACTTTTGCTACTTTTCTTTCAGAAAACCCGAAGAACTGGTGATCCCTGACTGCTGATTCTTTGGGTAAAGAGTGCAATGAAAACTAAAACATAGAAGAACAATCATCTGTAGTCCTGGAGAATGAAACCACTCAGCAAGGAGAACAGGTGCCTGAGTCACAAATGCAGGTATGTGACACAAGAATAGGGAATGTTGGAGAAAATTATGGGTTGGAGCAAACACTGTTATATGAACCCTCTTGACTGAACATACTTCTGGGAGGTTTAAGTACAATTAAGCATGCAAGAAAGGCCATGTCCTTCTAGTTTGAAAAACACACTTCAGCGTAATCAGAATTATACACTTGATGCCTAGTTATTACTCTACACGGTTTCTCAGAAATTATAATAGCAATTAATAATTTCTAAAACAGAAACTTCCAAAAATATGTTACCCAGAAGCCCCTGTAGAAATCCCATTCACCCTACAATGACAGCTTGTTATGGAAAAAAAATTTTACACATTATGCCCAAAATGTACGGTGTAAATTACATATCTTACATCAACATTAAAAGTAAATCTAGCACTGAAAGTTCAAGGAGCTGCAGTGAAAGCTCTTGTGCTGCTAATTGTTTTTTAATATGTCTAACTGTAAACTGAGATAGCAGAGGTTTTAGCATTTGTGATCATTCAGCGTTAAAGAATGTACTGACCTTTTGCTTCATCCTTAGCACAATTTTCTCTCCTCTAAGACATTATCCTTCCTGTCTTGAACTAGGAGAGACTCATGCATGTTAACGAATCTGATACCAGTGTTGGTGGAGAGGAGTATTTTTATGCTGGAAACAACCTGATTGTTGAAAACATACATTCTGCTTTTCAGGTTATGTCTGATTAATGTTATATTTTTACCTTTATATAGGTTAACTATGGTATCAGCTTAGGCAAGTCAGCAGAGCCGTTGCCTTCCATAGAACTGTTTATGTCATTAAGTGTGCTTTGAAATGCTTTGTTTGGATCTGTATTTTATGTTAGTGCTTATCTTGAATGTAGTAGTTAAAAACATAGATCCTGCAGTTACTCTGAATGCAGAACTCAAGAGAAATATTCCATTTTGAACACCTAAAGGACTAGGGCTGGGATTTGCCTGCCCAGACAGATATACTGTGTCAAAGTACTATTCTGTTATTCTGTATTCAATATAATTGCAATACTGTTCATATGAAGACCATGCAGTCATTGAATATTTGATGAAGATAGTCAAACAACTGCATAAAAGCAGCCATGCTACTTCAGAGCACTGGACCCTGTAGCACAACATTCTGTCTGCAGTGGTGGCCACAGGCAGATGCCAGGGCAGAGTATGAACAGGACCAGCTGATGTTATACTGTACCCAAATACCTATCCAAACTCCAGCTGTTTTCAACTCAGGGATTTCTTATTACCATTATGAAATTACATAGACCTTGGTCTATTAGAATAAGGCATGTATCAAGGGCACTACTGCCATACTTCTTCAAGATTAGAAAACAAAGAATATGTGGCAGCCTGAGTGCACAGAGGAACTGTCAGACTGCGGAGAAATTGTCTGACACTGGCTTTTGCAGCTGTCAAGTCTAGCATGATGGCTCAGCTCCAAGGACCAAATTCCTGCTGCTGTAGGGCAGAAGAATTGGGTAAATAAGAGTCAGAAACCCCAGGCTCTTTAGAACTTTGTTTTCCTTCAGCTAGCAGTATACATACATAGGTATTTGCTACAGTGTGCACAGGAACACAGTTTTTCCTGGTTTTTCCTGTTTTCCTCATTTCCTAAATTCAAAAAATCATTCAGGCTTGCCAGTAGAAGTGATTTTCTTATCTTAATTGAAATCCTTCCTTCTTAATGCCTGGTCAGCCCAATAATAATCTGTGAGGTCTTGAGGCTGGCATGTCAGTATCTGGATCTAGACATGTGAGGAAGATCTATTTGAAGGCAGACCAGACAGTGACTGTTTCTGGTTCCCAGTCCAACATCTAGGAGAGTGTGACTGCAGAACTGCCCTGAGTACCTCTCAGAGACCAGCCTCCAGAAGCTGTTTTGTCTCACTATAGAGTCCCTCATTGCTGGAAGCGCAGCTGAGCACTGACAGGCCACACTGCTCAGGCTACACTGACAAAGGACCCAGCCGTTCTCTCTGTGGCTGGTGTGGACCAGAAGCTGAGACCAGGTCATGGTATCACATATTTGCATAAAGAACTGGGTAAAGCTGTCGGCAAACTGTGCAGTGATATTAGGGACAACTATCATGTTCTTTATGTAGGTCTGCTGGCAGTAATGGTGGGAGAAGTGTATTTATTTCTAATGGGCTTTATAGCATCTATAAATGACATCAACTTTCCCTAATATCCTTGGAGGCCCTTTTTCTCTTGACTCATCTGATCTAGCTCCTTACAGTCAGTGACAATCTGGAGGCTCTGAAATACTGATATCATTTACTGGCCACTTAATGACCTAGATTCTGAGGGTGATGTTTCCTGCTGGGAAAGTGGTAGCATAAATAAAATGGATTGGAGAAATTTGGTCTCAAAATCACACAAGGCATACATAGTGTTAGTGCTGCAGTTACACTCCTCAATTTATATGTCAACCATGAAACTCAGGACAGCAGATAATGGGTGACATTTTGTTGCCATTCAACCTCCCCTCAAATGTCTTGCCATGGTTCTTTTCTACAGCGGCATGCTGCAGTATGGTGTGGAGCAAACACAACAGCTTGCTCTCCAGATCCATTCCCAGCTGCTTCTATGTCTCCGAATCTCAGGCAGACGTCCCTAGCTAGGCTCTTGTCTGTCTGACCCCAGATTGCCTGGACCTTGTCTATTACACAAACTGTCCTTACTTTAGTCTGCCTTTAGTCACTGTACTCCTCACTCAATTCCTATTATGGAGTTTCCCAGCCCAGCCTCTCAGCACCCATTCTAATCTAATCTTAACAACTATTGTCAGCCAGTCTGACCCCACTCTCCGATCCTTGCACGAGGGCCTGGACGCTAATGCAGAGCATGTGGGAGATATCAGGGCTCTCTCACCCATTGCCAGTATGGAGGACTCAGTTCCAAACTGCCTGGGTGGGCTCATCAGTGAAGCCTCAGCTGGAATCAAGGACCTCTAGATAATAACAGTTTTAGACAACTGGCATAAAGGAGATGACTAACATCACTTAGGTTAGATGTTTAGGTTGGCAGCCACAAGCTAGAGACCTTCCCAGCTGAATGGAGACTGAAGTGCGCTGGGCATCAGGAATGTTGTCTGAAGAAGAGGGAACAAATTGCGGTGGTATGTTGAGTTAAGAACTGATGATAAGGAGGTTAAATTAGCACTAATAAGGTCCAAAGTACATCACATTTCCTTATTTGCTTATGGTCAGATAGATAACGAAGTCTAACCTTACTAAAGTTAAATTATTTCACACCTACTTTATTCACTCATAGAGCAGGCTAGCTGCTCTGTCAAAGAATGGTTGACTTGGTGTGTTTTGACAAGCCCATATTGTATGCTTCTTAGCACCTCATCTTTTAGGCGTATACAATTTGATGAAACAAATATGTTATACCCTTTCTCCTTCTAGAATTTCACATTCCTGCTTTCCTCTCTTTTCACAATAGTTTAGTGAAATGGAACTGGCATCAGGTTCACAGTTTCAGCATTGTATTTAGGCTTTTTTTCTCCTGTCTTTAAATTTGTGGCTAACTTCCACAAATGCTAATATTCAGGGGATTCTCTGTCTTTTCAGATCAGTAGCTAGATTGGTCACACCAAAATTGGAATGACTTCCTTTTTTTATGATTTTCTTAAATCTACTTCAGGTACTTGGCCTTTTGCATGAACTGGATTTAAGACCACTGCAGCAATACTTAACTCCACTGTTTATTTTATTAAAGACATTACAATTTGCTGAATATTTTCCTTCAGTAAGTATGTTTGCTTGGAGCATTACACAGATACATATCACAGGAAACCACAGAAATCTTGAGATGCTCATTGCGATTTACTAAGAATGAAAAAGGCACAAATAACTGATACTACTCTATGTTAAGTTAGCTTTATCTCTGAAATGCTTGAGTGAACCTTTCTGACAAACCAAACAAAAAAGAGACCTGTTGACTAGTTCAAAAGCATGTGCAGTCCTGTTCTGTCACAGTTAACAAAATGCCTTTTTAGTAGATATGAACCAGAATTTTGAGCTCTAGTTATGGAATATCGTTGGCAGTGTAGATCAAATGATTTTTTGTTTTTTTTCTTGTCTTTCAAAACATCTTTGTTGCCAGTCAGCTGTTTACAGCACAAGTTCAGAGGAGTAGTTTTATTATTAAAGTGGTGGAAAATAAACAAATGCAAACACAGAAGTGTAAAGAAGTGGCCAAAACCTTTTATGAGATTAACCAGAAAACAGACCTCATAAAAGATCTTTATTTTTTAAATGTATTTTTTCCATAAAACTTCCCACGGATGTTTACTGATGATTCACTCCAGATATGAGCTGCATTTGAACTTTGATTGGCAAAACACCCAAACCTGTCTCACACCTTGGCCTGCTCTGACCAAAAAGCAATTGCGTGGAAGGAGATTCAGCCATCCAAAGCAGCTCCAGCTCTCTGCATCCAGTAGCCTCCCATCCAGTTCTGCTGGAACAAGGTGCTGCTGGGCACTGATACTTAGCAAGAGATGATTCCTAGCTCTGAAAGCACGGCTTCCTTCCTGTGTCCCAGGGCAAAGCCACACAGAGCTAAGCTGTGTGACTTTGCCTTCAGACAGAGTTGCAATGCTCATATATCCCAGCGGTGAATTCAGCTTAGAAGTGAGGTTAGGTTTTGTTGTCTCCTGAATGAACTTGAACCCTAGCTGGGATCTAATTTAGACAGTAAGGGAAAGAAGGGAAAGAAAAAAAGAAAAAGAAACTGCGGCGGGGGGAAAAGTACACTAAAAAGAAAGAGGAAAAAAGCAGAAAAAAGGAAAATGGAATAGAAAGAAAAAAAACAAAAACAAAAAACACAAGACAAAACCACAAAAACCAGAACAGGCTTCCCAGAACTAACCCTGGAATATAAATGGAGCCTCTACACTTGTCCTTTTGCCCCTTGACTTGACAGCTGTGGCTATCTGTGTCAATAGGGAGAAAGGCTTAGCCCCCTGCCAAGCCTTTTTGTGTTTTTCTGCTTGTTTGTTTTTTCCAGAGATGAGCTGGGAATGAATTTACTATTAGCATTTCCTTACTAAAATCTCCATAGCACTTCCATGAGACTCATCTTGCTTTCACTGCCCCAGTGAGCATAAATTCTTCAAAATCTGTTAAGCTCAGTGCATCATAAGAACATGGTGTTGCTGGAGAAGAAAGTCAAAATCTGACCTTTCCCAGAATATATCTGCCCATAGAATCTTGTTCACTTTAAGGAACTGAGGCATTTTCTTAAATCTGGCCAGTTATAGATTTCTGTTCATGGGTGTGGACTAGGCTGAGGTTTGGGCTTCACTATTAGGCTGATGCAAATTGGAGACAGTCTTTAGGCATGTTGCTCCCCTCTGGTGGCTGAAGATCTGATCCCATTTTAAGGCCCTAGGGCTGCACTGACATTACTAAGTGGTGCAGAGCAAAACAGAAGGAACTAGAGTTTGATGTGTTGAAATTCTGTGTGGTCCTAGGACTGTATACGCACATGGTGTCTTGACCAAAACCCACATTTTTGCAAATATCTGACTGTAGGCACGCATCACACATCCGCGAGGAGGTAATGTGACAAGTAAGGTGAGTCAGGGGCACTCAGATGGGTGACCTCAACCTTGGTTCCACCAGGAGGGAAACCACTTCCCAGCACAGCAGCCACACACCCTGGTACACCCTGCAAGACTCCAACTGTAAGTGCAAGGCAAATTCAACCCCGCTAGTACACCAGGTCACAAATGTGCAGCCATTCTTCCCCCAGAGCAAAACAGTCATTTTGAGTTAACTTCACGTTAGCCATTTAGTGTCAGGAAAAGAAAATATCAGTTCTTTATCTGTTTCTTCCTAAACTGTGGGATAGGAATAATCTATTAGAAGTCTACTACAGCTGATGATTTTCTCTTTGAAGTTAGTGCAGCCACAGTGACTGATACGTTGGGAATATAATCCCAGTCTTTGCAAATACTTTTCCTCTTGATGTATAACCAAGAGGCACATTATACTCCTTTAGCAGTGTTGCTCAGTAAGGAAAACATGACTGTGCACAGGCACTAGCTTCATGTTGAATTAATTTTCAATACATTTGTTTGTTTGGAATTCATATTAAAGGTTTTGAAAATACATTCTTTTGGTTTACAAATGGTTACATACTTTCCAGTTTACCCAGAAATTGTCACTACCCTGACACCATTTTCTTAATAGGCTCAATCCACTGTCAGTGAAATCAATGAAGTGTATTTTCCATCAGTCTTAATGGGATCTGGAAAAGGGCCTGTGTTTCTAAATAAAGCCAAATGCTGGGCTGATTCTGTAGTTATACCCATGTAAACTGGAAATCAGCCAGTTGGCAACTTCCTTTTTTCTTTCCTTCTCTTTTGTGTTTTGCAGCAGGAAAACAACAACAACAACAACAATAAAAAAAACACAAACAAAACAAACAAACAAACAAAACCCCAAACAAAACAAAAAAAACCCCAACCAAACAAAAAACCCCAACACTTTCTTAGGATGGAAAGGGTAGAAGAGCAAGATTGCAAGAATGAAACTGCAATTCTCTTTTCAAGTGATGTTACACTTGATTGGTATGCCTCAACTCAAAAGGAACTTTATAAATTGTCCTGAGTTCAGCATCTTAAATAATTTGCAGCAGCCTTAGGGTTGACATGACTTAAATTCAGCTGCCCACATACTAAAAGAGACTTTTCTGTTGCTGACTATTGGCAAAGTATAACAACACTCAAGGTCTTACATGGTCTTACATGGCACCTATGCGTGAGGCAGAATGAATGTGAAGTAAAGCTATCACATCTGTTCCATTCATCCCTTACCCTCAGGGATTTCTCTTCATTTATTTGCTTTGGCAAAGTAAAGAGGCTTTGCAAAGTCTCTGGCATCTCCACGTATCTGAAGATGTTATAACGCAGTGTCTGGATTTGACACACAGGTGGGTTATGACAATGGCTCACACAGCAGACAGCTTTAAAAGTAAGAATGACAATCTGTTTAGTTTTCAGATAATGGCAGTTTTCTACACAATGCCCCACACAAAAATGACAGAAAAATCCCTGTGGTTGAGAACTTGGTGAGCTTTGCAATGATCTCACTCCAGCTACCTCAAGAAAAGGGAAAAGACAGTCCAGTGCCTGGTAAAATATCCTTTCTCTTCTATTCTCTGTCAAAATTATTTCTCATCTTTACGAAATGTTTAGTTCTCATGTTTTGCATTTAGAAAGTTGGGTAAGAAGTTTCCCCACTTTATAAATTTTGTTAAATTAAATCAGTAGCAGTAAGCCTACTGTAGATTCATTCCCTCTTCTTCATTCTCAGAGTTCCTCTTCGAAAAATAATGATTGTCACAAGAAATCTGATGTCTCACAGGAAAGTAATGGCACTTATATACTGTGCATTGTTAAGACTCTTCAATATATGAAGATATAGAGATCAGTTTTGACTGTCTCTTGCATAACGTGCAGCTTATACAGTGAGGAATGGTAGAGTTTAGAGAAATGACCACTTACAGAAAAGAGGATAGCATAGAAATCACATGTAAAGTGTAAATAGGTGTGGGAGGTGAACAGACAGAGAAGAGCAGGCCTCTGAGGTGGGCAGGTGCTGGTTAATTCTGTAATCCTTTCACTCAGCAAAGAAGCACAAGCAAATAATTTCTGCCATCCTTAAGAACATGTTTCCACTGACAGATTCTCCCTGTATTGTTCTGCATGTATCTGTTAAAGTGTTCTCAAAACACAATGTAATAAAGGCCTGTTTTCAAACAAGGATAAATGAAATAAGATAAAAATAAGCCTCTATCTCTTCCCTCATTTCTCTGCTCCCTGTTCCAGAGCTAACAGGCAATGCCAGCTGGTTTCCATGGGAGTTCTAAGTGTTGGTGGAGCAACCAGAAGGAGTATACACAGGGGAAATGGCCTTTTCTAAACCACCTTTCATGGCCTCACCAGCCCTTTTGTGTGGACAAGAAAAATGGATTCTTTTAAAGGAAGCTGTGCCCGCTCACAGCAACCGTTCAGCTAATGCTGCAGACGGCGCCTGACACTGTCCCGTGGCTGCTGCGCAGGCCCCGTCTTCAGGATGGGCTCAGCTCAAACCTTCCAGGCTCCAGCAGATCCAGTTATGACATCTTGGAGACAAACACAGGCACACTTTAATAATTTTGAAAACCGGGACTGTGCAAGAGGCTCTGCTGGAATACTTACTTGTGACTTATAGGGGTCATAGCATGTTTGACAAGGCTTCTGGAAACTCTTCTTTAGTTGTGTTTCAAAGGATCTTAATAATTAAATAAGTGACAGAAAAAGCAGTTGAAAGATCAGTTGTGAGATTTTTTTCCCCCTTTGGGTATTAATCACTAAATAGGTAAATGCCAAGGAACAAAGAATACATGCCTTTCCCAGGAAGAGAAAAAGTTTTGACAGAAGCACAGTTAGAAATACTTTTCAGAATACCTACCTACAGGACTGCAGGCTGAGAAAGACATTTTCAGGCAGTTGTCTGATGGTGATAAGATATGTCATTGACCTCCAAAATGTGAGTTTACCAGTTCAAGTTACCAAATTTTCTGACTTCTGTCTTGAATGGAATTCAAGAGAAACTAGATTCCAATTAGAGATAGATCCTACTCAGGCAAAAAGCATTATTGTTTGGGCTGTCATCCTGGATGATGGATTTTTTCACTTGCAAGAGTTTTATTTCATCAGCTGAATTAGTCCAGTGAGAATTCACTTTTTAATAGTGTTATATTTTCTTCTAACTTTCTCCTTGATTTCTAACCGATTTCTTTTGCTTAAAATTAAAAACATTTTGCTTGCTGCTGAGACTAAGTTTGTCTGCACGTATTTTACAGAAAGTACATATTTAATAGTCCATATTGTATCAATATGTGTCCCACCTCTTTCTTATCCTCCTAATCAGACCAATTAATCCCTTTAACTCTTGTTTTCCACAGAATGATGCAAGGCCCTGCCAGTGACAGAAATTTTCCATATGGAAATGTTGTGTCATTCCAGTGCTTTCTAAGCTACAAGGTAACATTTTCAAAGTCACACAGAGAATTTAACCACACATTTTCTGTGTTTTATATGCTAGAAGAGTTTTTGAAAGATCAAAGTGATGCACATATCCCTTATGAAGTCTAAATTTTTATTTAACATAACTTGATTTTCTTTATTCAAAAGCTTATAAATTCTGGAGAACAGCTTCTACTGATACGGGAATTTGAAGTTGAGACCATATCTACAAGTAATGAAAGAATTATTCAATGCTTAAATTCCCTTAGAAATAGTTCTTTTTTAAAGAAAACAAAACAAAAAGAAAATAAAAGGTTACTTTTATCATGGATTCATTGGCATAAATCTTTGAATCTAATTTGTTTGGAACTTGTCGATAAACATATAATCTCAGATTTCTGTTATAATGGAGGCTGGCTGACTGCAACCTTGGTAAACAGTGGTGTGTACTAAGCAGTCCATCCTAGTATTCGTTATTGCTCTTGGACTTGGTGCCAAGCATAATCTTTAATCCAAGCTGAAATGTTGTGAGGGACTTCAGGGAAATTTTGCCTGGAGTTCTTTATGAGCAAGTCCCAAAAGAACATCTTGAAAGGAAAAGGATGTGAGAAAAATCAAAAGTGTTCGCCAGATTCACATCACTATTGACTGAAGTTGCATATATTCCTGATATCCACACACACGAGTACTCCACACTTCCCTACTCGTGCATTGTTGTGCTTACACAAGTAATTATTATCTACTCTTGGTTCCAAGATGAAGGGATTTTAAAAAAGAAAATAAGTATCTCAGACAGGTTTTACCCCTACACAAGGAACACCGGCCACATGAAGCCTCATGAAATGTTACCATAAAAGATAAAAGCAAACAAGGATTACTCAAAAATGCAATTGCTCAATATAACCAGAACTGCCAGCAGCAGTTTCCTCTTTAGGCTACTGACTTCATAACCTTACCCAACCCTTTAGAAATTTCCTGGTCAACAAGACTTTTCGGAAGCTTTGTGAAGAAAAAAGTATTAAAAAAACCCCATTGGTTTTAATCAGTTTCCTTAAGACTGTGTCACTTCACAACTCAGACTAAACAATTGTAAAAGTTACTAAAAGTAAGCCAGTTTATCCTTGTATAGCAATAAAGGCAAAAAAGCAAACAGGAAAGTTTGTTGGAAAGAATCTCCTTAGACTACTGACCTGAAGGAAGATTCATATATCTACTGAATGTCTGCTTTTCTGCATTGGAATAAAAGGCATTGCAAAGCTTTTTCTTCTTTTCTTTTTTTTTTTTTTTTCTTTTTTAAATTTTAAGTAAAGGTTTCAGAGGCACCAGTAGAAAAATAAGTGCAAGTTTTTTGACTGAGAGGGTTCATTCTTCATGAAAGTTTAGGTCAGGATTATTCCTTTTCTAGTATTTACAATTGTGAATATTTAAACTTGTAAAAGTGATTCTCAATGTAAAAGCATAAAGTGCATTTTTAAAAAGTGTATTCAAATCAGAGAGGGAATCATTGGCTCTGTACTTCCTGCTGTCATTCTATTCCCATCACCATTGATGATCTGTGAGGGATTACTTACATCAACAAATTCAAACACACAGGTAAATATTAGCACTACTGGACCATGTGTCCATAACAAACAGAGCCCCATTTCACTCCTAGTTACAGTCAGTGATTAGTATTTCAAGGAGAGACAGTAACTAACAAATAAGTATTCAGAGGATTGGTAAGGATTAGATGAGGAAGTTGAGCTCCCATCTAAATAAGGATGATGTTATATTTTTGTTTACGTAGAAACTTGGACAGCTGGCCTCGCTGCAGTCTATTTTAGAGCTTTAAGGTACACAGTACAAATCATATGCACAATTTCAGACCTAGGTGTTATGAAATTAGCCTTATCAGGGTGTGGTAAACAGGTCTATGTGGAACAACACACAGGATTAATATTCTATTGAAAATGTTTAAGTTACTTTTAGAAGCTTTCCCATTCTTTAATGAATACTGGCAGGTCACGTTAAATAGCTCACACGTTCTTTTCAGATTTCAAAACTGTAAATTCTAACAACTGAAATTTGACTTTAGAAAAAAAAAAGTTTATCACATAAAATTTGTCATTAGTAATGCATATAACCCAAATGTCTATGAGACCATTATATTCTTTCAGCTCAGCCTTATAGACCTTCAGTCATGGAAGAGGTCTCCACTGTGCTGTATAGGCACTTGATAGAAAATGCATCATTCTATGGTACTTAAAGTTTAAGGAAGACTAAGTTTCTTTTTCAGCCTTTTCCTATTTTAGTAGGTTTTTAGAGGAATTGCAGAAGAGCAAATAGCTCACTAGTGTGTTTCATGAAGACCTGGGAGACCAGATCGTGAAGAACTTCCCTCTCCTCCAGAGGGTTAACTCTGTGGATGCTGATGTAAAACAGCATCAAGCCAGGCCTTGGCTCCCTGCTCAGAGTCAGATACATGCACATGCAGAAACATTTACCATCAACCATGTGCTCCCAATTGCCTTTTTTTTTTCCCTTTTCTTTTTCGTTTCAGTAGTGGAGTGTACTACTCTGAGCAACCTGATCTAGTTAAGATGTCCCTCCTTATTGCAGGGGAGTTGGGCTAGATGGCCTTTAAAGGTACCTTTCAACCCAAACTATTCTATGATTCTTTTCTATGATTCTCTTCTATGATTCTGTGATTTTACTTGAGACGAAAGGTAGGATGATTCTAAGGAAAGAAAATAGTAATTAAAATAAACATAAGGCAAGAGCCTGCAAGCAACTTTCAAACAGAACTCAAGTCAAATTTGTGCATTTCCATTGAAAGTGCATGTCTTATACTAAGTCATGCTGGGTTTAAGAAATACAAACTGTTAAGTATGCTTGGAAGACTTTAAAGTATATCACTTAAAGGAGTCAAGTCCTTTACTCATTTTTTCTAGGATTTTCATTTTAACAATAGTTTGACATTGTGGTTTGAGACAACAAAGCAATTTCTTCCTGCTATTTCACATGACAGACATAGCTAATCTCTCTTTCTGACTTCTCCTTCTTCTCCCAACAGCGGGGATGGCTGCAAAGCCATCAACCCCGAGAGTGCTGATTGAGCTACAGTAGGTGCTGCTCCTTAAAACACACTTTGAGAAAGTTTTGTTTTTCTTTAAACCTTAAGGCCTTTTTCTTGCTTCTCCTGCTTTGATAGCCTACTGTAAACTTCCTGTCTACCTGCCACAGGCATTTGATAATAACTTATCCACCCATCCAAACTATAGTGAAATTCCTCCCCTGAAAGCTGGGGGTTGTGAGATGGAGGAAGAAAACAAGCTTATTTTTTTCCTGCCTGGAAGCAGCTGCAGCCAAAACCAACACAGATTCCTCTGGTGCTACATCTGTCACCAGCAGTCAGGCTCCTTCCTATGCCATGCTAATCACCTTGCACTTCTATTTGGAAGAGGGAAACCATCTATAAATAAATAGATTAAGTCGGGGGGGGCAGCACTGGCTGCAGGAGGGCAGGGAAGGCTCTCATGGCAAACCAGACTGGACACGAACAGACAGGAGCAAACAGATGTTATACAACCACAATTTTTCTATAATGATTTTAGCAACATGGGGGAACCTTGGCGGTCCTAAGGCATTCAATCAGTCAACCTTTCTATAAACAAAAGTGTAATTCAATTTTAAATGTCATTTCATTCCAGGGTTCAGTTTTAGGTTGCTATCACACAGGCCTCTTCCTCAGGGAGATTTGTTCAAGGATGATTTCTGAATATACAATAAGCAAAAGAGGGCAAAAGGTTCATTTAATCACAAAAAGTGCAGTCCTGTTTTGAATAGTAAACCATGAACAGGAGAAGACCAGGACTTTCTTTCAATAGTGATAGATTGAATGGAAAACCTTGTTCTATAACTAGATAAAACATTCCCTATGAAACTCCTAATTAGCCAGGAGATTAATTTTCTGTAGTCTTACAGTTCTCTATTATGGACCTAAAAACCTCTGAGGATTTGATTTACAAAAAATGGCAGCACACAATAAAACACTGCAACTAGAATAAAATATCTTCAAATATGGAAGAGCAAATTCTGATATAGAATCATAAAATCACAGAATCATTTATGTTGAAAAAGACCCCTAAGGTAGTTGAGTCCAACTGTAAACCTAACATTGCCAGTTCACCACTAAATCATATCCTTACACGCCACATCTATACATCTTTTAAATACCTCAAGGGATGGTGCCTCCACGACTTCCCTGGGCAGCCTGTTCCAGTGCTTTTCAACCCTTTTAGTAAAGAAATTTTTCCTAATATCCAATCTAAATCTCACCTGGTGCAACTTGAGGCCATTTCCTCTTGTCCTATGTCTTGTTACTTGGGAAAAGAGAAGAACACCCTCCAGGCTACAACCCCCTTTCAGGTAGTTGTAGACAGCAATAAGGTCTCCCCTCAGTGGAAGCTGAGGACTCATAATCCTTTCCTCACTATATAAAGCAAACCTGTTCCTGCTAAGAGAATTTCAGCTCATAGGCCCAGTGTTAGAAAAGCAAGACTTCATATTGATACACATCCTTCTCCTTTTTCTTCCCATTTAAGGACATCACAAAGACTGAAAAATGTCTTGGAAAAAAAAAAACGTTCATTTTCCTCAGCCAGGAATTCCTACAACATAGCCTATTGTCTGCTGAGTCAGGAGCATCCTCATTTTTCCTTTACTTGCCTTTTGGAATGAAATCTCCTTTTGGGCAATTAGAAACAGGGCACTGGGGCTCAGATCAGATACCAAACCCCTTAGGGTCAGCAGACAGTTTGTCTCTCTACATGGCACCTGGATGCAACTGTTCCCAGATGTATTCATTCTCTGTAGGTTAAGTTATCCTATAATGCAAAGTGATTTTTTATCAGGCAAAGTTAGAAAATAAGAAACAGATTACAAATACATCTAGATCAAAACATTATGAAAGGCATCAGCGAGCTCACTTATAAATTTATGCTCAAATTAGTTAAACTATCCAAAAATTGTCACATCCCAGCAAAGTTTCTCTTTACCAGTACTAGCGGTTCTCAAGAACAATTCTGGCATGTCCCAAAGAAGAGCAAATGCATTTTCTAGTCATTTGAACATCTTGATCCAAGAAGAGGAAAAAAAAATAAATCTGACTGCCACCTCTCTTTCTGTTACTGCTTTGTTTTTAAGTTTTGATACAATTAACATGTTATATATGACCTCATACCTTCACCAAGGAGGCAGCACATAATTGTGATTATATTTTACAGCTTCCTTAGATCTACAGTGTGACTCAATATTGCTTCATAATCACTTCTTTTGGCAAAATTAGGAGATATACAGACAGGATTTAAGAACAGTATAATCAGGTCCATAGCTGTGGGTGAAAGGAAGGTAGTCTGAAGGTATTTTTAATGTGTCATGCTAACTTTAAGTTGCTGTGAGTGCAATACTCTCGCTGTAGTTCTTTTTGACTTGGAGCAGAACAGATTAAAAGTGATTTCCCTGGGTATTGGTCAGTGCAATTAATACCTTCAAATAGAGGATCATGTAGTATTAGTTTCCTGGATTTTTTTTCCTGGGCAATTCTAAGGAGAATCAAACTTTATATTTTATTTGAAGAAGTGGGCTTATTTGAAGTTTACTTGAATTAATCAAATGTCATGCAAATTGGTAGGCTAGAAATCTGTGGGAAGAGCCTTTCATTATCTCTCCAGCATTTATGCCACATTTCTCTGCCACAATTGCAGTATATCTTTCTTAAGGTTTTTCAAGGTAAAAAATTATATTTCTAATATAAGGATGGAAATGAAAGAAAGTACAAAGAATATGTTAAAAAAATAGATTTGAAACCCAAACTATGCCCATCCATAGTTTCAAAGTGTATTTGCAGTCATATAAAATTGGCATCATCTAGTATAAAGATGTATCCCCAGGTTTAATCAGAATTAAAACACACATTTACTTTTCTGTCTGCCTGTTAATCTTGTTAGTGTAACAGACCAATCTGATAGAGTAAATTAGATTTTCTTCTGACATCTATTCCATCCACAGAATTAGTTTAACAGTATAATCATGCTTACCAACACTTTAAACTTGGAGATGTTTCTGTTTCATGCTCTAATTATGATGTCTGAGCCAAAAATACCACCTGACTTCAGTCCTTGTAGGATTTGGTGTGAGGTTCAGTGGGAAATTCCTGTATTAGCAAACAGTTTGAACATGAAGTCACTGACATAGGACTTCATTGTCATATTTTGGAATTCATACAGGTGTCCAGTTCTACAGAATCCCCCATATATCAGGGCCATTCCCCTTTGAGAGTATTGCCCTATAGTGAATGTATGAGAAACTTACTGAGCTAGAAGCATGAGCTCAAATCGCTCATATATCCTATATGTATCAGTCTGGTCTACGAGGGAAAAAAAAAAAAAAAAGTAGTTTATTTTGTATACATAGAAAAGAATGTTTGTGCATGCATTTATAATTTCCCAGGTGTTTTCGATTTCAAAATGTCAAAGATATATGCATCTAAATGTAGATTTTAATTTTTTTTTGTTAATAGAGCTGGTGGCATCTTTTCTGTCCAACATGGATTTGTACTTCTTAGGAAATTCTTAGGAAACCTCTGATGGAAAAAGAAGGAGACAGATTTCTGCTACTTTTAGAAAGCAGCAGGCTAGCTAAAAAATACGGTATCAGAATGTCAGACTGAGTATGCTTTTGGAAAGGACATTTCTAGCTTAGAAAGAGGCAGTGTTAAAAACAACAAAAAAAATTACATTTAAAAAAGCCATTAATACTCATTTTACTGTCAGTCTTGATCTTTTTTTTTTTTTTATTCTGAATATACATGTACATAATTGTTGCAGATTAGGGCACAATTTATGCTAATACTTTTTGTGTTACATATCTGAAGACTGAGTATCAGACTCTTTTTTAATGTATAAATGTGAGTGGGCCCTTTTTCCTAGGGGAGCAAAAGACAGAGCCAGTACGTATTAGTTATGAATCCACTTTGGCAAGAAATTAGATCATTTCACTCTGGACGTCTTTCTAGCTCAAGTAATAAAGACAGGTCTGGAAATCCAATTACCGTCTCTTGTCTGAAATCTTTTAAAAACTTAGAAAAGGTCTCAATGAGAGAGAGACCCAGAAAACGTGTAAAAGTTTCATATTTAAAGAGTATACTTGTATCCTTGCTCTTTAGAGTTCAGAGTTTAAGTGACGTGATTACCAACATAAATGTACTATATGTTATGACTGTTAAGTCAATTACTGATTTATTTATTTTTGCTGGCTACAACACCAGAGAAACAATGTGTAGGTTTTCTGAATTCTGTTCACAGCTCTGGTACCGACTTGCATCTCAGTCCAAAAGGCAATGGAAACATACTTATGTTTACCAAGGGACAAAAATGCTATTAAGAACAGGGGGACATAAGCGTTCCTTCACAAAATTAGATTTGGCCATAAATATGTCTCTCTTGCTTTTGTTCTTTCTAAAATGAGAGTGGAGGTGTGTGACAAGAACAGGTATAGAAATTCAGGTTTTTAAAATGGGTATGGAAGGCCAGTTTCAAATCACAGCAGGGAAAAACATCAAGCTAGAGGTACTTGTTCAATCAAAACAAATAGGTGGATTTTTGACACAGTATTTGCAGTAGCCATTTCATACACGACCTGGAGGAAAGGTCACTAGACAAATAAATTCAAAGAAATATGCTGTGCACAGAAAATGTAGGAAGAGTGGATGAAGGAAAATTCACTGCGTAAGTAGATCCATCTGACATGTTTGTTAAACATCTGAAAGGGCTTTGGTAAAATATTCTGTGCCAGGGGAAATAATTTATGATGTAGATAGAAGGATTCCAAAATTTGGACTTAGATTTTTATGATGAGGAGATACGAAATGAATCGAATGCAAGTATGCAAATTAGCTCACATAAGCTGCCCACAGTCATAGCTCTAGTGACTGGACAATGAGCTGACCACACAGTGAAGAAGACCGGTATTATTCAATGTATTTATTGATGATTTGGATGAGGGAATAGAGTGTACTATCAGCAAGTTTGCTGATGACACCAAGCTGGGAGGAGTGGCTGACACGCCAGAAGGCTGTGCTGCCATCCAGCGGGACCTGGACAGGCTGGAGAGCTGGGCAGGGAAAAATTTAATGAAATATAACAAGGGCAAGTGTAGAGTATTGCATCTGGGTAGGAACAGCCCCAGGTTACAGTATAGGTTGGGGAACCACCTCTTAGAGAGCGGTGTAGAGGAAACAGACCTGGGGATCCTGGTGGACAACAGGATGACCATGAGCCAGCACTGTGCCCTTGTGGCCAAGAAGGCCAGTGGCATCCTGGGGTGTAGTAGAAGGGGGGTGGTTAGTAGGTCGAGAGAGGTCCTCCTTCCCCTTTACTCTGCCCTGGTGAGACCACACCTGGAATATTGTGTCCAATTCTGGGCCCCTCAGTTCCAGAAGGACAAGGAACTGCTGGAGAGAGTTCAGTGCAGGGACTCAGAGGAGTGGAGCATCTCCTGTATGAGGAAAGGCTGAGTGAGCTGGGTCTCTTCAGTTTGGAGAAGAGGAGGCTGAGGGGTGACCTTATTAATGTTTACAAATATATGAAGGGTGAGTGTCATGAGGATGGAGCCAGGCTCTTCTCGGTGACAGCCTATGGTAGGACAAGGGTTAATGGGTACAAACTGGAACACAAGAGGTTCCACTTAAATTTGAGAATAAACTTCTTCTCAGTGAGGGTGACAGAGCACTGGAACAGGCTGCCCAGGGAGGTTGTGGAGTCTCCTTCTCTGGAGACATTCAAAACCCACCTGGACACATTCCTGTGTAGCCTCATCTAGGTGGTCTTGCTCTGGCAGGGGGATTGGACTAGATGATCTTTTGAGGTCCCTTCCAATCCCTAACATTCTGTGATTCTATAATTCTGTGATTCTGTGACTTATCACTCAGGTATTTTACTATTAGTTTTCAGTTTAGGGGCACTGAAACTCAAACCAGAGACTTCCTAAATGACTCACATTTACTTTTCAAAATGAAGCGGGAATGGTGTCAGTGCTTCTCACAGAGTGCGAAAGTCATCACGCCTTCATCTCAAATCAGTGATGGCAGGTAGAGCTGGTTTTAAAATATTCTGTCATCAAGGTCACACTTTATCAGGAGAGCGCCAGTTTTAGCAAGATTTACAAAGAAGGAAATCTCAGAAGAAAACATTCATTTTTGTCACAGGAAACTCCAAGTCCAGGACACTCTGCTAGGAAGGCAGTCATACAAGTTTGGGTGTTGGGTCTGTTGAGCTGCAGCAGGGGACCTGTAGTACCCATGTCTCTGACATCACAAGGAAGTGTCCAGATCCTTCGGTCACAAATTCCTGCAAAATCTGGTGTTTCAAATAAAAATATCCAGAAAACCTCAGCTTAGGACAGGAGATTTGCAGATTTGTGAAACAAGAACAAAGACAAATCAAAACAGACACACCAAGAAGGACAAGTCCAATGCGTCACCTTCTGCTCATTAGCATGTTAGTTACTCACATGGATGCCTGTGTAATAATCATAGACATTAACCAGGCAAATGGGCTTGTACTCTGTCAGAAACAGGTAATTGTTAGTTTTTGCACAAAACAGCTCAGTTTTGGAGAAATTTGGCTTTTAAGCAAAAGCCACTCTGTCAGAAGGCTCCTGATGACCTATGGCCATGACAAGGTTATTTGCAGCAGTCCCTAGTGCCAGTGTTGCCACAACTAGCCTGCCTCACAAGAGAGGTTCATTACAGGATGCATTTTGTACAAAGTAGATCATCTCACAATTCTGAATCTCAAGCATTGTCAAAGACTTGAGAAGGTACTACAGAAATACCAGAAGATGCTTGCAAAGTTGTTTAACATAGAAATTAAAAATAAGAAAAAACTTACTCTGATTTACTTTTAAATCATATTACACCATAGACAGAATCTTGAGCTCCAACCTATCTTTCTGAGCCATATGAAGAGAAATAAACCAAAAAGAAAATCCTCTATAAAAGTATCTAAGAGTTGTCCACTTTTATGGCCCCAAGAGGCTTAGTCCTGAATCCTGCCATATGGCCATTCAACCCCTTCTCTCTGTTTTGAATGGTGTTCAGGCTGGCACACACGTAACATGGAAATATCCTCAAACAGACTATTTCACAACATCATCAAACAATCTAGGTTATTTTACTTTTATATTATTTCTAAACAGTAATATTAAATTACATATTCTGTCATGTTATGAGATTTATTCACATTACCCTAACAACAACAGTAAAATACACCTTTGGTTTAGGAAAGCAGGAAACATTGAAAACCTCTGGAGAGGTATGTCCAGGAAAGAAGAAATGAAGACTGATCTTATATAAGGGTGACTGAATCTGGAGGTTGATGTTATTCAGTTGAACATCTGAAAAAAGAATGAAAGTGTGAGAAAATGGCAGCAGGACTGATGTTATGTGACTACAGAATCAGAGAATAAGAGAGCCAGGACTGCTGAGAAGTAGGTGGTCTACCAGTAGTCTAGTATGCCCATGAGTCAATGCTGTTTCCAAGCCAAGCTTGGTCAGAAAATACCATGTAGATGCTAATGTGAGGCCCCAACTCTCATTAGTCTTTCAGCTCCAGGTCTCTGTGTAGCGTTTTTATTTATTGATATTCTGGGTCGGGGGAGGGGGAGTAATATTTTTTCTAACAAATACTGCAAAAGAGTGGTTTTTTCCTAACTGCAAACTACTTTTGGGATCTGATTTTGACTCATACTATGAGTAAAACTGGGAAATTCCAATATTTTGTAACTTTAATTTCATTCCAGTGACCTGCAACCAGAAATTCTGGGAAAGTTCCTGATTGGAAACTGTTTGCAGTGTTTCAGGACACCGTGCATGGCAGGTCAGCTGCACTCCCTCAACTTTTTGTTCCCTGACTGAGCCCGCGTGTGGGTTTGGGCTTTCAGAATGGTTGCTTATGGACAGAGGTGACAGAGTCTTGTTCTCCTTATGCATCCAGCTACTCCTCATTTCCACAACAAGCAGAGAGGCTGAACCTTAACACAGAGTTACTTCTGGCCTGCTGCAGATGACAGCTGAAGATGAAGCTGAGCTGACAGCAGTTTGCAATGCAACCTGCTTGTGCCAGTGAGACACAGCTTTCTGATTTCCTCTTTGAAGCAAAGATATTACTGGCTGTGGTCAGCTTTTATGGCTCTCCAGCACTTGAACACAGCCTGGCCATGTCTGCTTCAGACCTCTGGGCTGTGGAAACCCAAACCCCCTGTGACAACGTCAGGGATATATATTGCTATGGCAAATCTGCCTGCCTGGCAGGCCCTGTAGGAACTCAAGTAACTACCTACTTGATTAAAGTTCAGTAAAGTGTGTATAGTTTCATCAAGAAATTTCATCTAAATACTGGATAAAAGAAAATTTGGTCTCTCAGAAGCATTTCCTCAGCTTTTTTCAGTTCTCTCTGAAACACCTTTTCAGAACATAAGAAGTGAGTTGATACTTAGAAGATGAGTTCATTATTGGCTTGGTTTTTTAAGAATGCCTGTAATCATGCAGTAGTTATGATACTACTTTTCCAGACTCTCATCTAACGCAGTTTTGTGTCTTATTATATTGTGAGCACTTTAGGATCAACAATTTTTTCTCCTTCTGTATTTGTACTTGTATGTGTTTTTTAACATAATAATAATAGTCTGGCATATACTGTTGTGTTTGTTTTGTTTTGTTTTATTTTGTTTTGTTTTGTTTTCCCAAACAACAAGCATCCAAATATACCCTCTTGAGCAGCAGAACAGAGCTCCTGGAATATTAATTATGTGTAGCTCATTTCAAGGTTCCAAGATCTGGTTGTAACCATCCTGATTAAATCTGTCCCACAAGTAAAACATGATCTGGTGCATGGCAAGAGGTTAAAGAGATAATTATTTATCCTGCACTGTCTTAAACTAACTTTGGAGATGTGTTTCAATCAGTTTTTAATTAATGTTTCCCTTATGTGATCACTATTTCCTTAATGACTTTAGCTATGTGTTAGCAAATTTTTCTGGTGGTGGAGCTGGTGGGAATTACGAAGAAAGGAGAGAATAGCTTATTATACATAAAGAATGATTGTGAGGCTTAGAAAAATAATAGTAAATCAGAAAATAGTACAAAACTTAAACTCAGAGAAAAAGATATTAATAAGAATTTCTGCTGTGAGCCTATTAGGATTAGACCTATTAGGAGAGAAGAGATCTGAATACATTAGTGACATTGAGCACTAGAAGTTTGTAATGTTTCCAACTAGATTTAGTGTTTCAAGCAGTGATGGACAAGTATTAAAGCAAGTGAAAATCTCATCTGGAATACTGTGGGCAATGTTCCAGAAAAATAATTCTAAAATACAGCCTTCAGGTAAGGAAGGTCTCAATGATGCAGGAACTCTTCTAGGTGCACATTTTTATGCCTCTTGGCAAACTTCACCATATCATTTCATTATTTAACCTTCACTAAAACCCTGTCCAGAAAAGCAGGGGAATATGCAGCTGGCCTTCTGACTTGAGCTAGGGAGCACAGGTATTAAAGTAACTTCTTGTTTTCCTTGTGCATGAGTTTCCCTGTCTGAGAAACAACAAAGTTATTTTCCCAGTTTTGTAAACATAATTAACCTAATTAAATATTCATCAGTCTGAATGATGAATTAAGCACACTTTGCTTTGACTCTGTCCGATATCATGACTCATGACTCTGTCTGACATTACAACTGAAGAAAACAAAAACATTTAGCTTTAATCTAGGCACTGGCAGCACCTTTTGTGAGCCCTTGAAGTGCTTCAGGTGCCCAGGGCGCTGCTTCTGTGCAGAACCACTCTGGACTGGGCAGATTGCCGGGCCCACAGGAGAACAGTCAGGACACTAAGTATTTCTCCAGCAAAACTGGAAGGGGCCCAGTACACAGGATGGTGTCAAGGAATTCCCAGTCTACACTTACAGTATGGGTCCTTTCCAATATGAAACTACAGCAACTGTCTTCTCAATGAAGTGACAGCGCCTCTCACCTGGAGTTAGAGAATCAGGAGAAGTTGGAGTCCTGTGCTCAGTTCTTCCCACATCTTCAAAAGCTGTAAAACATTAACAAAGAAGTATTTGGTGATCTCTTAATTTGGGATTTATGAAAAGAAATATCCAAAGCCTCTCCTGTTGAATACATGTCACTGTGCAACAGATGCAAAATTACATGAGAGAAAAAAGCAGGAATATGATTCTACTATCTACTTGTTAGGGCTCTGAAGAGAGAAAGCAGTTGGAAAATCCTGGTTTGATGTCTGTAGTTTCCACTAAACTCTAGCAAGAAATAAGAAACTGGGGGTTTAGTATTCCCTTTTCTACACTGAGCAATATTAACAAGACTGAGGGATTTAATGGTTCCTTCCTCTCATCCAGTGAAACTGAGATTAGCTACTAAACACTGATATCACTTTAATAGGTCGTGTAGAGAACATCTCATCCTCATAGTCTCTCAGATTAGGAGATGTGGTTAGGCCACCATCAGCCTGAGAAGATAATTAAACCCAGATTTTCCGTTTACCAAGTACTCAAACCGCTAAACTGATAGTGGAGGAGGCTCCTATGGGGCAGGTAGGGAAGGCACATCCTTTGTGCTTGTCCTGGGGGTGACTCACGTGGTAGGAGGGCACCTCCTGATATACTGGGAAGGGATCTGATATATGGAGACAAACAGCCTGAAAGTTGAGTGACGCAATGCCTGTTTCCTTCAGCCCTCAGCTAGAAAGTATGAGAGGATAATATGAATGAATGGCCAATTCATGAATCATATGACTTTTTTGTCAATGTTCCAGACATCCCTTTGGATGTTTTCCAGTCATTGGAGCATCTTTTTAGCCTCAAAAACCATAAAAGATTAAGGTGATTGAGAAATTCTCTCTGCAAAGTGGGAGTTTATTTTTAGAAAAAACCTTCAGATGTCAGCTTTAACAAGTACATAATGCCTGATCTCCATGGGCACATTGTGATATCACTTTAAATGACCTGCTAATCAGACAAAGTATTATTTTTAGAACATTCATAACAGAATTGAGTATTACAGCACCTTATTTAAATGTTCTGTCATCTGTTGGTCTTTATGGACCTGAATTAAGTGCAAAAGTTCCTCTGCATGATATATAAAAAGAACTGCTGCACAAAATTTGGATTCTCAACAGTTCATGTTCTGAGAAATAAATTACCATAGATAGCTAGGAGGTGAATCTGGAGAGTCAAGTAAGATTTCCTTTCTGTCTGTACATATCATGTCAGATAGGTGTGTTTACAGCTGAAAATATTCTCATAAAAAGAAAGTCTTATTAAGGCTTAGAATCTCTTTGTTTAACTGCACAAACATTTAAATGATAGATGGAAAAACAGTTGCTCCTACTTTCTGCTCAATAACCCAGTGGTTACTGCCACCATACACCGCAAAGAGACCCAGACTCACCACATTTCTCCACCTTACTGGGTTTTAATCTATGCCTCCTACTAGAGGGATTTAAATGTTGGACAAGGCTTATTTGGCAAAGGAGTATTTTTTCTCATTAAAGTGCTCTTGAGAGGAAGGTTCAAATCCATATTCTGGACTAACAGGCTTTCTAGGTATTGTAAGAAAGGGGGCACGAGGACACAATTTTTTTTAAGTGTCCCCTCACTCTTTGAGTCCAAACCAGCTAGATTCACAGCACCACAGTCAGCCATACAGACAAAGTCAGGTCTAAAGGATTTCACTGCAGGTGTAGGATAAAAGAGGTGGTTTATCATAATAAGCCTTCTATTTGCTGGTGAGACAGCTGTCCCTTTGGGCACTTTTTTTGATGAGTATACATCTAGTAGGAAGCCTTGCTTTCCTGGCTTGCAGAGAACCAATGCATTTTAATGTTATTCTAACTTGGAGGGCCAATGTGATTCCAGTTAATTCAAATTTGCCAGCTGGTTGTATATGAGCTCTCCTCACTGCACATTCATGTTATACTCTGTTTGTAAATGTGCATTAGAATGTATCCTGTCCTCATTTCACAGTTGTAGATAAAATGATTCTACCTTTTTAGTATAGTCAGTGAAAAAAGGTTCCTTGCTCTTTCAAGGTCAGATTTTAAATGGCATCATGTAGTATTACTCCTCTGAGTTCTGTACACATCTGCTGAATCATGAAGCTGAGCACTTATTCTAAGATACTGTTCTTGCCTTCAGCCCCTAAGGCTCCTGACAGCTCTACCTTCCGTTCCCTGTTCATTTTACATTCCCGTCTTTTTAATCAGCACACTATATTGTACCACATCATACACTCATACTTCTGTGAGGCATTTCACATCAACACTATTACTTTTAGCAACTAAGTGTGTAATCTCATTTAAAAAAAAAAATCCAATTAGCTTGTCAAATTCTATCTGCTATAAACAGCGATGAGTGATTTCAATTAATGGACAGAAATATAATCACCTTTAGTTTTCTATTAATTTATCAAAGTCAGACTAACACATCTCTTCTGACTTGGATCAGTCTAGTCCCCGTTTTTAAGTAACTGGACATTTACTTATAAGAACTACAAATTTAATTTGCCACAGGTCATGATGTGGCAATGACTGTATTATATCCCACCCCCATTAAGATGGAGCTATAATCACTTGCTTTTCCTAGTTTTACCAAACTACTCTATTAGTCCAAGCTTTACCAATAATTAACATAAATATGGAAATACCCTTGAGACAAGTTTCTTGGGTTGCGTGCAAGTCAGTGAGACCTGCTTCCTGAGATGGGTATTTTTAGTAGCTGCTGCTTACCAGCCTCCTTGGGAGATGCTGTATTAATACAGACTTTTCCATAACTGCAAAAGCATTCATTTTTCAGCTGATGTGAATATCAGGAGAATCTAGTAGGCTAGAATTTTTCATTTTGCAGCACAATTTAGATGACAGTAAGCTAAACTTACGTCAAATGTTCAAAACATATGATTCTAAAATTCTACTAGCAGAGCACATTGTAGGAAACTCTAAACTAGAGCCACACAAGTAAGCTACACAGACTAACAGGTACAGCCCTAAGAGCACAACATTCTTCTCTGGTGAACTGCCTCAGTGGATGAATGGGTTGCATCTCAAGAAAAGTGTTGGGTTGACCCAGTTCTGTCATTCCCAGAATTTTAGATAACATCTTAGCATAATGCTTCAAAATCCCTTGTTGATGACATTTGTTCCAAATAAGCTGTTACTCCCCACACAGTGCTGCCACATAGCAAATGGGACTGCAGGCTGCCCCACAATGGTGCTGTCATTGTCATCTTCAAATTGAGGAAACTGTTGAATGGAGGTACATGATTAGGCTGGATTTAAGTTGGGCTGGACCAGATGAAAAAACTCAGGCTATCCAAGAGAACTGATATGTCCTGAAGGCAGAATGCAGCACTGCAAAGATATACAAGCTGACACCCTAAAAGTAGCACAGCCATGCTAGTACAACTTTGCATGCAAATAGGTTAGCCCTTGGTTAATCCCCATAGTGATTTGTCTGGAGTGAAATTTCCATTCTGCTTTCATTTTTGCAGCTGTTTCAGCAGTTCTTAGTGAATATATGTCAGATGTCACTTGGTGGTTCTTGCACTTCACTCACTTCACTTTCTGTCCCTGATATACTATGGATGAGTGACGAGTGACTACAGAAAAGGGAATGTGTTGCTGGAAGGTTTTTTGGATGTTTTTTTTTTTCTTTTTTTTTTTTCTTCTGGATGTTGCAACCTACAACAAGTTCACATCTGCAAAGTGAGGCATGAATGTTTATTTTATATACTGAATACATGACAGATTCTCAAGCTTATTGATATCCAAAATATTACGTAGTTTATTATGTTGCTTATTTTCTTTGAATGGTGCCATTACAGGTTAGAACCAGATTTAATAACCTTGAAAACCAAAATTATATTTTTAGCAGCAGTAAACGTTGTTCTATGAGTATATTTACATAAAATAACTTGTAATAATGCCCTAAGCTATTAATGCACTTTGTCCTGAAAAAAAAAATAAAAATCACTCACTATTAGGAAAAAACCCTACAAATCAAAGCTAACAACCTTGGAAGAAGAAGTGGAACAGGTTTGCAAAAAGCATTTGGGTTTTTCCACTGTTTCAACATGAAGCTGCTATTCTTAATACCATAATATTCACGTAAGAATTAAGTAATACAACAAATCTGACTTCAGTGTAGCAACTGCATTAGCTTTTTCGAATTAGTCTGTGCAATTAATAAAATTTTTTCTCAACTGTTCAATTAACATTATTCTCTATAGGTTACTTAAAGCCATATATTAGTCTCAACTAAAATTGCAGATGTTAAAAGCTCATTTAGAACAACTGGGTACTTATAGTACAAGGATGTTTAAGTGCCCATGGTTTGCCAGAGGAAAGGGCATGATGACTGAATGATCTTCTTTCAGGGGCTAGAGTGGTTGTAATTTGGTTGAATTGCCCTCACAAAGAGCTCTCCCAGAAATATGAGGATCTAAGTGCTGGAAGAATAAATATGGTCCATGCCTATAAAACTGGTCAAAGAGATTGAGAATGAACTTAAAATAAAAATGAGTCTCTACTGCAAAACCAGCACTGATTTCTCTTTCCATCAGGAGAGTTCCACCATACTATAGCATTTATGCTGGGATAAAATTGATAGTCTACTGGCAGTTCTCTGCTGTCTTTACCAAAGTAAAATTCCTACTGCTTTTATAATACATAAGTCACTAATGGAAAACCTATTACTATAATCACTTGTTAAATCTTACCACATACAAAAAATTTGTTCCTGAAATATACAAACCATAACAAGTATATATGACAAAACATTTTTTGTAGGTAGCAATAAGTACACAAATACACAGTTAATAAGAAGATGGATGAAAAAAGAACAGAAATATGCGAGTCCTGAAGAGGAGATACAAACTGGACAACAAAAAGGCAATAACTCAGCTTCTGTAGTTTTACACCACACTCAAAATCATCATTCTGCTTTAGCATGACTTAGTTGGTAGTGACCAGGTGTGGTGCTGAAAATAGAACCTTCATTATTTTCTCCATCAAAAAAAAAAAAAGTCAAAATCCATTCATCAGGCTGCAAACAGGACATTTAAATTGAATGCAGAGAACCTACTGTTGAACTATCTTTCTCATTAATTTCCAATTACATGAAGGACTGAGCACTCTTTCTAGCTTTGTTTTTGATTTTTTAATTAATATAATGGAATTAACATTACTCAGTTCAGTGGTTCACAGGACTGAGCAGAAATGTGCTGAGCTACAGAGGATCGAGTCATATTTGCTTTATTTAGGCATGAACAGGCTTACTCATTCTATGTGTGTGATAGGATTCCTCGTGCAGAAAAGTTTTTGGGCTCTCATCCAGTACTGTAGTGGGCAGGATTAGGAATCTGGTCCTACAAATCCATTTAGATTAGCACCCTTTGTGTAGATAAGAACTATCTTCTCAAAACTGGTTTACACTTTTTAAATATGTCCTTGTAATAACATTCATATTTTGCATTTATTAAGGGCTTCTTTGGGTCCACCCTTGTTCACACAATTCATTCTGGGCATTGCTGACATGTTTTCTGAATGGGAGTCTAATCCTGTGAGGTGCTGAGTTCCACCCAAAAAGATGCTGACAACTCCAGCACCTTCAGCTCCTGGCTAAATTGCGGGCTATTGACAGTAACCAGCTTGCTGCAAGAGCACTAGGGAATGACAGTATCACTGTTTATGTCAACAAATCCACTCTAAATACTTAACTAGACATAGATTATTTTCTAAGGAGAAAAATAGTATGTTTTTATAAATTTGAACTGTAATGGAGTGGTAGTCTTTTCAAAATGGGTTGTGACAGGGGACAACATATAACAATATCAGAAACATAATATGAAATAAGTACTTCAAAAACCTACTGTCAACCTGAACACATTTTATGGGATGATCTGTGATCCAGATGGTAGTGAAGCTGAAGTTATTTTTTCATGGTGCTGTGGGAATGAGATACTGTGATTTGATGCCAGTGTTTGATCAATAAAGAAAAATGTTGGCGATACTTTGGAATATTGTGCATTCTTAACTGGATGACGTGAACTCCGGTGATTAATGGAGGGATAGCTTTGAAGAATTACTGGAAAAAGCTTTAAAATTATTTTCCTTTGTAGTATATTTCCATTCGGTGTCTTGGCAAGGAAATAACAATGAGAATTTACTGGTATGAATAATGTATCATTCGTACATTCTTTCTTTATACTCTTGTCCAACTGGCAGTCCTTGATGCTCTTCAGTTTAAAGTTTCTGCAGCATTACCTGGATTTCCAGATATAAAAATGAATGTATGATTTGAAATATTAATACTAAAGTAGGCTTTTGTCCATGATGTTCTGCAGTGTAGCTAGTGCATATCTAAGTAACAAAAATAACTGCTCCTCTGTATCTCAGATTATTCTGATATATTTTTAATCTGCAGAAGTCCTACCTATATTTATGTAGGAAGGGGTAGAAGGAATTTGGTAGAACTGAGCTCCTAAGCCCTTGGAAATAGCATTTTTTGTCATTAAAAAATCCCTCTAGAATCTCTACCTGCTTTTGAAACATATTAATGAATAAAGGGATTAAATGAGATCTATTTAAAAATTCCAAAAATATTAGAACTGTCACCACTACTAAGGTGACCTGACATTTTAAAAGACTTTTCCTATTTCTGACTTTGGAAAAATGTGCTTCTATAGATGATGCCAAGCCTAGCCTGGGCTGAATCGTTAGCATGCATTCTCTCCAGCTGACTCTATGCAATGTGGAACAGGGAAGCGCCTCATTCAGAGGTAGAGAGATTATGTCAATAAAGAGCTTTATGTACAGTAGATTAAAATAAGAGAGATCTGGGGAAAATGTCATAATTGTTGGGCCAGGCAAGATGGTGGGTATGTTTATGTTAGGGCTTTAGTTTGGATAAGAAAGGCACCTTTTAAAACAGATCTCTTACCATTCATTATGCCATATTTTTCTGTCAGAATGGGAACTTTCTTATGGAAGTATACTGAAAGATCTCTGCCAGCACATCCATAATGCAGATGCTGGGTCTGTAGCACAAGCTAATTCACTCTTCCAGCCTATGTTGAACAAATCAGTGTAATAAAAGCCAGAGTAAAGTTGTGGGAAAGTCTCATTCTGTGAGATGATAATGTGAAAACTAGAGACTGACGGGAAGTAAGACAGGGTGAAGTATAAAGATGAGACAAATCTGAGTGCTAGGGAGTATCAGAGGACCAGTTATGGAGGCAAGGAGGTGGATTAGAAAAGCTAGTACATAAATTAAGTGTTGAGAGATAAGATTAGGAGGCCAAGACTTCAATTAAGTAATTAGTGCAGTAGAAGTGGTAACTGGTTAATTGAGAATGGTGAAAGGGAAGAGGTGAAAGAGGGGAAGACTAGGGAAGAGATAGGATGGGAAAATGAGAGGAAATGTCACGCGGTAGGGCAGATGCTCCATACCTAATAGAAACACATTTGCTCCAGTGCCTCATCATTCTTATGTGGTTGTGTCTGCTCTTCAGTTCCTGATTGCTCTCTATTCCTGTTAAATTTTTGACATTCCTCTCTCCTATGAACTTGTTTACAATATCTTTATAGATATTTAGATATTTTCATTAACCAGTTGAGCTGTAATCACAGTTTAGCCTGAAGACAATGCTCTTTGGGAGCTGGTGCTGTCAATATGATTTCTGTTCTCTTCTGCTGAATTTGAACTTAAACAAAGGCTCATGGCTATGTAATTGTCTCAGCATTATTCCTGCTCTGTGTGAACTGGTGTACCAGAAGACTAAAGCTGTAGTGCCGCAGCTATATAAAAATCTAGTTCAATTAAATATACTCATGAGCCAAAGCTCTTAGTATAAATAATATTCTTTAGTAAACATAAAGTACCTGTGACATCATAGTAAACCAATAAATGGGCTTTTTTCACTTCAGACTCAAGAAGTGTAAATATTCTACTCAAACAGTTAATGTGACTGATCTTAGTATATCTGTTTCATAGACAGTCTGCATTCAGACTGTTAACTGCTAGTTACATTGCAAATATTCATAGTGAAATTATGCTCCTAAACCGTAAATATCTTCAGCTGAACTTCATTTATCTGAAGAGCAGCTCCAAAGCCATAGAGTATTCATATATAAATAGCTTAGAAATATTTCAGTATGAAAATGAAAAAACATAGTCTTGTAATGCTATGAGTGGTAACCAGTGTATGAAATAATCTATTTATATCTATATGTGTTTTGAATAATACAGTTTCGCCTTAATTTTACTGAATCTGGATAAAACTATCCAACTTTATAACTGTGTGATAAATACTATTTTTTGGTATAGCGGTGGTTAGCAATGCTTGGAAATAGTAAGCAAAATTTGTATGCAGATTGCCAACCTGTGTCTTGCAGTGCTCAGTGAAAGGGAGACAGGCAGGAGGACCAAATTCAATAGCTATTCATAATTCAATAGTTATTTACAGCTGACATAGAGACATGCCATCTTCAGTTGTGATTATGACAGGATTTCATGCATGCTGACAGAAGACGTTATTGATCAATAATCGATGTAATCTGATTAAAAAGCAGTCAGAAAGCTTATCTGGCTTCTGACATAGAAAAAGTCATTGCACTCATAGTCATAAGTAAGCAAACATTCATGTGTACCTGAGCAAGCTTGTCATCTGGGCACAGTCCTTCATGCACCTCGTCAAGTATGTTCTTAAGAGCAAATGGTGTTTGGATATTGAGGGCATCTGAATTGGGGTGTAAGTCTTAGAAACCATAGGAGTATTCTACTCTGAAAGCCTGCAGAAGAAAGTGAGTATCTTGAGAGAGTTCCTACACACCCAGAACACTCCTATGTACCCCAGGGGAAAATGCCAACTTCAAGACTGGCTCCTGACACCCTTTCAGGCCTCAGTCCACGCTTCAGTTCAGCAAACATGGTACAAGGCCTAAGTGACTTAGCTACATTCCACTTTTTTTGAGTTGACTTTGGAAGCCCATCAAGAACCAAATGAGCTAGCAGGTGCCAGAAGTGGGTAGCATCCTTCTAAATAGTTTGGGAGACCTCTAGTGGGCCTCCTTCTTCAGGTCTTGCAGCCTACCTAAAGGAAAGTTGTATTGGCATGTAGCTTGGACTATATACATGGATGTAGTTGATAAAATAACTGGAATTATTAAATGTGACTGCTCTAAACCAATGCTTCTACATGGTAATCACTCAAAAATACAATAACGACTGTGGTTCTCAATTGAGTCAATTTGAAAAATGATTGCTTCAGCAATCAATGCTGAGCAAAACATCATTGATATTCTTAGAAGTCTGTGTTCAAATGCTCATCTTTAGGTGTATTTCTAAGTCACAAGTCTCATTTCAGGATTTGCAAAATAGAAATGGCACTTCATTGAGAGTTGCAATCCAAGTGGCCAAAGTATGTTCAGAGGTCCTTGTCTGAGCAGTCCACACTGTATAAGCATCAACATAACTGAAGTCTCTTTGGACTTCACTCTTTTTCTTCATTATATTTTTGAATGTAACACAGAAACAGGACCACAAATGTTAAACTTGTTTACCAATTCAGTGGGAATGAACAATAAGGCTGAAATACTAAAATTTAGTGCTACCTCAGTTACAGAGTACTTTCTAATGCAGGAATAGTTTTCTGTGTAATTCCATATGCGGCCTCTTCACCTAACATTAGTAAGATTACAAGAGCCATGTTTGTTTGTACAAATATCTCTTTTTCTATTGCTCAGTGATCAAGAGAGCAGAATACCTATAGTTGCTTTTCTAAAAGACAATTAGTGTTTCTACTGCAATTTCTGTTTTCATATTTATCACTCATCCATAAAAGATTTTTTTACACACATAACATTCAATAACTGTTTAAGACTTCTTTGCACAATTGAAAATAACTCCATGATGTGAACATAAGCATTTAAACCTCAACCCTGTAATAGCAACAACCAATTAATATGTAACTACACTGAAATGAAGAGAAACACGCACAAAAGCAGACATCTACCTGTGTGTCTGGATGAGCAGATATTTATTAGTTTTAAATTACATGCTAAGATTTGGAAAATAGTTTTTTTTTTTTTCTTTAGCATGATCTCACAAGGCCCATACAGGTACCTTCAGAATATACAGGAATATACAAGTTCATATGTGTTAATTCCTTTCCCCTCCCCCCATTCATAAAAGGAAGTGAAACAAGCTGTGGGGAGACAAGTGAACCAATCTTCTTTTTCTCAGTTGAGATCTCCTGGTGTTAATTCAGACCATAAAGGACAGTCTGTGAACACCTATGCATCTTGCCAATTCCAGCCCATTTGCACAAGTAACTGTGGGGAATCTTTGTTCTTGTAAAGTGGTGGAGGGACATGGGGTGGAGTGTGAGTAAACTATCCACCTCTGTCAGTGCTGTGATTATGTTATTTTGACATTTTTGTTGGTGTAAGTGAAGTTTGTGTGATGAGTGTATATTTTAATGATGACTCTTTACGTTAACAATAATCACAGAAAAAGCCTTTTCATTTCAAGGATACTTAAAGTTCAGGATTACAAAGGCTGTACACCATAGCAGAAAGTCTCTGACATCCTAACAGGCCAAATTTCCATTGCCTTCTCTGGTGGCTAGGTCTCAACAACATTTCTGCAACTGGTGCAAAACAAATTCCTGTGGGATCATCCAGATAATTTAGATTTTATCCAAGGACAAGAAAAAACGCTTTAAAAAGTTATAAATGAGGGTGATGAAAAGAAGTTATAAAACAATTTGAAAACCTGTCAAATCAGCATGGCTATTCTACATAATAAAGTCTGTGTCTCAAACTATTTGAAGACAGCAGTTAATGGAGAAATGTCTTTTGCCATGTTTAAATGAAAAATACTCGATACACAGTTTTATAGACTGCATTACAAAACCTTGGGGAAAATAAAAAAGTCTTTGATGCACCTTCAAAAAGACTACATAGCGTAAACTGAGTATTTGTGAGAAGAGATATGGCATAGTGACTGATACGAAAGACAAAGACTGAAGTGCAATTCTCAGCATGGAGAAGAGTTGGGAATACACACCTTTTGTAGTTTAAAATATTTATTATGGATGTAGAAAAGAATGTGAACATTGTGGTCGCAAAATACAGATGAGTCTTAACAATATCCAGAGAAATACATACTGGGCACTGGGGTCACCAGAACTCTTAGATGCATCAACATCGTGGTCCCAACTGAAATTCATTATCAGCAATGTGATGTGCACTGACAGGAATGATCTGAACTACACATACATTAGTTCATCATCATTATCTCAACATCCAGAATATTTTTAATGTCAATACTTCTGTGGATCATTGCATGAGTAGGTCCAATAAAAAGACAAAGACGTGAATGAGATATACTGTAAAAAATAAAACGTTCTGTCTTCATGATATATGTTAAGATTAGGCCTTCACTTGGACTATCGTGTTCTGCTTGTCCCACCTTAAACAAAACATAACAAAAATAGATGGGACTCTGAAAAGCCTAGAGGTACAGAGGTATTCAGATGAAAAAAGTAGTAAAAATGCCTAGCTGGGAAAGGATATGATTGAGCTATAACATAGAAAATGAACAGGGTAGAGAAGTTAAATAATTTCTATTTACCTATTTTCATAATTCAAACACATACATATATCTGATGAAACTGAAGAGCAATAACATTACAAATAAATAGATGGTGATTAATGCATTAATTTCAGAGAAGATTGGATGTTTACAAGGAAAGGGATTACCAAACACAATATTTTGGGTGGGATTTACAACAAAAAGCATTTTTGAAAAGAAGTAGAGCCCTAACGATTAGAAATATATACTAATCTTTAATAACAGGAGGTTTAGAATGGAAGTTTCCTACCCAGGCAGTGTTATTCCATATTCATCCACTATGTGGGTTCTTGCATTTTCCTTTGAGAAGTCAGAGCCAGGATGCCAGATGAAACACTGGTCTGATACAGCCTAGATTTTCAAAGCTATGGGAGACATGAGATGTTTTACTTTTCATGTATGCAGTGTTGAGACACTAGTTCCATGTTTTCCAGAGGGAACTTGTCATCAGTTTCCCAAAATACAAAGAAACCCACAAAATCCTCAGGCAGCAAAGGTTAAGTTACAGTGCAACACTTCATTTATTTGCTTAAAAAAAAAAACAACCCTCTGCTTGTAATCATCAAGGTAGAAGACCCAGAAAGCAGTACATGTTATTTTTATTTTCCATTTTAAAACAGCAAGAGTAAAGACTGAAAAATAATGATTAATAACAGTAACAATAATAAAAGTAACTACATAGTCTGCTTTGTGCAGTGCATTACTTTCTTCAGACTCTGTAAGGGAAGGGTTGCTATTTACGGTATGCTCCAAGTCTGCCTTTCAGAAGAAAGCCCAGCTTGGCTGGACAGCTTTCAGTTGCTACTAGAAATATGTCACTTATTAGGAACAGAGGGAATGTTTATCACTGTCTCAAGGGTTACTTTGGCTGCAGCAAAGAAACAGCTCAGTTATATAATGGAAAGAGTTGGGTCAAAGGAGAAGAAATTATGCAGTGCGTGCTCAAGACTCCAGCAGTGCAGGCTAAGTTTTTCTCTTGTGTATTTTGCACAGACAGTGAGAGAGACCATGGCTGCACAGGTCTTCCCATCTTTCCTCCATACGCCCTTAATAAACACTGCCAAAACTTCTCAGTTGAGAGAAGAGATTTGTCTTTCCTATCGCTTCTCTTGCACTCCCAGTATCTAGTTAGTGTTCAGTCCTGTTACCCAGACCCATCACATAATCAGTGTTGGTGCCCTCTTCCAAGCAAACTGGAAATGTCAACTCTAGCAGAGAAGCCTGAAGTCACCATCATCTTAATGGGTGCTGAATATCATCAGTCCTTTTAGTCCTCACCAGCGTTAATGGGGGGATTCTCCACGCATAAATTCAGTTTTGATTTATGGAGAAACAGCAAAAAGAAACCCAATGCTGTCTGCTTCACAGATACCACCTCCCTGAGTACAAGCACAGCATTTCAGCTGGAGAGGGATAGTTGTGGAAAGACAAACCCATTTCCATCTGCTTATGTAAATGGTAGATGTTTCATTTCAGGGTGGTTGAAACAGCAAGTTCTGTCAAAAGAAAAATAATCTGCAGCCAGAGTCTTTTTGAACGCTTCCCTCTGTGTTTTAGTTCCCGGTATCAAGCATCCAATTTTCAAGCACGAACCCAGTTACAATAATAACAACCCAGCACCGTCTCAACCTGATTATCAAACACACAAATTGGCTCCGGACCACGGTCACCCCGGTTCCTCACCGGAGGCGGTGGGGGGAGCCCCCTTCGTGAGGCGGCCGGGACGGAGGAACGGGGGCGGCCTCTGCCCCCCGCCGCCCCAGCACCTGTTGCGCCGCCACCTGGCCGTGAGAGAAGGGGCAGCGGCCGAGGCCGCCCCGCTCGGCTCCTTCCCAACCGACAACTTCCCGGGGCGTAAACGGCCGCGCCAGGTGCCGCCCTCGCTGTGAAAAGACGGCGGGCGGGCGGGAGCCGAGGGACGCGGGCCCGAGTTGGCAGCGCGACTGCCGAGGGCGAGGAAGGTATTTCTGTGGGAGCGCGGCCGGCCTGCCCGCCCACCGGCCTCCTGCCCGCCCCGCCAGCCTCCCCCGCCCCGCCGCTGGTTGCCGGCTGACAGGTGCGCGCTCCTCCGCGGCAGCAGCGGCCCCGCTCGCCCCCGCCTCTCCCGGCCCCTCTGCCTGCCCCGCGCCCTCACCAGCCCCAGCTCCTGCAGCCCCCGCCCGGCACAGCCCCGGATTGTTTAGTCCTTGGGAAGCTGGTCTGGGTCCAGATTTTGCTTTGATCCTTTTTTTTTTTTTTTTTTTTTTTTTTAAGAGAGAGAGAGAGAAAAAAGAGGCAAAGAAAAACAAAACCTGGAGACACAGAAAAGGGCTCTAGGAAAAAGTTTTGGATGGGATTATGTGGAAACTACCCTGCAATTCTCTGCTGCCAGAGCAGGCTCAGTGCTGCCTTCTCCCCAGCGGCGCAGCCCGCGCCGGGCGCTGCTGAGAGACGCCCGGGCCTCGGTGCCGCGCCGCCAGTGCCTGCAGTACCGGAGCCCCTCGCCCCGCCGGCCCAATGCTCCTCCTCGGGCTGCTCCTGCTGACATCTGCCCTGGCTGGCCGGAGGCAGGGGGCCGCCGCCGAGTCCGACCTCAGCAGCAAGTTCGCCTTCTCCGGCGCCAAGGAGCAGAACGGTAAGGAGCAGCAGCTCCGCCGCGCAGCCCCGGGGCAGGGCGGGGGCGGGCGCCCGGCCGGCGCGGAGCGGTGCGGAGCTCGCCAGCCCGCCCGCCCGCGGGGCTGCCCGGCGCCGCGGAGGGAGGGCGGCCGCGGGTGGGGGAGCTCCGTGGCCGGGCCGGGATGAGCTGGGCTCGGCAGCCGGGTGTTTGCCCGCCGCCGTCAGGGGAGCGCTGTGGGTAAAAGGGCAGCGGCCGGAGGGAGCCCGGAGCCAGCGCGGGGGCTCCCTTGTCTGCGGTCGGAGGTGCAAAATTCCGCGCCCCCCCCCCCCAAAAAAAAAACTAAAACAAAACGACCCGCGCACCTTTGTACCCTAAATGCTTCGCTCTCGGGGTGGGGGGAGGGTTGTGTCTGTGCGTGAATGAGTGGTATTTTGCACAGGCTGGAAGCGAACTAATCCTGCCTAGGAAATGGGAATTACTTTCAACTTTCAAGTGTACCTGAAATGTTTAGAAAACTCTCAAATGCAAGTTCCCCTGGGCTGGAGCTGCCCAGAGCTAGAGAAAGACTCCTTTCATACAGCAAGGGCAGCTTCGGGGTGTGTAATTTGCTTAGCCTCTGAACTCCATATGATTTACATTATTCAGATTTTTAAGTGCCTTTCCTCTTGATCTGTTATTATGAAGTCATTTTAAAGAATCTTTTGCAAACTGAAACGTTATATGCTGCACGAAACCACACAGTGCAGAATATCTAAAATTAAGGCTGTTAGTATACATTCATGGCAACCTCGGTGTTTAATGTAAGAGGGGAGTGTGAAAAGTTTAGTCCTTGGCATGTCAGCTAGAACGAGCTTTCTCCCTGGGCAAAAAACAACACTTTTTTTGGCCAAGCTGGGAGTTCTCAAAAGTCTCTGAACTGCATGAAATAAAGCAGAAACGCAGATTCAAGGCTAATTCAATTCTCTCAACTTTGAACTTGGAACTCCTCAGATAAAAGTATTCTACATCATATCTTTTAATAGAAAGCAAAGTTTCAGAGACCTCTGCAAGTGCTCTGTGAATGGATAAAAAGGGGCATGCAGTGCACTGGTGAATTTAGCAGGGTGAGATGAATGCTGCTGTGGCCTGCTGATGTGATGATATACGGCACCTGCGAACCGCCAGAGCTGCTGATGAAAGAGCAGCACAGGGATCAATCTCTAATCGGAGCAACTGTGAAGGCTAGATGAAAGTGATCAAAAGAGTTGGAGACTCGGCTATTCTGGTAGGAAACTAATCAGACTTTGTGCCCGGTTCAGGGAAGTATCTCCTCTGTGTGAGGAAAGAAACCACTCACTTTCTGCCCTCTCCCAGTTTACCTGGCATTTAAAGGCTTTAGGGCACCACTTTGTGACAAAATGGACCTGGTGCTAATATGCTAAACTCTTATGCTGTTATGCTGCCTTCTGTTAAATTTGCATGGTGTGCTTATGAAACACGTCAACATACAGAGAATTACCATTGCTTTGCTTTAACTTTGTCAGGACTGGAAAGAAACCTGCTATGCTGCCAATCTGCCCTGAGAGGTTTGGTACAGGATAATACAGCTGGGCTGTGAAAGGCCAACAGCATCCAACAATTGGAGCACAACAATGAAGTGTAAAAGGTAGACCATAAGGCATAGAAGCAAAATTGGTGTGACACCACACACTAGATTCTGCTCACATATATCAGAAATGTAGCTGCCTTAGGTCAAGTTCAACTGGTTTGCAATGCCATTTGGCATGCTCTAAGATACAGTCATGACATATTAGAACAAATGCCAAAACAGGTTTTTGTGTTTTCTGTTTTTTTTTGGGTGTTTTTTGTTTGGTGTTTGTTTGTTTGTTTTTCAGTGCACTGAAACTGCATTCTGTGGTAGTTTATACTTACGATAGTCCAGGTTCTTCTTGTAGCTTGCTTGAAGTTTGCTTTCTAGTTGTTCAGTTCCAAACCTTATTTTAAAAAATAGCACAGGTTTAGGTATAGCTAAGTACCAACCCCTGATTTTTCTTAACTGATTTAATTATTTGGGGGATCAGTAACACTGGTAAAACCAGTTCTTACTTGATTTAATTAGAGTGATTTTTACACTCTGCTGCAATCTAAAGATCGTATAGTTTTTAGCTAGGGGCAGGTTAAAACTCCCTGGAGTTTGAGAATGAGATATTGCTGTTCTCATGCCAAATAATCCTTGGTCAGGAGAGAGGGAGATTTTGCACTCATGCAGTCTACAAATAAAAATTCTGTCCTCTACTTGTAAAACTGCTAAGTGGCCAAGAAGTTTTGCAGTAGAATGGATTACAGTGTTACTCAACTGTGCATGTGGGTGCTGTAGCTATTGCTTCAAGGTAATACTGAAGATGTCTATAAATTGTTATTAAATCAGTGGAATTACTTATATTACAAAGGTAAGCATGTGCTTAAGGATTCATTTTTTTTTCATAATTGTTATTTATTTATTAGCCAAGTGATTAATAACTTCAAAATTACAATTTGACTTAATTTATTTACTAAATGGAGACATAAGGACTTCTCTTGTTTCTGCTGCATAGCAAGTGTCATTTTAGGTGGTAATTGCCTAGTGTAAATATTTCTTCGTAATTGTAAATTAGATGTTCCTAGAACACATTATTTTGCTGCTGCCCCTTAGGAATTCAGTGTGATGGTTGTTGTGGGGCCAGCATAGCTCCATTTGAAACTGCTTAAAACTACCTTCTTGTTTGTATTGGCCCTCCATTATAGTCAGATTTTTCTCTAAGAACAGGTTTTATTTGTAAACTGTGCTTGACAGTAAGGGGTTTTATGTGATTTCCTTGAAAGATGCGTATTTATCTTTAATGTTTTTATTTGTAATTCAACTGAGTAAATATTCATCTGAAGGATCAAATAAGTTTATGCAACAATTTTCCAGAAACTGAAGTAGCAGTAAATGGTGCGCGTAGTGATGGCTCCCATTTATCTGGATGGATCTCCTTTCTACAGTTCCTTGTCATGTTGAAAAATAGATTATGCTTTGAAGGGTTTTTCATTCTTAGGTGGCTTTATCAGTTCTCTTATGGCTGTCTGATATCTTTATTACCATTTTTCCAAATTGAAGTAAAGAGTCAAGAAAAATTGATCACTCAGTTTTGTTTGAGGAACAAAACTTTCACTTACTGAATTTGATTACTTGAATGGTTTACTTATTTCTTCTTTCTGTTATATTTCTTGCTACTTTTCCTATTTTCGAGTGCTGTTTTTATATAATATCTTCATCCTGCTTCTGTAGTTTCAGCAACATCTGAGGGACCTGTTGATGACTGAGTGATGTGAATGACTTTATTCTGATGACTTAACCCTGGTGGTCTGAGTGCACCTGCTTATGTCATATTTATTTAATCTAGATTTGACTACAACATGAGATGGCAGGAGAATCTAAGTTCTGTTTTCTTGGCTGTCTTAAGGCAAGATGTGATAAATGCTTAAGTAATTTTGCTAAGCTATCAGCTGTTTTGATTTCTATGAGAAATATGAGGATGGCTTTATAGAAAATATTGTAAAAACTACTAACAGGTGCCATGAGCAATGAAGTGTATAGTTTATGTGGCATGTACATTTAAAATGCAGTAATGAATGACTTCAGAAGGCCAAGAAACTGAGGTCAGTTAGCAACTCATCAGGACAAAACAGTTAGAAATATTATCTTTCCTGCAGTCAGTTTCAGGTGTGAATGAATAGTAAACAGAGTTGCTGAAGTAAATCTTATAAAATCAAAGCACTTATTTGATTTTTGTCAGTCCTGCAGCATGGGTAATATACCAGTTAATATCTATATTTTGATAGACCACAAGTTCTTTTAAGTTGTGGGGGGTTTTGTTTTGTTGGGGTCCTTTTGTTTTGTTTTTCTTTCACTTGTATAAACTCATAGTAATAAGTTTCACTAACTGATCACTTCAGAATATATTTCTTAAATCTTCTAAAACAAGCTAGATTTATGTTACTAAAAACAAACAAACAAAAAAAACCTCAAGCAAACGAAACCAACCAACCAAAAACACCAAAGTTTGAGACTCGTGTATCTCAGGCCACCCTTGGGAAAAGCTGGTGGATGCAACTGGAACTGAGTGAGTAGCTGCAGTGCCAGAGGCCTGTGCCAGTCCTCCTCACAACCACCCAGAGGATTTCCTGGTTCCTGTATCTCCAAAGGGAGCTTCCAGCTTTTTCAGGGACTGGAACAGAGCTTCTGATTAAGTTCATTTGACTCAGGCTAAAACACCCAAAAGGATGTGTGGATGTCCAAGTGATGCAGCTCATCGAATCCTTGCAGACGGGAATGTCCGTGCTTCTGCTTGAGTGCAATCATTTGACTGCAAAAATACCTCTTATAAACCAACGTATGTTAAAGCAGTGGGAATCTGTACCACCTCTGCCTCTGGTTGAATTAATGTGTGCCAGTACAGTCTGCTGACTGCTGCTGGGTAGCAGAAATTTTCTTCACTTTGAGAAGATAAGGAAGTATAAAATATGAGCATGTGTCATCTAAAGGGAAATTTGACAGCGATGCAAATTTTCTCAAGTTTAATCTATTTCTGTTTAGTCCAAGACTTGTTTTGAAATGCTTTCAAGCCCTTTTTCTGGAGAATGGAGAATTGCATGACATGCTTTTTTGACTTTAAGCAAAAGATCATGGCAAATTAGAGTTCTTCTTCAACACCCCAATAAATTGCAGTGGAAGAAAGTTTTAAAAACTGTATTTTTGCCTTTGTAGTTGACTGCAGGCATATTGTCTGCTACTCAGCAGAATGCTGCTTGGGATTTCCCCTTTGTCCTACCGCTTCTCTCAGTGTCTTCTGTTAGGTAAAAGGGTTTTAAAAGGACAGATCATTTGCTACTTGTCCCCAGTATGTAGGCATTCCAACCTTTCCGGATCTTTGTTAAGTATCTTGAATGGCATTTAAGGGAAAAACCTGCAAAGATCTTATTTTTGCAGTAACTACTCCTTATTAGATTTTAATATCAGACTTCAAAGCTTTATGTCATATTGTTTGGGGATTTTTAGTTTGTTTTTCTCTTAGATACAGGATTTTATAACGGAGAAGAAGCAGAGGGTATACCTTGAGACACTGACAGCTATTCTACAGAAAGGCTTATGTTGAACTTTGTTTTCATGTGAACAGAATGTCTGTTATATCTCATAATGTTATCCAAACCCTTTGAATCTGATTATTATTACATAATCAACATGTAATAGCAAAGTACTGGTTTGCATCCTACAGCAGTGGCTGTGCATTATAGCAGAGTGGTTTGGGGGGTTTTCGTTGCTGTTGGGTAGTTGCTGCTTTTGGTTTTTGCCATGTCTGGCAGTTCCTGATTACTAGAAAGAGGATGCACTGTGCAAGCCCACTTCCTTTAGCTGGAAATGAGCCTCTTCAATTGCTTTACAGATAGCTCTTGGCTTTCCCAGAGAGCCATGCCTTTGCTTTTCAGTCACAAAGTGCATGTCATGGAAAATACGCTTCCTGGTGTGTCAATGTCTTGGGAATCGACCTGTACATAAGTAGTCTTCTAGCGGAAACCTGTGCGACTTAGAAAAAGTTACACAAGAGAACATGAATAAAGCTAACACATAGAAACGCAGTTATTACAGTAGCACTCAGTTATCTGTATGAGTGCTTAGTTGTTCTGAAGTTTCTGAGAAATTAGTTGTACGTTAAGACTTACTCAGGCCTGTCATTCCCTTTAGGGGAGAACTTTTGCAGCTTGAATGTTAAATGTTTTTATTCAAGTAGGTGAGTGAAAATATATAATGTGCTACTGTGAAGCTAAAATACAAAGTTACGTTTTCCAGAGGCTTCGTTATATTGTAGGATGTTATTTTAAGGTGGAAATGCCAGGGAAATTTAGTCGTGCCTCCATCTGTAGATGTCCTACCCTTAAGGTTTATCTCTCTTCTGATCTTTTCGATGTCCTCTACTGAGACTTTATAAACATATACCCAGGATTTCATTGGGTTGTTTGTGCTGAATTTCATGATCCTACAGAATGCTAAGTAGGTGGGGTTTTTGTTTGCTTTGGGTTTTATTTGTTTGCTTTTTTTTTTTTTAATGTGAATATACTCCATCTTATGGAGCACATGTACAGTAGCACCTCTACAGGTTTTCATAACATGATCAGTTTCTATAGAAGTTGGTCAGCTGGGTGAAACAAGCTGGGGCTGTATAGACCAATATGGAGGAAGTCTTATACAGAGAGAATATAAGAACTATTACAAAATTAATGTAAATTAAAGGAGAGAACTCAATTAATTCCTTGTCTCCTGGAGGCCTTCTGTGTTAGGGTCAGCAAGACCTGTCTTCTGAGTTCAATTAGTTCTATTCCAAGTACTCCACCTTTGTTAAGCATGCCTGCAATTTTGGACTTTGACATTCACTATGCATAGGCATGACCGTACATTTGTACTGGGCTCATGGGCTCCTTGCCTTCTTGTTGCTGTGATTCCTCTGAAGTCCTGTGAGAGTGTGCCACCTCTCAGCTTGTGTCCATGTGCTTTTACCAACTAGACTGTCAGGTGGGCTGGCTACAACTCAGGTTGAAAGAACTCATCAGCTGTTTAGCTCAGTCTCTTTGAGCTGTTAGATTATTATTTCCCTGTGTGGCTATTCTCATTCAAGCTGGACTAATTTGAGACTCTACAGGTTAACTCTGCGGTGAATATGTTCACAGGGTTAGTCACTGCTTGGTTTTGTTTTGTTTTGTTTTTTGTTGTTGTGTTTTTTGTTTGTGTTTTGTTTCCCCCCCACTCTTACTGTCATTTTCATATGCAGGCGTTTGGTGCTGGGGAAAGACAATATGAGTTAACATCCCATGTACTGCAGTCCAACACAATACAGGCAGAAACAGCATTTGCACATGATATAAGGAAATGTTCAAAGTGTATTTGCTGTGTAGTGGCGTCCTTTTATACTAGTGAGAATGGGAGAGTTGCAGGGGAGTAACCCATAACACCTTTTTTCAGTGATAATGTGCCTTTTTGTGAATTAATCCTCATAAATTATTCATTAATCTTGTGTTTTGTGGTAAATTCATTCAAGGTATTGTTATAAACACAGCCGTTTTAAGGACATTTTTCTAGGGTGAAGTGCAACTCTTCTTCTGCTTCCCAAAAGCCCCAAACACTGAAATTTCTCCTTGAGTTTGTTAAAACTGATTATTAACTATTAAAACAGTACGCAGGGCTCAGTTTGATCATGGTTGTACTGATTTAATTACATGAAGTGTGAGGTATGCACTGGTTCTGAATAAAGCCAGGGGGAGGACCGGGCAGTGGCAGGGAGGCAGATTCTTCCCTCTGGACTCACACCTTGCCAGCCCTGTGGCTGGAAGTAAAATCCTTTGCTTTGAAACTTTTAGTACTCTGTTTTCTATATAGAGAGTGGTGTTAGTTAGGTAACTCCCTTTTTACATTCTGTAGGATACTACTGTTTTCCTGAAGAAAAGTGAGGGAGGTCTCCCAAGCTTTCAGCAGATCTCTGGCATAGGTAGTGATAACTTTCAATGCTTCATTTAAACTCCCTTATTGCTTTTACATGGCTTTTCTTGAAATATTAAGTCTGTCTCAGAAAAAAACAAAACAAAACAAACAAAAAACCAACCAACCAAACAAACAAAACCCAAACAAACCAAAAACCAAAGAATGTCTCAGGAAGAGGAAAAAGTGCTCCTTGTGTTTCCTGTATGTTTAATTTCTTTTTGCATTGATGCTTTAGCTTTAATATTCCGATTATGTATTGGCAATAAATTATGTAAGGAGGTGGGGAGGCAGAGGTTAGATGCTGCAGTTGTTAGGGAATTGGTCCTGTAATCTGATAAATGGGCTTCAAACTAGGTTCAGGCAGCACAAGGTAAAGGAGTGGTACCCTTTTTGTAGTTTCAATATTCTACAACTTTAAATCATTACTCAGTTTGGCACGTATCAGCGAAGTCATGATTTTCTGCAAAGGAAAAGTGCAGGTGTAAAATACCAGGGAGTGTTATATTTGAAGAGTAGTTTACTCTGGAAAAATGATCTTGGAGACACTTTCCACATCAATCCATAGCTGTTAATCTCTCTATGCAATTTTTAAAGCATCATTTCTTTAAAAGCACATGAAATGGGAAAATTACTGTGCTGGAAGAGATTTGTGAAATAATGAATAATATTTATTATTTCAACTATCTTTAGCTATAGCCTTTTCCAGAAAGTTCAGTTGTCTAGTCTTTTATTAAACTCTTATTAGGAGAGCTGCTTTGGATAAGCCATTGCATGATAGCGACTAGAGTATCTGAAAAGTGGTTTTGTTTTGGTGTTTGGGTTTTGTTTTGGTGGTGTTTTGTTTTGTTAATTTTATTTTTAAACTACTATTCTTTTTTTTTCCTTGGTGTACTTCATTGTGTAACCATTTGACTGCCTTCCCATTTGTGCAAACCCATCAGAGGCACAAGTCCTGGGGGTTCTGTGTTTCTCCTCTGATGAACAAGAAACCAGCACTCATATTATACAATTAAAAAAGACATATGGCGCAGGAAATTCTTTTGCTGTGTGTGAAGGTATGGCATTTCCAAACTGAAAGTGTTATTTTGACTATTTCACCGGTAGTGGTGAGTTAAATGAGACCACTTCCATCTGCAAAGAGTCTGTTTCACTTGCTTGTGGTTCTGGGGCTCATTCAAATGCTCTAAAACAAAATAAAAGGAATGGATGTTATAACTTCTTTATGGAAAAGTCATAAAAAGCTACAGCACCATGTAAACAAATTGGGTAATTTACAAGATGTTTACGTGATGGATATTCAGTACAAATTCAAAGGTGTGGATTAGGCTTTACAGTCATCTTGACTGAATTTTGTCCTCAACAAGACTTTCTTTTTCTGCCAGAATGGCTTTGACACTAAGAATGACAAATTCTCAGGAACAATGTTTTCAAACAGTCTAGTGCATTCAGAGTAAAGGCGAGTAACAGCAGAACAATTCAGTAGTATAATTTGAGCTTTTTGAGGTGAATGAGGGACCTTTCTTGATCCGCCTGGTTACACTGTAAAGCTGTAGTGGAACTTTGTAGCTTTCCCAGGGAAAATAAACTAAGTTTCCTTCTGGATTCAAACATACCAGACCTAATTACAAAGCAACCGTTTTGGCTCTCTGCGCTGTTGTTATAAATAGGTTTGCACAGAACAGAAGCAACTCTGATCCAAGTTCAACTGTGCTACTCACGGAAACTTATATGGGACCAAATTGAAGCATAGAACATTATATGTACAGTGCGTCAGCTCACAACACCCTCGTGACTCATTTCATCATTTGTCAGAGAGTACTGAAAAAGTGGAATGTTAACTTTTGCATGCTACAATACATTCTGTAGGGTTATTTATATGCTCCACTGTAAAAGCAAACTTATGTATGGACAATTCTCTCAAGTTTGAGGAAGGGCTATTGGTCTTGGCTACTATGGGGTGCTGTCTTTCTCATGAGACGTGTTTGCTCACCTCTTGTGTTACCAGTGCAACTTCAACTCCCTCTCATAACTTCATGCACTAAAATCCGCAGATCTTTTCAGAATGAAGTTGACTACTCAGTGCAAGTTTGGAGTTAGTTGTAATTCATTGTACTTGGGTGAAGCTACCTATTTGTATATGCAGCACTAAGTAGTAAGACATTGGTCCATCTTTTAGATGCTTGATACTGTGCCTGTGAAAAAATAGTTGTAACTTGGAAAGTGTATATGTGTGATTATACAGTATTTGAAGAAGTCCTTCAAAAAGTGATTCAATGAATGTCACATTGTAGATTATAAAAGGTTTGTATTTATGTTATTTGGGCTGTCTTAAAATCTCAAGGCTTCAGTGTCTTACTGCTTAATGTGTCTGTTGTTACACAGGGAGACGCTGGCCTGCAAAAATTTCTATTGCTTGTATAACTACAGTGGTCCTCAAAGTGAAGTAAAGGCTTGTAACTGAAAGCTAACAAGTAATGACTCCAAAACAAATATGCTTTCTAGACAAGGAGATGAAATTGTTGTATATGACTTTACCTAAATGCTATTTTTAAAAATATGGCTAAGGATTCTTGTTGGGCCTACTTTCTTCTTTTTGTGTAATTCAAAAACACCCAGCCCCCAGGAGCACTGCAAATTTATAGTCAGACTAAAGACTAAAACCTGAAATACTCTAAAGATTTCTAAGCACTGACTGTATTTCTCATAGCGCTTGCTGGTATAGAAATTCACAAAGTGCTTACCTCTAGTGGTTATGCAATGTTGTAGTTATTTTGTCTGAAATGGTGATTGAATTTGTGACAAACAATATCTTTACCTCTAAGGGTCTTTGCCAGTGGAGTCTTTCAGTAATCTGTACTGATTCTTTATAAAGATTGGCATAAGATGTTGAGAACAGCCATCTTTTTGGTTTCTTTATTGGGGATCTTTATTTTACATCTGTTCTTGTTACCTGCAAGGAGTAATATGTGTGTGGACATGGTAGTCCAAATAGGGCTGGCAGAGAATTTTTGAGTTCATCAACTTTCTCTTCAGGAGAGACCACTGAGACCATCTTCGATCTTACCTAGCACCTCAAGAGTGCCACCCCTCTGTAAAGTGAGTGTTCCAGTAAAGAGAGCTCTGTTACTTAAATATCTACATGATCTACAAAATTATCTTACTGCTTATGGGGGAAAAGTTGGTTTTGTGTAGTTCTCAAGCTGAAATATAAACATGTTTCTAAAGCATGTGCTTGCCTTATCAGCAACAATCATACAAAACTCTGGTCTCATTAGTCAAGGTGCATGTGAAGGTACTGTGCAGTGATAATACCTGATGAAACAGTTATTATACGTTTCCATATTGTTACTGCTTTTAATGTAACTACCTTACCAAAATTTGGACTTGGTTAGTTCTTTGCATTAGAGAAAGAAACCGATGATGTTCCTGTGGTACACCTAATGCCATCTTAGTTTTACAGGATCTGTAGCTTCTCTTTGAGATTAAGTTTGGGAATATGCAATGTTATCCTTAAGAGTACTGTTTCAGGGTTGGATCAATGCCCTTCCATAAAACTGGTTTCTCTGATTGAAAACAAACAAACAAACAAAACCAAAAAAACCCCAACAACCCAAATCTTGTTAATGGTTCTGTTTAATCTGACACAGTTTAAAATACTTCACTGTAGAATGGAGGCTTAGTTTTCTTATGGACAACTTTAACAGCACAACATTCATTTCTAACAGTGGTTGCCTAATAGATGGTCTTTAAAATTACTCAAATTTGTAGTTACATGCACTTGCATGTTGTTTATTCTGACATTTTTATTTATGTGAATGCTAATATATGTTTGTTCTAATTGTGTTTATTGAGGTAGCTTCTCGGGTTAGTTTGACTTGTTCAGATTTTTTCACTTTCAGGAAGTACTCAGTAATCTTTATGTTCAGAATTTTTATTTCAGATGAGAATATATTCTCTGCAGTTGTTTGAAAAGAAAGATTCTCATGTTTGGAATTGTCTTGGACAAGTAGTGGTGAACATTGGAGCTAAAACTATTTAGACAGTATTACAAGTGGGTTAGCAGTTTGCTAAACAGGTCCCCAAATGTTCAATAAATGAAATAGTGTATAGATTAAATAGTAATCTTGCATGCGCATATGAAGATCAACTAATGCTAGGTAACGTGGCAAATAATATTTACTTTTCACTTTCATTTTCTCAGGTTTGGGAAGAAAGGAGTCTTCCCCCGCTCTTCTACATATCAGCTGTTCCTACTTAAATTTAATTCCAGGTGACAGGGGCTGTTGAACCTGCAGATCATAGCCCAAAGTGCAGCTTGGATGTGGCTGATATGCTCTGCAGAGGGATAATATCTCATCTGTGTGGCTGCAGCTGGTTCACTCCATCTGTTTTTGGAATGTGCATCTATACCCACAGGTTGCTACTGAGTATGGAATAGAATAGCTTTTGATTTCTGAGTCCTGTCACCTCAGCCTGTTTTCAGGATCTTAGAAGACAACTCTGGAATATGCCTTTTTTTTTTTTTAAAAAAAAAGGTTTTATAAATGAATTGCAGCACCTTTATATACATATATATATATATATATATATATACATGTATATATATACATATATATAATTGCCTCTACTACGTTCCTTGGCTGGCTTAAGACTTCAAGGACAGATAGAATAGAATGATGTTAGTTTTTAGTCATGAGTAGCTGTTTTTTCTGGTTATATTCACTCATTTCCATCATCCTTTTTACAGGATATTCAGTACTTTGAATCTTGAAGTCTACCCTAAAAGATATTTTGTAAACTACTTAATATTTGTGGTAATAGATTACATTTAGTTAACTTCTGCCCCTGCTTTAGTCAAATCCTTAATATAAAGGCAGTTCTAAAACTGCTGCTTACTACAATGCAGACTGTTCTATGTACTTCCAATTTATTGTATTTACTGTTTCATTAAGTGTAAGTGCTTCCTTATAAATAATGTGTTACTAGCTGACTAACTCTAATCCCTAAACTTCCCACTGACAGTGTTTTGGAGAGGTGCAAAAGATGCAAAGATATATTGAAGAGTTATTCACTAAGGTACTCAAACTGTTCTCTGTGTATGCGGAATTCCACTGAAGTTGAGAATTGATTTGACCTCATCAGTAGGAAAAAATTACATGATGGACATTTGCAAGATCAAGCCATTATCATTAATTCAAAGCTTGGAAAAAGGAAACATCTAGTAAGCTTACTCATTTTTGAGAATTTTGATTGTGTCCATAAAATGTGATATTAAGTTCAGCAATTGTATTCATGTTTGCTATGGCGATTGTGCCTGTTTAGCCATAAAAATCATTTACTGCATGTGAATTGCTTTCTTATCTGAAAAAACTGAAATTAATAACAGTTGAACTGTAATAAAGTTTATTTATGGAAGGTGGTAGTTGAAAGATAAAAGCTAATCATACTTTCATATTTCAAGTGTTATTTTCTTTTATAGTTCTCTTTCATTCAGTGCCTTTCCTAAGCTAAGGAATCCAAGCTGTATGTAGATCAACAGGACTTTTGCCCCATTTACAGTAAAATATTGATGGAGAGATATGGAAATCTATGCTGTTGATAAGAGTTTTAAAATAATTTGGTAAGAACTGTAACAAAGAAATGCTTCTGCCTTTATGCTAAAGGAGAAATGGCCTTATCCGCAGTTGGCAGAATAGCTGAACAATTTTGCACGTATTATAACACAAAGAAGTGTTAGACCTTGAGAGGTAAAGACAGAAATGCGAAAAGGAAATCAGTATTGAAAGCAGTCCATAGGAAAAAAATAAAAATATGTTAGCAGTGAACTTTACTGCACAGAAACTGCTTTTCTATGTATCTTTTTTTTTCTTTCTGTAATACAAGGCTGAATAAAAGAGCTCCAGCACAGTAATGTAGTTGAATTTTTTTACATACTGTTGTGCATGGTTATCTTAAGTCTGCTAGGTAGATATCACCTGATTTTTATATGATCTAAAGGTATTGAAAAGGGGGGGATTGGAAGATTTTTCACTGTAGCAATCAGGATACGAAGCTGTAAACAGCAAAGACTGCAATCTAGTTTTCATAAACACTCCAATATACTGGCTTGGTTTGTCCTTCTACAGCATGACTGAGAGCTCTTTTTGAGGTGCTGTTGCACGATGAGTGGTGTTGGTTGTTCAAACAGGTGGGTCTTTGTTCTAATTTAGATAAACTTATGGTAGACAAACTTCTAACGTGTCATTAACTATGTCCTGAGGCTGGCTTGTTAGAAGGAAATATTGGTAAGTCATTGGCTTTGTTATTAGTCCATAATCATGAATGCTAACGGAGGTTTACTTTTTCAGAGAAATATGTGAATACTCTGCTGTTTTTCTCTCTTACTTCACATTAATCATAGTTCATATCTAAGGAATTAAGAGAGATCAATACTTCCGGCTGTGATAGTTTTTCTTGCTAAAACATTCTTCAATGTCATTTAAGCACTTACATATCTGATGATGTTCAGATGAAAGTAGCAGATTCTTAGATTTTTTTAATCAGTATTGGATTCTCAACATAAGCAATCTCTATTTTTCTCTGCTTTGTCCTTGTGCACCAAAATAAAAATATCAGAGACAGTCTTTCAAATTGCTTGACTTTTGTGTGGCTAGTAAATGTGAGCTTTGTATCAAGAGAGCTTTGTGTCAGTAATTTTCGTTATTTTGAATAAGAGTAAGTGATACTACTTTTAAAAATCAAGATCAAAGTATTTTAAAAATGAAACTTAATGGGAAAAATCATATGTTTCTGAAAAATTCTCAATATACTTTCTTTTCTGGCACATGCTTATGTTGCCACTACGAACTTGATCCTTAAAGCCAGAACAGAGAAAGTAACAAACTGCAATGACACCTTGGTGCCAAGATAGATTCTGTGCAACCATGTTCATTTTGTTATTCCTGGCACTTTTTGAAGGAATTATTTCATAATGCCTGAAATATTTCTGAGGAGAAACAAGATTGTCACCAAAACCTCTTTGTTTCTTTCTTTCCCTTAACTTTTAATTAATCGTATGGGTTGATGAGCTCTGCTTATTATACATCATACTGGTAAGCAGTAGTTTTTTGGTTTTTTTTTTTTTTTTTTTTTTAGTAGGAGGAACATAATGTTTTACCCTCTTTCAAGAGTGGTGTTTACAGTTACAAGTTCCTATGTTTATAGACCATGGGGAGGCAGTTTTCATGGAAATAAATAATTGTTATTTGAAGGACACAGAGAAGCTCGTGAGAAGGTAAACCAAACTAATTACTAACTGAAAAATTAACAGTAGTTTTTTTTGTCAAAGTGAGCATTGAGTGTCTCATGGCTGTGATGTAGCAAATGACTATCAAAGTCAGTGAGTGGTTTGGTTAAAAAGAGAGTAGTGGAAAACAAGCGCATTCCTGTGGTAGGATGATGAGAGAAGGAAAATGAAGTAAAAGAAATGCAAGGGGAACCGTTTTGAGACTGTTGGAAAAACAGTGGCTTTAGCCTTAATGAATTCTGCATTTGTTTTTTTGTTTTGTTTTGTTTTGTTTTAACAAACTGAGCCCTAAGAGAAAAGGGTGTCATCCAGACAGTGGTTACAGTGTTGATTTTTGAGAAGAAAGGACAGCGACTTGCACCTGCCAAAAAGATTTCAGTCAAAAATAGTTAGAGGTGGATTTACATATGGATTAAGGAAGAGGAGGTTTGGTAATTTTCTGTCTGTGAACAGCTCTGGAGCCTCTGGAATCATCTTTTGCTGAAATAAAAGTTAGAATAATCAACGTGAAGCTTTCAGTGCTCAGCTAGCATCTGCTTTCTGTCACTGGTATAGAAGAGCAAGAGGGAAGGATCTTGCATGTTGCTGGAGTGGTCTGTGATTCAGCTCCTGAAAACTGAACAGGAAAAAAAACCCAACCAAAACCAAATCTGTCCTCCTCCTCAAGATCACCTGATTATAAATAACACCCTATAAACATAATGGGATCACTTGCTCAAAGGACCAAGCTGTTTATGCTACTGCTACCTTCTGTAGCAGACAGTAGAGAAACTCCATTGGAAATCTTGTTAAAATTAGTTAAAAACAGTGACCAGACAAAACCAGGGCGCAGGCTTGGAGTGTGGTAGTTCTCCATCTGTATTGGTCCTGAATGATACATGATGGTGCTCCTGTAACTGTTTGGGTTTTTGCTATTTGTTTTGTTCCAGTTGTGGGGCTTTTGTGTGTGTGGTTTTGTTTTTGTTTTTGTTTGCTTGTTTGTTTTGGTTTTGTGTGTGTGTTGTTTGTTTGTGGGGCCTTTTTTTGGGGGGGGGGGGGGGGCGGGGATGGCACAGGAAGGAGCGTTTTGATTTGGTTTGGTTTTTTATTTCTTCTGCCCTTACTCATGCTGGAGAGTTCAGATGGTGACTGACATCACCTATCACTTGATGTAGGAATAACACACTGCTTTGACCAGATTCATATCAGATAATTGCTTTTGGTCCCCATGAATTGCTTTCTAAACACTTCATTTTCTTGCTCTACAATAATGCTTTTGGTTTAGAGCAGCCATTAATTAACTACTTTTTGAGTTGATTATTCCCCATTTGGATCTATAAACATGTAATTGTCATTCTATTGCCCAGTCTTACACAACCTTGCATATATTTTAGTATTATTTGGGAACTTTGCATAAAAGATGCAACTAAATGGCCTTTTATTACATTTCATTTTTAACTTGTGGAAACTGTAGGAAAAGAAGCTGCAGCAGTTGTGGTATTGGTGTTTGAAAGCACAGCTGAAATCTTTAAGAAAGAAGAACAGAACAGTTATGGGCAAGACAATTACAAAGCTCACTCAGATACAACTCCTATTTAACAAGAAAATTCAAGTAAGAATTACCAAATTACCTTCCAAATCTGGAAATTTTTAAATATGTAAAACTTAGGGTTAATTAGTTTATTAAATATTGGGCTGAGGAGAATTCAAGAAAATTATTCTTGAATGTACTCAAAAAGAAATGCTTTGTATTTGAGATGAAACAATTTTATTAAAGGTAGGCAAGGAGAGGTAATTAAAGATAGGGGATAATATATGCATTTTGAATATCATCCATGGTAATGAAGCCAAAAGGAAGAGATAAGGTTAAGTATAATGCTGTGATCTACAATACTGTAGATTAAAAGAAAGCACTAGTAATGTAGCCTTTGTGCCAAGGCAACACCCTGAGAAATATCTAGAAGGTAATAGCAGCCATTCCAGGCCAAATGAAAGGTATATTTAGCTCAACATGTTGTGTCTGACAGTATCCATTCAGGAATGTAATGATAATTCCCTGATCTATTCTTCCAACATTTAGTATTACAGTAGTCAGAAATGTTTTTAAGGTGCAGGCAGAATTTTGAGGTTTGGTAGCTCAATAGCTTTTTGAGTCCTTGGAAACTTCTGCTGTCTACAGTTTCTACTGGTGAGAAAGCTTAACCATGTGACAGATAAATATCTTATTTTGGTTGTCTCACGTGCACTATTGGATCGTTTTATTCAATATTGCCTAGTTCTTTGGTTTTGCCTGTGATTTTTAGATTTGACATGCTGTTGTGAAGCCCCACCTGAGAGTTGCTTCAGGCCTTGGTTGTTCTCCTGTACTCCGTGTGTATGTCTGTAGTAGATGTGCACCTAAGTATGTGTGTGGATATAGGAGATATGAATAAAAATGCATATAAATTCTGTATCTTCTAGTATTCCAAGTGTCACAAAGTATCGGCAAGCAGTATTCAAGATACGAGTACACCACAGATTTATTTTCTCTGGTTCTCTGTGCTTTTGCTGCAGGTTCTTAATATGCGGGTTTTCCTCCTAACAGTGTGATCATGTCCCAGTAGGACAGATAGCAGCTCTGCACATGGGAAAACTGCTGAGAAATTGCTTTGTGTTGTGCTCAGATCTAGGAGTGATGGGAACCACAGTGAGATGAAGCTGTGAATTTCACAGAAGCAAGCTGGTTCCATGTTCCACTTCACGTGTATTGTTGTTAATGTGGATAAAAAATGTTGTGGTGACGGTAAAAAGGGGAAGCAAACTTTCTCAAGTGTTCTCTCGTGAGCGTTAGGTTGTGGTGTCAAGTGGTGTGCTGTTTGCTTTGGCCTTGGTTTTCTTCTCACAGACTTGTCTTCAGTTTGTAAACCTTTAGCACCAGAATCTACTCTCCCCTGTAGGTGTCCGCATAAGAGGAGCGGAGACTATTCCTTTTACCTTACCACCCTCCAAAAAGAACAGATCTAACTATTGAGTTTCTATGAAGAGCCCTTTTCAGTCCTGTCATGAGCAAATTGCAGCTTTCTGAAGGCAGCATGGAGGCTGTGAAAACTGTGATCCATTTGCTGTTCACGTGAGGGAAGGACATGTACATGTAGGAAAGTTTGTTTTACATTAGACCTAGAGAAGCTGGTCTGAGCATCATAAGGACAGTAAGTTTTCTGTGACAATTATTTCAGCTCCTGAAATTTCAGCTTCCTCCCCCATCCAGACCTTTTTAAATGGAATATTTTATACAGGTTTTTTTTGTTATTGTTAAATAAAGAAAAACACATCCCTCAGAGTACCAGATACTTTACCTAAATGTATCTTTCTAGTTTCTCTTGAGTCAGTATTTGGATGCCATTCTGCATTTTAGGTATGTGTTTTTTGAATGCAACCAGAATAAAAAAATATTTGTTCTTAGAAAAGTGTATTAAAGGAAGACCTTGTGTACCTCTGACAGCTTCTGTGCTCTGAAGTTTTGGTTATTAAACACACAGTAAATAACACCTACTTAGTCAATAATCCTCATTACCTCATCACATAGAGGTGACAAGATAAGCACTAGGTAGTAACAGCTCCTTGTTTTCTGGTAGTATTTTTAGATTAGGTAGTTCTAGAGTTAATGTTGATGGCATGGCACTAAGTTTAAATTGTAGAATTGAAAGCTCAGCTTTAAATTTACCATGGTAGGTTTTTTTGGTAAATATTTTTTGTGTTTGAGATGACTTACAAGAAATAATTTTCAAAATTGCCTTCCATGTTTAAAGATAACCTAGCAATGGAACTATTGACTTTCTTGTTTGGGGATTTTTTTTCTCTAATGGATCCCTAGAGGAGGAATGAATTCTATAGTCATGAACAGCCTAATGCGTGTTCTGCTAAAATTTGTTTTGCTTTGTCTTCAGTAGCACTGGATGACCCTGTTACAGAAAGCCTGCAGTGATCCAAGCTTGGTTCTTTGTGGGCAGGGTTGACAACAGAGGCAGCTGGTGCCGGTGGTTCTTGTCCTACGAAACCCCATCCGAGGGAGAAGGTGCTTGCTGTGGGATGTGCTGCTTGCTGCTGGATCCAGTACCAATCACCTGGGCCTTTTTCCTTAGTCTTCTGTGTCTGTCTTAGGAAGGGCTCAAGGTACTGGGGAAGAAAAGAAAATAAATGGATGTTTGGTGCACAAACTGAAAAGTGCTTAAAAATACATTTCATATTTTTCTTTATTTGGATAATATTATATGGCTTTATTCCCTAAAATAATTAGTCTTTAATGAAAATATAGGCTGAAGTGATACCATGCTAGGTGAAATGTAACAGAAATCTCAGATCAAGTTGCTAGTACTTCCTTTTCTGGCTCGCTTTCAACTGTGCCTGTGAGCGCAAAGGAATGGCATGTATTTATACATTTGTAAATAAGATCCCACACATTTTCCGCTTGAGAACATGCACTCAGGCCTTTTATGGTCAGGAAGGGGTGTTTCCCTCTGTCTGTGAGCAACCCAGAGAACTACACATTTCCAAGTATGCAGTTCAGAAACTTACAGATAGTACTTTGTAAACTTGAGCTTAAATAAAGGTGTTTTGGAGATTAAAGGGAAAAAAAAAAATGTTTTTTTCTCTTTTACTAGTAGAAATGTACTTTAAGATGAACAAACAGGTTAAGTGTGTGTTTTTACTAATCTGAATTGCTTCATTCAGCTTTACTTCTAAAAATAACACTTAGATTAAGCTCTTATGACTGTTTCTTCTTTTCAAAATGTCTATTTATCAAGGGAGATTCAATCAATAATGGTTTAGTAAGATATCCAGAACTTATCCAAAACTCTTTCTGGTGAGTCAGTATCAGCTGATTGTAATAGATCAACATACTCTAGCAATAATATTCTAAGAATTTTTGTTGTTGTTTATTTTGTTAAAAGAAAAAAAAAAAAAAAAACCACCCAAAAAAAACCCCAAAAAACAAAAACAAAACCCCACCTAGGTGACACATAACAATACTTTAAAAACAGAAGCTACTATCAGGTATATTATTTCACATATCACAGAAACTTCTGATTCAGTCTGATTGGTATCCAACCCTGTAAGACAGATACAAAATGCTTAAATAACACTGTTATTAAAAAGTATTGTTGTATTGGGTCATATAGAAGGCATAAATGAAATAGTTTACTTATGAAGCAATTTAGCTTCAGAGAGCACAATAAATGTGTTATCTTTATTTTATGTAAAATGGTGAACTGTTTTAGGGAAACCGTATTGTGAAGTACAAAATATGTATCCAGGTGAGGGTTAATTTTGCACTGACCGTATCACTCCTGATAATTGGAGCTTTGAAGACTGCAAATAGTCTGACATTGAATGATTTGAGACGCCTGAAATATACTACAAGAACTATAGCCTTTTTATCTGTTAAAAATGTTTTTGGTACTTATACCATGATGTGCGCAGTGCTCCACTCTGGCTTTTATACTAAAAGGTTTTGAATAATTTTTCTTTAAACTGCTTGATTGCTGTCTTCAGATTAAGCAGAAAAAAAATCTTTAATACTTACTGAAAAAGAAGAAACGCCTACAGGAAGAATAATCACTTGCTGTGAAAGGGATAGGTGTCAAAATTTTCCACTTAGTTTCCCAAAGATGCATTACATTGGAACTTGTGACTTGTAATTGAAGTCTTTTTCAGTTTCTGGCCAGTTTGATTAGGTCAAAATATAATGTTCAGCTTGCTGGGATTTCAGTAACAGTGCGTGTCATGACAAGAATATATTTTGAATTATTGCGCTTTTATCCATTTTATAATTCAAGATAAGCCTGAAGTGTTTGGGTAACTTACTTTTTTCTACTTACACAAGATGAATTGTACTTGATTGCCAGTTCCCTTTCACTTAGGCTGCCTTTGGTCGTATCATTCTGCAAATGCAGGATTGGTGCGCTCTTCAGTTTAGATCACAGAAGTCTAAATTTGCAGCCAGTGGAGATGTCCATAAAGGATTTGGATTAAAATTTGGTGTGGTGGGGGGGATGTGTGTAAGTTCTCTGAATCAGTCCATACAAGTAGGAATTCAGACAAGAATTAAGATTACCTGGCAGATGCTTTCATAATATAGGGGGCTTTCTCTCTAAGGTCTTGTATTAAGCAGTGTTCATGTAATCTTTGGCAATATGTAGTAAAGCTATTCTCAGGAGTTAGGTAGTACCTGTATTTATTAGTTCTTACACAGGCAAAACTCTTAAGTTTTGTGGTACTGGAGTTCTTTTTTTCATAATGAAAAAAGAATTGGCTGTAAAAATAACTTTTTTTTTTTTTTTTTTTTTTTTTTTGTGGTAACATGTTACTAGGGGTTTATTGAACAGGGAAAAAGGGCAGGGGGGCATGGAGAAGCAATGATTTGATGTGCAAGAAGAAGGAATCTGCCCAATCTGTTATTGATACTTTACTTGCAGGTGAACCTTCACCTATCACTTGCCATATCTTGCTTATGAAGAAGCTACTATTCGTATTTTTGCCTAATGTAGAGTGTGTGGAACTTAGTAAAGTTTTATTAGTGAGAAAACAGTTCTATGATAGTTTCTTGCCTTCTGATGAGCCAAGAAAGTAATTCCTGTTCCAAACGAGGAAAAATCAGTGGGACAGTAGACCTTCTAGGGCACTTTGTCAACTTAGCTCTTCATTACTTTGCGTAGGCCTAGAAATCCCAGTGCCACTAGTTAATTAGTGGTGTAATCCTGAACTTTGCTCAGCCAGAGGCAAGCAAAGCTATTACTTAAGTAGAAATAAGTGAGCAGGATTAAAACAAGGAAAATTGGGGCCTCAAAGGGATCAAGTGTATTCCTATAACTCAGTTGGTGTCATTTAATGTGTTTAATTATCTCTCTATTCACAGGGTTTGCCATGTGTAATTATCTAGAGTCACAAATTACTTATCTGCAAATTTTTGAGTTAAAGCTGCCTTTTTATTGGTGTTAGACTTCACAGAAGACATATTTTAGTCTTCCTCTACAAACCAGGATACCATTTTACTTTTTTGTTTTTGTTTCTCTTGCCTTCTCATAGGAGATTAATTACCTTTTGTACTGTTTTGACACTTCTAACCTTTTACAGTTGTTATTGGTAGCCCATTATATGAGTTATTTTCTCTTCTATGTGATTCTAGTTGATGTTGATCGACGATGTCATTGCCTCGGTAGCTTCTCAAAGGTCTTATTTATCCCATTCCTGTGATTGCCTATTAACTTGCTGCTGGGTTAGCCATACACAGTATCATGGAACTAATTAATGTTTTAGGCGAGGATCACATCCATGACTTACTAGATAGGAGGTGATTCTCTTGTGTTAGACATAGTGAACACTTTTATGCTGACCAGGAGGTTTTTTATGGGGGGGGCTCTGTGCTAAAAGTTCAGCTGCTGCTCAGGTGCTTTGCTAGATCAGGGTCAAAGTGTTGAGTATCTTGTACGTTCAGATCTATTTCTTCTAACCCAGTGAGTAGTGATGTTTAAAATGTAAAGGTTTGTGACAGTAAGGTGTTTTGAAATAGAAACACATGCGTTATACCCATATAGTCAAATACATCGCAAATTGAGGGTACAAAATAGTAATTTGAACCCGACTACCTGTGCAAAGTATCAGATTGTTTATTAAACTGGAGTTGTTTTTACACCTTATCTGTGCTTTTTTATGGTCTGTCTGCATAGAACATCAATTGTCACTCTGAACCACACAAAAGTATGTTTGTTTTCTTAAAGGCCACCTCTTGCTTTGAATGATAGTGAAGCAGATGGCATCTTCTATTACCACTGACGCTGAAAATGTGGTATATAGAGAATAAAGGAACAAAACTTTGTAGTTGTGGAATTATCAATGAAAAGCTCCAAAGAAGAAACCTTTCTGTAATTCAAAGCCTTGTTAAAAATTCCAGTGGCCCTTCCAGCCTAAGCTGATAGGAGGGCAATATTCATAAGCCTGGGATATTTGTGGGAGCTATGGTTGTGATGGCACCAAAGGATTAAAGTTCAGTCTTTATTTTCAGACCTTTAAAGCAGCAGGTCATTAGTTTTTATGTTCCATGGTTTTTGTTCTTTACCTGAAATCAGGAGAGGAATAATTCTTAGCTGTCAGAGCCCTGAAACTGTTTGCGCCTTCAAAAAAGCTTAATGCGATGTTTGTGATGACCATGTGTGCAATTTTATTGTTCTTTCCAAAAGCAATGTGATCTGCTTTTTAGTACAGCTTCAGGATAGTCTTAACAGTCTTTTTACTGTCCTTGTGGTTAGTTATCAGAAGTCTTGCATTTGAGTGAGGAGAAGGTAATCCAAAACCTTCCTTAATAACAGGAAATGTTTGCCATTTCACCTCCAATACAAAAGAATTCATGTTTGCTGAAAATCTGGGTGCTTCTAAAGGTCAGAACTATGGAGCTGTTGCATCCTTTGCTTTTACAACTCCTTTTGGTTTTGTCTGTTTAGAGTCAAACTCTCTTGCATTCCCAGCAGATACGGACTGGTTGGGGCTTTTGTGGCATGGGTGGGTTTTTTTCGTGTGTGATGTGAAAATAGGATCTTGAAGCTTTTGGACAGGAAAACTGAAGTACTGTTTTTAAAGTGGTGATGTGTAGAATGTGACACTGTTTGGGTATTAGACTCAACTGAAGTAGATTTTATTGCCAATTATATATCTGTAATAGTATCCTCAGTTACTGCTCAAGTTCAGGTCTAAAGTAATTAATTTATTTAAATTGTAATGAAACAGAAGAATATTTTGAACTGACTTAATTTAAGGTTGAAGTAATTGATGGAGGCATTTTCTTTGTCTTTCTTTGTTAAAGGGCATACAGTGCACAGAATGGACATGAGGAAAGGTGAAGTTTTGTTGTATTTAAGGCATTTGACCTTGGTTTGTAAGTCTGCTTCAGTCTTTAGGTTTCCCAGAGCTTTTCTCCTGTGATCCTGGGCTGGTTACTTGCAGTCTTTTTTGACTTCACCATTATAAATTTACTGTCATATATAATCTAACTCTAGAAATAGCTAATATTTCTTGATATTCCTCCGATCAGCAGTTGCTGACTATCTAAAAGGCTCTGCTCATGTGTTATCCAGAAACTCTACTCCTAGCAAGCTGAGGTGATGCTTTGTCAATCATGTGAGCTGTCTCCAACTGCAGAAGATGTTCTTTTCCTAAATTTTAATTGGGAATCAATTAAATGTACTTAATGCACATTTACATAAATAGGCTTCCCACAAAACACAGTGGTGGTGCTGCTTGTTCACAGTAAAGAAATCTGCTACTCTTTCCTGAAGCCCAGCTCGTGATGTCTCAGGATAGCACAGGATGTCTCCTTTTTCTGAGGAAATTCAAACCTTGTGTCTGACATTCCTGGAGAAAAGCCATAGCATGGCATTTACGGGTCCCTCCAGGAGTATAGGAGTATGTCATTTGATGAATTTGAACACATCTCTAACTGAATGGGACTGAACTAAGGTTTAAGTACTCCTTGTGTTTGTTAAGTTATGAGGCTATTGCTTAAGAAGTGGAGTAGCAGAATGGCCTGTTTCTTTTCCTTCCTGTTTGTTTTGAAAAGAAATGAGTGCCTTAGACCTTCAGAAGGAGACTGATTTACGGATTTAGTAGATCAGCTCTGACTAGGGCACTGAGGCCTTGAAAGAAGAGGGACTTCTTTAAAAAAAGAAAACCAAACAAGCATGAGGGTTTATTTTCTCAAGTCTGCTTTAAGTCTTTCTATGGTATACATACTGATTTGAGCTGCTGAGGTTGTATTTTTGTTGTTGTTCTTGAAATCCCATTTTTCTTTCCAGGAGCCTAATGCAGGTTTCCAGATTTGCTTGGAGACTATGCACCCAATTTTTAGGTATGGCAGCACTCATGGGATTTTTTTTTTTTTTTTAAAAACTTTCCTTTTATATTTTCGTACTGTGAAATTCTGATTTTTTTTTTTTTTTTGTATGGTCCTTCTAAAAAATAATAAATGCATTTTAAAACAACAACAATAACAACAACCCCCATAAAAACAAACAAAAAACCCAAACAAACAAAAAAACTCAAACAAAAATGAAGACAAAACAACCCTCCAACACCAGAAAAAAACCCAAACAAAAGCCAACAACAACCCCTCAAAACAAAGAAAGAAAACAAAACCAAAAAAACCCACAAAACCAAAACCACCAGCCCCAAAAACCAAACAAACTAACCAACCACAACAACCCCAAAAAAATCAAAACGAAAAACAAAACACCCCCAAACACACACACATCTCTGGCATTATTTAGAGTAAAATTAAAATCTACAGGTTTCATTTACATTGCTCTGTAAATGAATGCTAATCTGTTGATGGAACAGTCTATGCTGAGGAAAGAATAAGTGCAAATCTGTGGAATCTGGTTTTCAAGCAGCTTATGAAAATATGCAGTAGGGTTTATTGTATTTAAAATTTTAGATTTTGATAATTCACATTTTAGTATCAATAGATAGGTAGTAGGTATTGTTGTTTATGAGTTGCATTATTGATCACCTTATTCCACTTGAGAAATACAAACTTAAGAAAATAGTTGTACTCTAGTCAGAGAGAGTAATTCAATTCAGCTTCTTGAATTTCTCATTTCACCATTATTTCTCCCCCTCTTAGCCCCCTTTTTTTTCTCGCTTGAATAAAGCCTACAGCAAACTGTAACCTGAGACCCATTGACTGTGAGATTTCCAGAAGTCTATTTTATAGCTTTATTAAGAACAAAGCAAAAGTACAAAACTTTGAGAATTTTGCCTGTGCAACAGGTTATGAATATAAGCACTACTTAGCACTTAAAGTTTTTAACTGTCTTCAGAGACCATGTATTTCTCTCAAGAATTCATCAAATTTGCAAGAGAATTTGATACAGCTTTGGTTTCTAGAAACACTCCAGCAGAATAAATCTATGGAGTACAGTAAGTGTATTCATAACAGTTTGGATGCTACTATGAGAGTATGAAATACTAATTCTATACTTAATATTAGGATGCATATGGTACCTTTTCAAGGAGTATTATAAATGTGAATGTAAAATAATGAAGTCCTCTTGTTTAGACATCTAGTGGAGATAAAGCAGCAAATGTAGTCTTGTTTTCCTGATGATGAACATATTGCAATATAATGTGTGAGTCTCACAAATGCAAACGTGGATAAACAGCATTATGCCTTATCAACTTCAATATGCATAACAGCTGGAAGACAGACCTATAAAAAGGGTGTGAAGCTGGGACTTGATTGCTTTTCCAGTGATCACAGAATCACAGAATGTTAGGGATTGGAAGGGACCTCAAGAGATCATGTAGTCCAATCCCCCTGCTGGAGCGGGAACACCTAGATGAGACTACACAGGAATGTGTCCAGGCAGGTTTTGGATGTTTCCAGAGTAGGAGACTCCACAACCCCCCTGGGTAGCCTGTTCCAGTGCTCTGTTACCCTCACTGAGAAGATGATTATTCTCAAATTTAAGTGGAACCTCTTTTATTCTCAAATTTAAGTGGAACCTCTTATGTTCCAGCTTGAACCCATTACCCCTTGTCCTACCTTTGGTTGTCACCAAGAAGAGCCTGGCTCCATCCTTGTGACACTCACCCTTTATATATTTGTAAACATTAATAAGGTCACTTCTCAGTCTCCTCTTCTCCAAACTAAAGGGACCCAGTTCCCTCAGCCTTTCCTCATAAAGGAGATGCTCCACTCCCTTAATCATCTTTGTTGCCCTGCATTGGACTCTCTCCAGCAGTTCCCTGTCCTTCTGGAACTGAGGGGCCCAGAACTGGACACAATATTCCAGATGTGGTCTGACCAGGGCAGAGTAGAGGGGAAGGAGAACCTCTCTTGACCTACTGACCACCCCCCTTCTACTACACCCCAGGATGCCATTGGTCCTCTTGGCCACAAGGGCACAGTGCTGGCTCATGGTCATCCTGCTGTCCACCAGGACCCCCAAGTCCCTTTCCCCTGCGCTGTTCTCTAATAGGTCATTCCCCAACCTATACTGGAACCTGGGGTTGTTCCTACCCAGATGCAAGACTCTACAGTTAATGTGTTAATCACACTTATTGTGATGTATTTTCATTCTGCAAAAAAAACCTTTTTTTTTTTTTTTCCTTATCTAAGTGGAAAGTGAACTGAAATAGTTCTGATTGGGGCTTTTGAGACATTGATTTTGTAGTCAATGTGAAGTTAGAAACACACCCATTTCAACTGAACTCAGGGTTTGTGTTGACTGACATAGTGTTATCCCAATTTAAATCTGAAATTAGTTGCAGGAAATTTTGAAAGCTCAGTGTATTTATAAGTAAGAGAGTTGCAACTTCTGGTGAAGGTGATGTGTATCTCCAATTTCCAGGTTTTGCTTTCAGATTGTCTAGTTTGCCTTGATGTAAATATCACTGATTTCTAAGATACTTCTACATGTTTTTTTTCTCTTTTTTTTTTTTTTTTCCCCACATACAATTCTGTACCAATATTTTTGTCTTGTTTGGTCTGATTTGTAAGTAGAAAAGTGTACTGTTAGTATGATGGTCCTATTAAGAACTGGAGCATGGATAAACATGTAGATCTTCAGTAACCACAAAACTCTAATTGCATGACAAGTATATGAAAAATCAGATTTTTGTGTAAGCAACTTGTTGAAGGCCATTATAGCCAAGTTCTCATGGAAGCCGTCTATTACATAAACCCATTGTACCATACCATAAAAGGAGAGTTTTCTTGCTTTAAATTGAGGAGATGTTAAACCAGCAAGATAAAAAGAGAGAGATGTAAAATTGAAAAGCCTTTTAGTTTATCATCAAAGACGTGCTGTCAGCGCTAAAATATTGTGTTGACACGAGAGAAGGTTGAATGTTGTCCCCTGCATGTGAAGCAGTGAGGCACTGCTCCATTCAACCTTTGTTCTCCTCTATAATAACACAGGAATGAGACCCTGTTGGGCACGCATATTTAGGCAGAACGAGCCTCTGAACTTCTGCATAGCGCTTTACACAAGTATTGGGATCATTCACAGACTATGGAGTCAAATCCAATAAAATGTCTGGCTAAGAGCTTATAGGATCAGTCTTAATATTTAATAGCTCAACTGGTAAATCATGATCATGTTCTATATCCATGTATCTAGAAGATATCTCATGTGTGCTGTACTCTGTAAGATCATGTCTACCCTACAAATTCAGGCAGTAAGTGAGGGAACAAGTCAAAATGTCTGCAGATCTTAAAAGGTCTGCTGTTACACGACATAAGTTTCTTTTTCTCTGCAGGAAGGTGAATACACTGAACTTTTATGCTCAGTGCTTCTTGTCGACATTATTATTACCTTTTCTAAGTCAGTAGGCTTCATAATACAACCAGGGTCCTGAAACCCTGTCCTTTGCTGGTGAGAAACCACTGAATAATTAGAGCTGATTACACATTGCACAATGTTTTTGCATCTAAAAAATTATTTGTTGGACTCTCATCTTCCCTCCTGTATCTGTCCTGTCCCCCCTGCCCATGTTTCCTATCTTTCTTTCTTTGTATTTTTTTAAGGCTAGTTTTATTATTAGAAGTTAAGCTCACACAGGTGGTCCTGTCAGGCTATAAAAGTGGTTGCTCGAGCAATATGAGGAGACTGCCTGAATAATGGTGGTTTTTACATTTAGGGCTGATCTTGCTTGGAAACCCTCAGATAGGATGTATGCAAGAGAGTAATAAATTATAAGTAGCTTGTAAAACATTCTGGGATACACATGGGATACAAGATCAGTCAGCAGCACAGATTTTCCCATGAGGCGTATGTTTCTAAGGTATCTGGCAAATTGCTTCATCAATCTTTGCTGTTTACCCTTTAATAATGGTGATAGTTTACTTTACATATTATTTCTTTAGGTGAAACTTGTTGAACAGTCCCCAGGATCATGTAACCAATGGCTGATGGAGTTCCATTTCCAGCATAACAGCTTTCCTGGCTTAAAAGTAAAATTAAAAACTTGCAGAGATGAAGATTTCTGTCTCACAAATTTACTTTAATCTGTTGCTTTAATTAATAACATACTTATGTATATTCTGCAGCCCATGAGTTTGTGTTAAAAATCTGTTTCTGTGTTCCTACATTTTCACTGTCAGTGACATTTATATTTTTTTAAAAATTGACTCATTGTAGAAGAAGCTTTTGGACATCTTCTGGTAAATGTTGAAATAATGGGAAATTAAGAAACTGTGCTGATGGAGTGGTCTTGCAATGCAGAATAGCTTGGACGACTTAAAAAAACAAGGAGAGTAGTTTGCAGATACTGATTGTCTATGGAACTGGCAACATTAACAGACCTCGCTCCTTTGGTTTTATGCACAGTGTCTTGATTGTCAGTACATCAAGATACACTGCTGCAGTTGCCTGACTCTGGTGGAGATACAGACTGATTTTGAAACTGACATCCAACAGAAAATAAAGCAAGAGATGCTATGAAGTTTAACTATCCTGAAACAAACAAACCAAAACTAACCAACCAAACAGAAAATCCATTTTTAGTTTGGTTTTAAGATGCAGTATTTTGTTTTGGGACAAAACGGTAATAAAACAAGGCCTGGATTTTTTTTTTCTCCCTTGAGAGAAATGCGTGTGTGTGTGTATGTGGGTGCATAAAAAAAACCCCACATGTATGTAGATAAAATATTTTTATGAAAATGCTTTAACAGCAAAACTTGGGGTTTAGCTGATGGTTTTGAAATAAAACCTTCGAATGTGGCTAGAACCAAGCAAAGCTTTCAGAAACAACAAATGTAGTGAAGTGATAGGTGATATGTAATGTACCACAAATTTTGGGTCATATAAACTTGAATTTATACATATGGTTGAATCTTTAGCCCTATAAATATGTAAACACACACAAAACTAGTAATGCTGTTGAAATTAAGCATTATAAACCATTCCATTCCAGATTGGTTACAAAATACTAATCTCTATCCCTGTAAAAGCAGGAATTCACTGAAAGAACAGGGATAAGTCTTCAGCACTAGAAATCTGAGTGGTGTCCATGTAATATTGTGCATGCTATTTAAATAATCCATGAATTAGTCACACATTTATCAGCTTAACATTGCTTTATTCAAAACTTCACACTGGACTGCAAACACTGAATCCCATAAATGGTTTTCCCAAAAGCTAATATGAGAAGCCCTACTGCTTTTTTTTTTTTTTTTTTCCCCTTAAAAGGGGAAGAAAGGAAAACAAAACCCCTGCAAAATCCAGCAAAATAGTAAAAGGTTTGTTAAGAATATTTTGAACTGGTTTTAAATTTTTATGTCTGCATTAATCTCTGCTTTCTGTAAAGTGCCGTTGGTGCATTATGTACTCCATTACTTGGGATTTAGATGCAGTACTGATTTGATGTGGAAAACAGAGAGAGAACTCTTTCCCAGGAAATAGAAGAGTAGATTTTTTTTTTTTTTTTTTTTTTTTTTTCTTGTCTGCTGCTCTGCTTATGCAAAATTGCTCAGTCCACAAAGCAGCAGTTTCACCATTTACCTCATCAAATTCTTCAGCTCTCTGACTCTGTCTGGTCTGACAAATGTAGTCTCGTGAGCCATGGTAAGCAAAAAGAAGTTGTTGCAGGTCTGTTCCAGGTAAGCAAAAAGAAGTTGTTGCAGGTCTGTTTCAGGTACTCATAAAGCCAGTTCTCTCACTAGCTACTGCAAAGGTGTGTCCTTTTACTCTTTTTAGTGGCTGCTGTTGCATTCCACGTGTTCTGTGTGAGGATCTCTTTACAGCATCAAAATTATCCTAATGGCTTGAAGACACCTGTTCTGTCATCAGATAATCATTGTGATGGACAGTGTTCAGTTTCAGGCTTAATGAGGTGTCCTGAAACATATAGATCTTGTAATTAATGTCTGTGACATAAAATCTGCAAAGTATGACAGGTACAATGATGGGTATTTCTCTCTTGAGCTGGTACTGTTGTACTCTGTTTTACCTCCTAAGAAGCCCTTCCCTGAAGGGTTTCAGTGACAAAGGCCAGCAGCAGTGTCAATGACACCTGGCTTAACCTCACTGGCTCAGCAACTCACAGTGGACAAACGGTATCCTTGTCACCTTTGCAAAATAAAATATGGAATTATTGTCTTGATTTAATACTTTCGTTTTTGGTCATTCTAGAGTCAAACCTGCTGTTTCAGCATAGTTTCAAGCTTGTTGTTACAAGGACACAGTTGCAGTGTTGTTTATTTAGTTTGTGTTGGTTTTGTTTGTTTGTTAAATGTAATTATTTTACTTTCTTCTGAAAGTAATGGGCATGATAACTTCAGTGTCACTGTAACAGTGCCTGTACTGGTTCTCCTGATAATGAACTGACTATTGTACTTACGAAAACATTGTACTGACTATTGAAACATACATATCTCTTGATTTTAGGCTGTAGTTCACCTAGTAGTTCATAAGTGCATGTGCAATTAGAGTTAATTCTCTCTTTGGAAGATGTAGGAACAAAAGATTTTGTTCTTAGTTTGCCTGGAAAACCATATTTCACTTCACTGGGCTGTGTCTCTTTTCTTTGCCTCCTTAACTGTATGTCTGAAAGACAATAGTTTGTTTTCTTTTTTTGTTTGTTTGTTTGTTTTTTTAAGGTATAAATAACCTCAGAAAGAGAGTTTAATAAATAAATACATTAAAAAAGACTGTGATTGAGCTGTCAGCTGTGATAGTGATTGTGGATACAAAGAACCCTTCTTCGTGCCTCCTGAAGTCATTGGGAATATCTTCCTTGAATGGTTCCACTGAATGAGTGATCCTACTTTGGACCTCTGACCAAGGAGTCCCTGCTAGTGTATCCCTTGGGAAGCAGAGACACAGAAAATGGTTCTCAAAAACATTTTGCCCTTAAGGATCCAAGAGGTCTTTTTTATTAAACAAAGCTGGGAGAATAGATGTTAGCATTTAATCTCCACATGTGCTGGTTAGCCTTAGATATATAGAGGTCCTCAACTCCTCTTGGCAGTGTCTTGGTGTTGACTTCTTTGACCTGGCTGGCGTAATCAGCTGTTCCCAGAGCAGAGACCCACATCTTAATAACAGGCCTCCAGTGAAGAAGCAGTGCTTGAGTGTTCTTAAGTAATGGAGTTAATCTCTGCATAAATCTGAAGTTCTGTAGATAAACATTTCATCTAAAGAGTGTGTTAAGCTCCAACTATGTGCTCTCCTCATGCAAACAAGATTTTCTCACTGTGCTTCATGAGATGTGTGTTCATGGTGTTCCTCCTTAGTGTGGCCACAGGTCCAGTGTTAAGCTGCTATATAATTTATTTCTTCATAACACTGTTTTCTCATCCCTATTTGTTTCTACTGCTCGTTACTCATTTTCAACATCCAGTAGCACAGGATTTGAAGGAGATCTTTGTTTCTTCGTTACACTAGATGAAGGTTTAAAAGAATAATAAAAATATTAATCTTCCCAAATAATATATTGGGAAATTTTGGTGTGCAATAGGGTATTTGCTTGAAGAATTTTGTGAGATTGCTTACAAGAGACTTGTTTCTGAACCCTGAAGTGCTTAAGAAGAACTAAGCTAAATTCACAGCAGGAAAAATTCTAGAGAAAAGCATATTAGCAAGTGGTACTACGGTATTTGGAACTGTCATTCCTACGCCTTCCTATATAGAAGGATATAGACAGATAGGGAATAAATGAGAAACTGAGATGGAAAGGAATGCAAGTACTGATCAGAGAGGATGTGGAAAAAAGAGGAAAGAGAAGGTTTATCAGTTCCTCTCCTGTGGAGGAATGGGAAAATGAAACAAATGGCAGATACAGAAGAGCAGATGGGGATGATGATAAATACAACCAATTGGGAAAGACAAAGTACTACATAAACTGTGATGGTTACGATAAGACTGCAACTGATTGAAATAATTTGGTGTCATGCTGCCTAAGCCTGTGGTTAGTGTAAGCCAAAGAATTTAGCCTGGAAAAAGCAAGTACGCTGATCTGCTGTGAAGCAGCCCATTATCAGGGCCCATTTTGAGAACATAAAATAGCCTGTGCTGTGCTAAAAAGGGCATTTTACATATTGCTTCATACTTCAGTGTTTCATATTGCAAATACTATTAGGTCTGCTTTTTCTCTTTTGTTTAGACCTTTTTGCAGAAACAAAAGGCCGGCCAAGAACTACGAACAGTTTGATATGTACTTGAGTACATATACATGTAGTAATATTACAATTATCTTATTATTCACTGTTTTTAAACAGTATGTAATTTTCTGTGTATTGCGATACATACAAAGAAGTTTTCTGAACAATACAGATTTTTAGAATGGAATAAAGTTTGTAACTTCTTCAGAATGTGAAATATAAGCCAGTTATTCTCAGCAGTAAGAAGATGGGTTTTTTTGGTACTGGTATACGTCTGTTAAACATTCTCTAAGGCAGACCACCTGCTATTCCAATGTATCTGTATTTTTGCTAGATACACTTGGTATGTGGAAGAAATGTACTTTGTGTAGTGTTGTGTGATATTGTAAACTTGAGCTTCCTTTCTTTCAAAACTGCTGTTTGAGATACAGTTGTTTCCTGGCAACATTTGAATGAATGTCTGGGGTTTTTTTTGACAACTCTGGGAACGTGGGATACTGGGAAACACACCTAAAGTAGTGGTGATATTTCTTGTGACATTAGCTGCCAGTGCTCACATTATTTTAACAACCGGTTTTTTTTTTTTTTTTTTTTTTTTGTTGTTGTTGTTGTTTTTTTTTTTTTTTTATTCTGGAAACCCTATAAATGTGACTACACTGAGGGGAATTTCTGTGATTTAGTTTTTTCTCTGCCATGTTGATGGTTATTTTTCTGTCTGTGGGTTAGGTCTACAGCCCAGAGATCACAATAGTAACTACTGTAAGACAAGGATAATGAACACCACAGGAAAATAAGAATGTGGAGACTTGAGCAAATTTCTGGGGTATTCAAGATTGTATGTTCTAGTTGCAAGTCCTTATCTTTGATCACAGCAAAATGTTAGCTCAGAGTGGACTCACACATGTTTGAATCCTTACAGCCTTTGTTTGAGGCAGAGATTGGCCATGATGCCTTTCGGAATGGATCCTTATTCTTGTTGTGGCATAGAGCAGTAGAAAAGGTATTTCTAATCAGAGAGCTCCTCACTGTTTCTGTTGTTGGACGTTTTGTACCTCAAAGTTGAATGCTCTACATTTGTAAATTTTAGTGGTTAAAAAGTAGCTTATTTATACAGAAGCAAGGAATTCAGTGCCCCAGATTGTGCAGTTTAGAGAGAGTGATCTGTTTCATACATCTGTCAAGCTCCATCTTCAAAGGCATCAGGGTTTTTTGTTTGTTATGTTTTTTGTCTCTGAAATTCCTATTAGAAGACTAGAGGGGATGGAAAGTATGGAGGAGGTGAGTGAGTGAGGTTGTAAGGAAGTAAAACCTGGGCTGAGTTTACTTCATGCAATATTTGAATTAGGAAGCAATTCAAATTCAGAAGTTCTGACTACAGTTCACTTGAATCTGATAAGGGCAAGGCTGAAGCAGAGTGCTAACATTGTATTGTGGTTTCTTGATATTGTTTATCAGAAAAAAAAGAGGTGGAAAGTGTGTGCTGCAAATTCTGAAGATCATGAAAACAAAACTTACACTGGAACCGAAAGTGAAGAATTTCTCTGAATATTTGTTCAGAGGCAGATAAAAGAAAAAAAAAATACCAAAAATATAAGAATCAAGAATTATGGGTAAAAGATAACGTTATTACTTTGATACCAATGGAACATGGAAATTCAATTCAAAGAGGAACTAATGAAAATAGGAGAGGACTGTGAGTAGAGAAGCAAAAACCTGTGAGGCCATGTGGTAGCAAAGACAGACTCTTTCAACTTACTGTATGAAAACCAGAGATGCTGGGCAGTTGTAACTTCTCTCCTCTAAAGTACAGGACTCCAGTGAGCTTGTTTTTGGAGATATATACTGTTATGACTTGGAAAAAGCTCAAAGGAAAGTTGCAGAGTTATTTATAGGGAATTACAAGCTGAATAGGTATATTTCAACTAAGTAATACCTAAGGCAAATGTAATAAACAATTTCAGTTGTTTTAAGGTGTAAGTTCTAAAGAAAAAAAATATTTAGATCAGTGTGAGAAGAAATGGTAGCTAGACAGACAGGCATTCAAAGAGGAAAATAAGTGAGAAAATTCCGATTATTAGGAATAAAGTGCAATTTGAAACAATATATGAAGTTATATGGAAGTTTTCTGAGTGGAGTGGAAAATCTGTTTACTGGATGAATTTGAAGCTACACATGCTTTTCATCTTCTACATTTTCTCCTTGCTTCCATTTTGCCTGAAAAAAAAAAAAAAAGGACAACTCTGTTGTTCGGACCTCTGAACTTGCAGAGGCACAAGTTCAGTTGTCTTTATCTCAAAATGTAAAGATACTTGGCACTTCACTTTCTAAGTCTGCAGAATAATGCGCAGCTCTTTCAAAAGTCCCAGAGCTTAAGAGATCTTAAACCACTGTATTTCATGCTATCAGTGTTGAGCAGTTTGAGAAGGAACAGCTTATCTGGTTCATGTGCTGAATCCACCTGGGAAGAACGGGGTTGGGTGAGTGGCAGGTTGAGGATGTATGTCAGGTCTTGGGCTGCCTGGACTCAGTGGCCTGACCTTAAAACTTCATTGACTTCCCCTCTCACTCCCATTGATTTCTAAACAGTTTATATTAATAAAATTCTAGCTAATTTATGTGAGTACACTTCAAAGTTCTCTCTGTTTAGGGAAAAACTGAGCTGGTGACTACAAGTGGTTTTCTCTTGTGCAGTAGCTCCATGAAAGCTGTAAGCTTTCCTCCTTGCACATTTGTTCCCACAAACCTGCATTTTCCTGCTGCGTGTCCTGCTCAGAATTGGTCCTGAGTCAGCCAGCAGAGCAACAGAGAAGTATTGGTGTAGTCTTCTAATGTAGGCTTGCTTTAACTCTTTTAATTAGCACTGCAAGGTTTGTCTGTTGAAAGCTCTTGGGGAGTTGCAGTATGAGAATGATAATTAAGAGAGCCACAAACAAGCAGAAAAGCTTACACAAACATTTTTAAATGGCGAAAATGATAATTTTTCTCAAGTTTGTTTCTTATGCTTTGAAGGTTAAAGAAGTCCTGCACTACTTTTTTTTTTGATAATTTTAAAGAATATTAAGCAGATGGTGAAAGTTGTGAATGTCACCTTTTTGAGTGATCTAAAATGAGAACTATAACATGACCTTACAGAGAATTTATTCCCCTTGTAAAATAGAGGAATATATATCAGCTTTCCCCTTTTATGAACTGTTGCTTTCAGTGAAGTTTCTGATAATCATTTGAGGATCTCATAGTAGGACAAGAGTATTTCATCTGAGAGATCACTGGTGCATGTGCTTCTCTTGAGATTCCCATTAATAGTTGGGATTACCTAGCTTTCTACATCAGTATAAATCTTAGAAATGTGGCGTGAGAGTCAGTGTCCATGAAAGCAAACCCATACACAATCATGCTGGGTCCTTTGAATACCATATTACAGTATCTGTTCTAAGACCAATGTTTTAACCATTGTCTTTCTAGAGTGGGGAAAATCTGAAATACACCATGGTTATTAAACACAGTTCAGAATGGTATTTGCACATACAGTGTAGGTGCTACATGCAGCTGAGCATCTGTTGACCCATCTCTTTTAGAGATTTGGTAAAAGTTGCTGTAGAATACAAGATGGCCAGATATTAAAAAAAAAGAAAATCAGTAGCAACAAGACACAGTATCTGAAGAGCTGACAGCTTCCTTGCAGTAAAAGTTATGTCTGTTGAGGCTTTGGTACCTAGGGCACTATGAAAGAACTACAACTTTCTGTTTACTTTATTTTGTTCTCAATGTTAAAATACAGTTAATTAGAAAAATGCAAAATACTGTGCTGTGGCTATTTGTATTCATTGTTATTTCATGGTAAATCATCAAATTTTCATTAAAATAATGTAAGATTAGGCCATTATAGCAGTCGTTGCCATTTCAGAAGTTGTCAGCTGATAGTGCTGGGACCACGCATGATCTGAGCAAACAGAACATAGTCTTTTTCATAAGAAAACAGCAGCAGAGAGAACTTGGTGATGTTCAGCCTCTCTCCATGTGTGCTCAACTGAAAGCAAGATGCATTTGAACTGCTTGTTGAATGAGGCTATGCTAAAATTCACATCACAAGAAATCTTGCCTTAGAGAAACTGGCTACTGACAATTTTCTAACCTATAGGATGATTTCAGGAATATTTGAATGGTCCTGCTCTGCAGAACTTTGGTTGCTTCCAGCTTCACCTTAGAAGTGACTGACCTAGTGTGGCCCTTGAGTGGAGGAGGGAAAAAAAAAAAAAGGCATTCCTAACATTTCTTTTTTTCTACAGACATATTTGTCAATCTGGTTGGACATGCTACTTATTTTGTGAAAGCTCAGCAGTAGCTGGACTGATTTGTACAAACATACTTTTCAAAAGTGATAGGATAAATTGCGGCACATTTAAAATCTGGTTAAGAAGGTCTTAGCTCCTTTTCCTTCTGCAAAAATATTTTAAAATTATAATTATATGCATTATTCTCTATATATTACATACATCTGCTAAAAGCACAATGCTTAAAAAGTGAATTAAGTAATAAAATTAGCATAAAAAGCTAAGGTAGGTGTGCATTACCATTTAGAATGCATTATCTGTAGCATAATATGATTCTCTTATTGTCTGCTGTGTAAGATGAAGCTTTCAATAAAGCAATTTGTGCCAGTAGCCTAGTGAAGATCTTCTGTGTAGGAAACTTCTTTGCAAAGCCTATGCCTGTGATAGCAACTGTTGATATTTAGATTGTCTTTTTTTTATGTTTTTTCCTTTTTTCCCCTTTTCTGATGTGGTTGCTTTATTATTTCAGCACTCAAATATGCACAGGGGATATCTGTATTTTCCTCTTTTGAGAAATGCTGCCTTTAATTGCCTCTCCAAGAGTGTTAAAATCAGAGTATCTCAGATGCTATAAATATTATTAAGTAGTAAAATACATGTGTTGGATTAATTTGGTTGTGTGCTTTTCAGTCTTTTGACTGGTGTAGAAAAGACATTTGTGTTTACCTTTAAAGCTGTGTGTAATTTAGATTATTGCTAATGCTACATGTGCAAGCACATGTGGATTCAAATCTATCTACAAATTAATGGTTCTCTTTTTGAAAAGTGAAGTTTTCTAAACAATGTGGTTAATAATTAATGCTCAGATACTTTGTGACTAGAGCTAGAAGGGTTTCATGACTATTTTGACATTGTAGTCATCAAAATTATTCAGAAAGTTTTCAATCAGAAAGCTTTTTTAACACTTTTACCAGATATTCAGATTCTGTTAATGTTAATTAATAATTGTAAAGATGTTACTGCAAGGAGAACCTTTTGTGAAATAGGTATTTAAATAATGACACAAACTTCACATGTATAAATCGCGCTGTTTCATTTTCAAGACTTAAGTTTTTGTATGTTTGATATTACAACTTGAAGTGGAAGTATTAACTACTATTTTTATTTTTTTTTTTCCTGGTTTTAAGTTGGATCTGATTACTCTCTTGTTCTGAATCTCTTTGAGACTTAAGAAGCTTCTCAGGCTTATTTGAAGACAGCCTTTTCAACAGCCTTTGGAAAATACATCCACAATCTCAAAAAGAAAAGGATTAGACATCATTAAGGGTTCAGTGGACCATTCAAATTTAATTTGAACAATTTCAGGTTATCCTACCTTTTATCAGTAAAATGCTTAGATATGCTAAGACTGACTTATAAAACAAATATGACTGTTTATAGCAAAGCAGGAGTTATTGAACTCAGCATTGAAGTGACATCTGCTTTCTTCAAACTTCAAAGAAATACCTTTGTTCTCCTCTCAAGACTTAATAACTATAAATCAACTCATCTTTCCTATATTTTTTGCACAACTGCTTACAATATTTAATTATCATGCAGCTGAGTTTAAGAAATTTACCTTGCTTCTTACCTTTTCCATTTAGAAATATATGATGGTTATACTTAATTTGGGTAAAACCTGGACGGTTGTGAATGGCTCCTTCCATTTTAGAATATATAGAATTTGAGAAATTTTTTGAAATATAAAAAATCATACTTGAAAAGACAAAATTTTTAGTCTCTCCAAATATATTAGTTATTCTAAGGAAAATTTTGGTAGTCTTGCAAATTTTTTGAATACAAATGTGTTAGAGGGATTAGCTGATAGTTGTGTGTGAAAACAGAAGCACTCCGTCTTCTTGATACTTAATTCTCCTGGTGGTGCTGTAATCCACATCACTAATAAGTCTGCAGAACAACTATATTTTTCTTTCTGTGCATGAGACTGGCAGTCATTTTTAAACTGTGCTGCAAGTTGTTTGGAGAAGTTTTTGCAAGTGTTTTGAGCTGTTTTGAGCTTCCTGAAGGACTGTTTGGTATTACGAAATACTTCCTGTAAATTTTCTGGCTTTGTGATTTTAATGTAGCTTTTACAAATAATTCCTGAATATATATATATATATAATATGCTAAGCTAAGCATAGGAGGTAACAGACTTCAGATACAGCTTAAGATACTGTACTTTGTAACACTGGAAGTTGCATCAGTTTGACTGGTGGGTAGGACTGAAAGATCGGTGGCCTCAGGAAGCTTGAGGCACGTTGCCAGGATGAGAGTGTGTGAAACACACCTCTCTCTTGAGAAATTACATCCTTTAAGGAGGAGCATTTCTCCAAATGTAGATGAGATAAATAGACAAACAATGTGACTTATAACAAAATGAGTCTAGGCTGTAAGTGGATCAGTCAAGAACACAATGTGGCAACAAGATGTTTGAAAGGATTTTATGTGATGGTATAAACCTTCTAGTGATAATGTGTTTTTGTTCTCTGATTTGTCTGTAACAACCATGTTTTAGCTGCTGTGTCTGACCCAAGCAATCAGTACAAAACTTTTTCCAGCGTATTTGCTTTCCTTTCAGGCTTAAATGTTTTGCAGATATGGTATTTATTTCTTATTTTAGAAAGTTCTGCAATATTAATTAAGTTTTTTGCATAATGTTTTTTATGTGATATGTGGTAAGACATACAGCAGCAGTGAGGCTGCAGCTCTTAAAAGTTTTGTATCACCAATCACACTGATGGGTTGCATTAGGGGAATAAGCACATTTTAATATACACCCACAAACAGCTCTTCCTGAGAAATTTGAAAACTGCCTTTCGGTTAAGTTACAAACCATCTTATAAGACTGTCACAAATTGCATTTTTTGTGACACAACTTTTTTTTCCCCCCTCTTAATTTCCACCAGTTTTTCACTGTAACTGAAGATAAAGGGGAGGGGGGGAGGAAAAACACAATACTCAACACTCCATGTTTTCCAAATTACATATACATATGTGGTTTCTAGAACAAGGCACATTTATTGAGACATCTTTCTTCAGAGATTCATCTAGGAATTTACAGATAAGCAAATTTGCAAATACATGGTGTAGTGACTTGGCTTTCTGTTGCATGTCTTCTGAAGAACAAATGAGAACATTTCTTCTACAGAGTGGTGCTTTGCAGACAGAGGAGGCAGAGCTTTCTGAAGCTGTGTTACTAACTTAGCTGGAGGGTGTGAGAGCTGTGGGCTCTGCCTGGAGGTGGTGGACGTGACTGGAATGCCTGGAGGCCAGAATTATGATCCCCAACTTTGGCCTTCCCTGTTAAATTTAGACAGCGGCGCTTAGTTTCATCCTCTAATTAGTATCTCAGATGGGCAAGTTTACTGTTTGAAGAGTGTGTGGTAATGTAGTTGTCAGTTATGGTGGAAAGAAACTTCAGCAGTTTAGGCTAAGAATGGATGTTTGTGGTCAGGGTGCACAAGCTTGATACATTTGAAAATGGTGTGGGGATCCTTACTGGCTGTAAGGAAGATGTTTATATTCAATGGCAATAGATGCGTGTATACCAAATCTGAACTTGGTCTTTCTTGTAACTATTTAAATTAGAAAGTAAAACAATACATTAACATCCAAAATAACATTTGCTTTCTTCAGATTCTGGTTTCTGTGACTTCTCAGGGACATAAAGAAAATGTTCTTTCAGAGGAAAAATCTCTTTTCAAGGAGATTAGAAAAAAATGAGAAGGCATTATTTCCTATGCATGTTAATAAAGTTAAGTCTCTAAGTATAGTTGGATGTCAGAAAGGCTTTTGGAGAGTTTGGGCTTTTTTGTTTTGCTTTAAAGAAATGTAAATCTACGCAGTGTTTCTCTAGGGTTACAAGGGCTTTATCTCCACCCTGTGCAGTGTTATCTGGGAGTCTCAGGACCAGGACTTTCTGCATGGGCTGGTTTGCCCTTTGGAGAAGTTAATACAGGGCTCGTGTATGCTCAACTACTGGAGCAGACCTAGTCTGTTCTGTATAAAAGAAGCTCATGTATTCCTGAGGACACTTTGAACCCAGGTTCAAATAGTAAGTTTGCACAGGAGACCACCTCCCCTATTAGTCAAACACTTGTTGAAAGAGAAGAGTTAATGTTGTTTGTTGTCCCCTCTCCCCCATTCAGAGGAGGTTTGAAATAGCCTTATCTTCAAAGCTTGGAATAGATTTGAGGCAAACTCTCTGAAGGGCTATATTTCCATCTGCTCTCTTCAACACCTGCATTCCTCACATTGCTACCAATTGCTTGGTGCTGCAGTAGTAAAACTGCAGAGGTTGCAAGCCTGTGGGATTTATTTTTAATAGGTTTTGAATTACATATTATTTTAAAAAAAATGTTGGTTAAAAATACTATAAATATTGATCCAGGACCATCTGCCTGAAATTAATAGGCTATAAATTAAGTGTTTTTTAAGCAGATGTTTTTCAGCCCACAGTCTCTCTACTTAGTTTTTAGGACCGTTTCCTGTACTGGCAGCTAAATGTCAGTGAAATAAGTTGAAGTCATGTGTATTGCATTTTGTTCTTAATTGTATCTTAATTGTATCTTAATTTCTTGTCAATACTGGATGTATTTTTGTGGTTAAGCAATGCGTTTTTTTATCATTTGCATCAGGAAATATGTAGTTAGTTATCTGCATCAAACTGAAAAAAAACAGGGACCATGTCTGCCCTGCTTGAGTAAAAATATGATCAATCATTAATTCTTTGTTCCTGATCTCCTTTTTCACCAGAGGAACAAAACTTAGTGCCTTTACCTTCCAAGAATGATATCCTATATAAAACTTAACAATGGTTGAATGCCAGCTTTGGCATGCAGTGCAGTCTGATTTGCTAGTTACCTGGTTTCTTCCTGAAAGCAAAAAGGCTGGAAGATGTGGTGGTCCCGCCTCTCATTTTTTTGCCATGGTAACCTGCACTTCAGAGTATACATCCAAGAAGGAGGGAGGTATTTCTAAGTCCTCCTCAGCTGCTTTTGCATCCCAGAAGATACTAAACTACCCACAAATGGGAATAGGAGCACTCTTCATCACTCTTCCTGAGAATGTGATACAGGCAATAAAGAATGCAACATTACAGCACCTGGGGGAAGATCTCAGATGTGGGCAAGTACCGAATGTGGTCCTCAGCAAGGATAAAAAAAAACCCACCCTCTGAAGAGAGTTTGTATTAAAAACATACTAGGCTTCTAACTTTTATGTTTAAACATCCTGTGTTCACGTTAAAAAGCTTAGATTGCAAGACGTTTCTTTCAAAATATTCTTTTGGAGTCTTTGAGAGTGTCTGGTCATACAGGTTGGGCAGACTAACACGTAGCATGTGTCAGAGTATCAAAATGCAAATCCTTGATTTAGTACTGCTAGCAACCTAGTATTTTGCTGTATTTTAAATAAGTTACTTCATAGCATTTATTGTGTTTTTAAAATCATAGCATGCAGATTGGGGAAATCAGATTTTTGTTAATTCAAGACAAGATTTATTTGTGTGCCTTGGAGAAACTGCAAAATGACTAGATAGTTATGTCTCTAACTGTGATGCAGTTTATAAGATGTTATTTACAAATTCAATAATTATCCTTTTTTCTGAATTATCCCATGTTATTGTGCCAAACTATACTGAATAAGGACAAGGTACTCTTTAAGTACGATTTGATCTGAAACAATTACTAACATAAAAATCAAGATCATCCTTAGCCATTATGTTAATCTGTCACTTTGGATATGGTTTTGGTGATGGAAATGTGGAATATTGGAAGAAAATAAAAGAAAAACCTGCAAATACACATGTAACTTCCTTTTCTGTAAAATATGAGTATAGGCATGTTCAGAGGTCTTTATAGGCCAGAGTTCCCTGTCTGAACATTGGCTAAACGTAAGCAGTTTTGGTAAATAAATTAGAGAATAAGCCTATAGTATCCATGAATTCTCCCCAGGCTGCAGTCATCTGTTATTCAGAGGTTCCTTGAGTCAGAGGCAGTTTCTGTGCACAGTGGGCTTTTATTCTGGTGACATGTCCAGCTTCCCCTTCAATCTGTGCATATTTTCAGCATTCACAGTGCTCTGTGGTAAAAATATTTACAGGTTAGCCATGTATTTTTGTAAAGAACTACTTTCTTTTGTTTTAGGCTCACTACTTACTGGTTGTACTTGTGGTTCCTCAGCGGTTGAACCTCTTTTCACTTGTCTTTCTCTGTGAACCTGTGCTATGATGACAGAACCTGTGAAACTACTCCTTTGTCCTGCCTTTTCTAGGCTGAAGAACTGTAGATTATTTACTTGTGCCTTGAATAGAAGCTGTTCCCTAGCTTTGGCATTCTAGACTTTTCTAAAGGTTTTTGTGACACTGAAACACACTGGTAAGTCAGGAGTCACAGTGGACTCTGGCTCCCAGCTGGGGGTCTAGACCCTCAGGGCAAACCACCATGTGTGTTCCTCATGTGGGCTGAATGTAGCCCTTACACTAGTGTGGTGGGTTGACCTTGTCTGGATGCCAGGTGACCACCAGAGCCATTCTGTCACTGCCCTGCTCAGATGGGCAGGGAGAGAAAAATATGATGAAAGGCTCCTGGGTTGAGATAAGGCCTTCAGTAGTTCAGGCTAAGAGATCACTCACCAATTACCATCACATGACTTGGGGAAATTAGTTTAATTTATTGCCAATCAAAATCAGAGTAGGTTAATGAGAAATAAAACTAAATAACTTTCCCTCTCAACCCCTCCCGTCTTCCTGGACTTAACTTCACTCCCAGTTCCTCTACCTATTCCCTACGAGCGGCACAGAGGGATGGGGAATGGGGGTTGTAGTCAGTTCATCACACGTTGTCTCTGTCACTCCTTGTTCCTCACACACTTCCCCTGCTCCAGCGTGGGTTCCCTCCCATGGGAGACAGTCCTCCACAAAATTCTCCAGCTCAGGTCCTTCCCACAGGCTGCAGTTCTTCATGAACTGCTCCAGGGTGGGTCCCTTCCCTGGGGTGCAGTCCTGCAGGAACAGGGTCTCCTATGGGGTCACAAATCCTGCCAGGAAACCTGCTCTGGCATGGGCTTCTTTCTCCATGGTGTCACAAGTCCTGTCAGGAGCCTGCTCCAGTGTGGGCTTCCCATGAGGTCACAACCTCCTTCAGGAACATTCATCTGCTCTGACATGTGGTCCTCCATGGGCTCCAGGAGGATATCTGCTCCCCTGTGAACCTCCGTGGGCTGCAGGGAAATCTCTACTCCAGCATCTGAAGCATCTATTCCCCCTCCATCTTCACTGATGTTGGTGTCTACAGAATTGTTTCTCTCACACATTTTCACCTGTCTCTTTAGCTACTGTTGCTGTTTTTTTTTTTTTTCCCCCTTCTTAAATATGTTGTCACAGCGGTGCTGCCATCACTACTGAGGAGCTCAGCTTTGGCTGGTGATGGGTCCATCTTGGAGCTGGCTGGCATTTGCTCTATCAGACATGCAGGAAGCCTCTCACAGCTTCTCTCAGAAGCCACCCGTGTAGCCCCTCCTCAATACCAAAACCTTGCCATGCAAACCCAATACAACTGGTAAGGACAATGTCTTCTGTAGAAATGAGAGTACTTGAAGGATATCAGCCCTGCCATCCTCTTAGCTGCTGATGCTGTCTTCCTGTGTCTGGTCCTGCTTTGCAGAACGTTGGTCACTTCCAGCTTCACCTTAGAAGTGACTGACCTAGTGTGGTCCTTGAGAGGACAAGAAAGCAAACAAAACAAAAGAAGAAAATATTCCTAACTTTTTTTTTTTTTTCTACAGAGGTATTTGTCAATCTGGTTGGACATCCAGATAGAAGTTAATGTCTTTTTCTGTCTCATTGGGAAGGAATGCGAGGTTAATGAAAGTATATGTTAATTTAAAGAGGTTTGATTTGTGGAACAGCAAATGGAGATGCTATGAAGAGTTAATGTAGGAGTAAAGGTCCTTGGAAGCTTCCTGCTTACCTCAGGTGAGAATGACTAAGATGCAGTAGTGGTAATTTTGCAGAAGGAAGTTCTTGGGTTTGCCATACACTTGTACTAAAAATGGAGTTTGTGAACAGTTTGTGTGGACTGTTGTGTAGATGTGTTGGCTGGTCTGTTTCTTTAGCCATTCATAGCATGAAGTTTGGTGGAAATGCTTTTCCTGCAGTGCTGGTCCCAGGAGCAATGATCACAGCATGGGTTTTGGGGAAGCATGTTCGAAGTTAGAGTCATTAACCTCATTTGACCATCTGACTGATGGACAGCTTGAATAGCACTAGGCTTTGTAGTCCTGCAAAATTGGAGTTTCCGTCACTTTTTCTCAGCCCTTTCACTAATACAGTATGAATGCATTGAATGTCTGTGGGACAACAGATGCCTTCCTGCTATAATCCTTTAAAGTTACCTCACTTTTTCTTTTTTATGACCAATTTGATTTCAAGAAAGCAGATATTCAACAAAAGCTTACTGAGCAGAATTAAACTCTTCATGTGTTTAATGAAGCGTAGTTTACTAGAGCTGCCTCCCTAAGCCAGTTTGTTTTGTCTACATTTTAGAGTGCTAGCCTGTAAAGAAATCTAACACTTTGCAGTTTCCTGTTACTCATTTCATTTAACTTTGGCTATAAATTACCTTTGGCTCTATTACAAAGCTTTCAGAAGATAATCAAGAAGAAAACAGGAGTCAGGAAGGAATAATACCGATTTGTTTTTACTCTATAAATCTGCTTTACTGCCAGCTAGCTGGGCACAGCGTAGGAAAAGAGAAGAGTCCAAAGAGAAATACTGTTTCTGGTTGGCAGTGCCCAGGAGTTATGGTCAGTCTAGAGGACTTCCCCAACCACTCCCACCATGTCCTCCAAATTAGCAAAGAGAATCTTTGTTACTTTACTGACGTTTTCATTTTTCTTCAGCCCTCTTTTCCATACTTTTAGTGCCCTCGAGAAGTTACACAATTACTAATTTATTGATTATTCCTAATATTTTCTAGAGAATCCTGAAGTCTGTGGCACCCTACAACTACTTTACAATTTATCATTGTTATCTAAGGACCTGTTCTTGTAGAAATTAACCTGTATGAATAGTGTTGTAACAATTGCTGGCCGTAAATGTTTGTGATGGTTGGTGTTAAATTAGATACAAGTGATTGGAGGAAAGAAGATAAATGGAATGAGACAGAGAAGGTCAAGAGACTGACTGAGCCACTGAGTTTTCTAGATGTTTCACTTAGAATCTACTGGGTTTGCACTGACACTTTGCTGCTAGAGGTTATATGAAATAAAGAGTTAATATCTGCTTGCAATGTCACTTTCCAATTTCTCAACAAAAATTTGGGCATAAAAAGATGACAGCTTATGCAAACTAAGTTTTTAATATTTTTTCCCCATTTCATCTCCAGAAGCTGCACATCTAATGGGACAATAGAGAGAAACAGAGCTGTCTTATATCCTTTCATACACTTTCAGATGCAACCAAATGATTTCTTTTTGTACTCAGCCCCTGCTAAATGCAAAAACTGTGTAAAGAATGAGCAGACAAATATAACAACATAAGAATAAAGGAAAAGCATACTTAGATCACATTACATTAATAAAAAACTCATTAATATATTTGTTCTTTTGGGTGGAAATGAAGTGGTGGCAGGAAAGGCCACTTTAGGTATATTAGTCTTACTGAATAGCCATTTATACAACCAGCCTTTAGGCAATGTCCTGGTATTGTTATGTAGGTAGGAGTCTTCTGGCAGGTGGAACCGTTACAATAATTCTTTTGTTTCACTAAAACATTTCTATAACACATATATTTATTAATTCTATACAACATGGACCTTGTCCTCTTTGCCCTAGCTGCAGATGTTTGAATGTGCCTGCATCAGTTTTAAGCAGCATGCTCTGGGACATTGTCAGTGCAAGGAGCGTTTCATTTCTTGGAACTTGCAATAAGTCTATTGTTTCCAGGGAAAGAGTTGGATTCTTAGAGGATATCTTTTTGGCACACTTTCAGAATAACTTTATAACCCTGATGAGTGTGTTGGCAGAACTGGTCACAATCCTGGATCAAACTATGTTGTTTATTTAAAAGTTCTGTGACGTTTAATCTTGAGTTGGTTTGTTTTTTTTTTTTTCTTTCCTTTTATTTTTCCTGCTTTAATGTTGAATGTACATAGCAAAACCAGTGTTTGAAATTCCAGAAATGTATTCCTGAGTTTACAAAGGAGAAATTCTGTGGGTACACTTTTTCTTATACTTTTTGCTTCACTCCATATAAATTCTCTTCTACCTAGTTGAAGTCATGAAGCAGATTTGATCTTTTTAAAGCTGTTGCATTTTGATAGTAAATTTTTAGCATTTTCTTTAACGCTTAGGAGAAGTTTACAGAATATCTTGCAGGACATCCATGGATGTTTCTTCATGAGGTAGCATCATCTTAAGTGGGAATGACTGTCATGTAATTGCAGTTTAAACAGTAAATCCTATTTGTGCAAAATAAAGCAGAATGCTGTTAATCCAGGAAATCCCATTCTGCTGTCATTCATACATCATGACAACTACCGTTCTTCTCAGGGACACATACATTTACTAATTCCTTCATATACAAGGTCCAATCCACACAGTCTGCCTGTGGAGTGAGAAGCAGGAATACTCCACTCCATTCCTGAAAAGAATCTGTATCTGGTTGTTGCTAGGGCATATCATTAATACATAGGCATACATTTTCTGTGTATATACAGCAATTACAACTTGTCATTTCTACGCGGCCTTTTTCCTACCTTGACTTTTGGGATTCACTATTTGAATTCTTTGTACATGGGGTTAGATTTGCCTGTTAGAAAAAGAACAAGACATTTTCTATGGAAGTTATTCTAATGTTTTAGGATAATACATAAGTTATCAAAAAGTGTTATTGTTGTTGTGTGGTTTTGCATGAAGCAGTTATATAATTTGAAGTTGAAACTATTTTAAACTTTACAGGATTAATGTCAATGGTAATCTAGCTCTATATTAATCTTAAACATATTTTTCTCGGTAGTTCTGCACACACAAAGAAGTAGCATTTCTGAATGGTTATTTGAATTCTAGATTACCCTCAGTGCTCCAGGTAGTTATCATGAAAAAGTACACAGGACAAGCACAGAAGAAAAGATCTGGTCTTACATATCATCACTTAACCACTGAATGGTGCAGATCTTTGTCCTCGTGCCTGGAGCACTGAGTTTGTTAGGAGACAGCCTGCATCTGTCTGGAGTTCATGGTAAGACCTGCTGCAGAATGCAGATCAAGAACAGACTTCAAGTGCAACCACACTTGAGGTTCTGTGTTTATTTACAGTCTGAAGAAAGCAGCTGTGCTTTATTAATGAGTATGAAAAGTCCATTTGTAATCTTTGGACTTGCAGTTCAACTGCTTTCTGGCTTCATTGCGTCATAATGAAGCTTTTGCACACCAGTTATCCTGCAATCATACAGTAAGTCAGTCTGGAGGGAAACTCTGGAGGTGACCTCATCCAGCCTCCTCCTTGAAGCAAGGCTAAGTTAGGTGAGGCTGCTCAGGGTCTTACCCAGCTGAATTTTGGAAGTCGTTAAGAATGGAGATTTGCAGCCTGCATGGGAGCCTGTCCCAGTGCTTGACTGCTCTGTATGAAGACATGGTTTTTGTCTTATTACTTGTGCCCTGAGTCAGACTGTATCATCTATGACCCCCCTTGAGGCTGTAGAATACTGCTATGAGACACATCCTTAGCTTTCTCTTCTCCAGGCTAAACAAACCCAGGTTCTTCAGTCATTCCTCCTGCATCACTTGCTGCAAACACTTGAGCACTTTGGGCGGTCCTCCACTGAACCAACTTGTTTGTCCACTGCTCTGTGTTGGGCACAGGTCTCTTGATGCAGCCTGAGGAGCAATGAATTCTGTCATCTGGTGGCTTGTGCAGCTGAGTGTGTGTTTAGCCCTTGTTGCCATAAGGGTGCCCTGCTGACTGCTTCCTTTGGCTGCCCACCGGGATCCCCAGGACCTTTCCTGCAGAGCTGCTACCTCAGCAGCAGCCACCCCCACCCGCCCTGGTCCCTGCAGGCCACTGCATTTCCCTGAGCTGACCCTCCACAGGCTCCTGAGGGGCTGCTCCTGTAGCCCACAGGTCCCTCTGTGCTGCAGCCTTACCTTTCAGCCTGTCTACAGCGTCACCCATGTTCTGCTCACTTTCAGACACACTGAGTTTGCCCTGCTTCCTTTTGCCTGGGTTACTGGTAAAAATATTAGACAGCATCAGCCCCAATACACACTATGTCAAACCACCTTTTCAGCCTGATGGCCCAGCCAGTTCTCCACTCACCATGCATCCCATCCAGTCTGTATCTCCTCAGCTTGGCTATGAGGAGAATTGACGGGGAATTTTATGTTGAGCATAGAAAGTCTTGCCTGGGAATTGAACCGACATGGACTGCTGTTCCCTGGAGCCTCCTCCTTGCCTATTTTTTTGGCATAACAATCTTAATGTTCTGTTTCTGATCATAGCTGAAGTTTGATCTGATGGTTTCAAGGGGCTCTGTAGTGATACCAGGGCTTTGTTCCTGAATATTCCTTGGTGGTTATTGAAGATGTAGTTTTATCAGCTGCTGTTGTGAATGCCTCCAGCTTCTCATGTTTTTTTGGGTTGGTTAGTTGGTTGTTTTTAGAGCTGGTCATTCTAATTAACTTTTTTGTTGTTTCACTTTTCTGCTACTTTCTAAAATCTCTAATATACCAGCAACAGTAGTCCCAGCACTGTTTCTTGAGGGACTACATTGATTGGCTATTAATTAAACAAGGAAACAAAAACCAAACAAACAAAACAACAACAAACAACAAAAAACCCCACACAATCCCCCCCAAAAACAACAACCATCCCAACCAACAACAACAACAAAAACCCACAGAAATACATACCTGTCCTTCATTTTCTACATTTTACCAGTTATTCATCTTTGTGGAAACCACTTCTGACGCAAAGCACTCTTATAAATGTCATTTAAAAATAATAAAAAAATAAAGGTTTCTACATAATTTCCATTCAAACAAAAAATTCCATTAAAAACACTTTACTCATTTATGTGCATGCTTTTTGGTAGATATAAATCTACTTGTATGATTTCATTGACCTTTGTGGTACTAACTGCAGTCTTTAACATTAGGCACATGAATAAGTGTTTTCAAAATTGAGGTTGTAAATAATGAGCTGTTTCACAGGGAGAAATGTGGCTCATTGATGTGGATTTTTTGTTTGTTTGTTTTGAGGGATTTTGTAAATTTACAGTTCACATAAATAACTTATTAAAGTCGCCATTAACATACCAAGGCATTGCAACACTTTTCTTATTTCAGACTGATTGGAATTAGGAGCACAGAATAACCTTCAAAGAACAAAAACCTGCTCTGCCTTTTGCTCATGCTGACTTTAGAGAAATCAGACGTGCAAATGAGGATCCCCTACTAAATACCAGACTTCCCCCAGCTACTGCATGCCTTAATATTAGTTTATTTCAGTACCTTTCAAAGACAATGTTGCTTGTTTTATATAAAGAAGTGAAACATTTCCAGCAATGTTTAATATTTTTGGTCTGTTTTGTGTGTGTGTTTTGGTCTCCTCTTAAACATCATCTCATACTGGAGATGTTACATTACTGATTTGCCTCTAAGGAGTCTGATGTTGGGCTGGAGGTGGAAGCACGATCAGCCTGCTGTGCCCCCGGCATTGTGGAAAAGGGCAGTTGTGCTCACGTGCAGCCTCCTGGAGACCATATGGTAAAAGATATTTTCATGTTGTCCAGCTCAGTTGTTAATTCTGATCTTGATTGTTAATCTGTGCTTTTTTTACAAATGCTCACCAGAAATATGAGTGGAGTTAGGGATGTTGAAATAAGATCGGCAGACTTTGTAGCAATGAAAGCTTACTTGCTGGAAGGTCAAACTAAACTTCAGTCAAGTTGAACGAGAAAGAGGAGGAGGAAAAGGAGCCGGAGTGTTGTCATTAACCTTTCTTTTTGTTGCCTTTGCTTTGTATAACAAGCTCATTAAAAAATAATTGCTAGTTAATGACTTTTGTTAAATCAGGTGAACTCAAGTTTTCATTTTGTATATTTATGTACTGATTCTCAAAGATAATATCCAGCATTATGTCACTCCTTGAATAGGGTAGTAATAGCAACATTTTTTCCTTCAAGCAAGTGACCAGGCCTCCCAAGAACCAACATAAAATCAAGTGCTGCAGCTCTTATACCTGGCATTCATTCTGCCAGAACAGTTCCAGTTACAACAAAGTAGATTATACTATTATTTCTTTTCGTATTGAGAAGAGAGAAGAACTACTATGAAAGCGCCTCTTTTACACAGGATATTAACATCCATTCAGTTATGTCCTGATATGTTGAAAACCGAGATCTGTGCTGCTTTTAATGCAAATCCTGCAGTGCTTAAGTTGTGGCATTAGACTCTGACATTCAAGTCCTCTCTAGGAAGTATTTCTGACAGCCTTTGGACAATCTTATGTAGAGAATTGGATGTTTTTCTTTAAAATTATGCTTACAAGTGAGACAAAAAATAGGTAGGATAAAGTATACTTACATAAAACTAGAAGCTCTGTTGGTATTAAATTGAATGATCGAAGAACTCAACTTTCTCAGTATTGGAATTGACAAGGTTGAATTGCATATGATCTGCAAGATCTAATTTTCAATTGTGTATTTGTTTAGAATTTTAATATACATATATAGCATTGATTTTAACTTATTCTGCCACATAGCTGCATATCAATTTCATATGAAGGCTGGAGACAAAAACCAATCTGCCTTGTGTCACCTCTAAGTACCTAACCTTTTTGTAGTGGAAATATTACTTTGGTCAGAAGTAGGATTTCGTATGGAAATCAAAATTTTTTCGATGTTGTTGAGCCAGCCAGTAGTAAGAACTTCTGAATAATGCCATCTGGTGCTCCTGAAGTCTGCCTTAGAAGTATTTGGCAGTTGACTTCATCAGGTCATTATGTCATTTTCAGATCAGTAGAGTGGAAGAAAATTGGGCTTCTTCCAAAATTCTGTCTTTCAGTTTGGATACAGTATTTCTATCTGTTGCAATTTTTTTCCATAACTACTAAAGTAGGATAAAACTTTTTCAGATGTGCCTGCCATTCTAGTAGACATACACAATGAATTATGGTCTTTGCAAGTGGAACACCATCTGAACATACTGCGAAAATATTGTAGTGTAAATCTGTTGCTGGCTTTGGTAACTTTCACTCAGAAACAAGATTCTGAGAAGAGATGGTGGGTGCTTCCCCTCCCTTTGTCTTCATGGACTTGCATGGGATTTCGGAAGCTGATCAATTCCTAGCTCAGGGATATTTTCCCAGGGTTTTCCAACATCTCCATTTTCCCCTGAGGAAGGTGGCCCTTCGACCCTGCTTGAAGTGCATAATGCTTAGCTGTAGTTCAAGTGGGAGCCCAAGTGTGCTGTAGAATGGTGTATTTTGTGCCTGCCTTAGCAACCTTTAGGCAGCGCCCTCCCGCTGGGGAAGGAACACTCCTCAGAGCAATGTTTTTCTCCACGGCCTTGCGCTTGGCATGTGTGTACTTGGGGGCATGTGGGCACTCTAATATTTAAGTCAATGTGAGTCGAGCAAGAAATACAAGGTTGCTCACTGCAGGTTCACATCACTGTGTTCATTCTCATTTTACCCCATTTCTGCTGCTCCTGGAGACCCTGTGGGTCTGCCCAGCTCATCCCAGAGCCGGGCACGTGCGGGAATGGCAGAATGAGCTGCCTGAGGCTGGATCCAGACTAGAACAATACTACAGGGTTTAGAGTTAGAGCTTGTTTATCATCCGTGGCCCAAGAAAGGAATCTTTTCTTTTTCCTCTTCTCTCTTGCCTCACATTCAGGGTACTTTTGAACTTGTACTTTTTTTGTGACTTGAAAGCTCAAAACAGATGAATTACTCCAGTATGCTTACTCTTGGAAGCTTCAGCTGCTGTGGAGCGAATGCCAGCCTGCCTGCTGATGGGCACATCTGTTATATTTTATCTGGTTTGTAATCCAAATCTTTCTGAGACCATTTCTGTCCATATACAGTCAATCCAGTTGCACCATTAGCATTTGAGTACAGATGGCAAGTGTGCTCATAATAACATTCCTGACTGTAACTTGGATTCTGTGAGACAAAAGTTGACTCTTACCATTTGTGAGCCATGCAAACACAGAATTATTTTGCTTTGTTAGACTTATACTGGGCTTCAGGGAGATGTAATCTGAAAAAATAGTTTTACTCTGAAGGCTTTTTTTCCTTTGAAGATGCTGCTAATTCAACCTCTCTATTTCTGAGGAGCGCACCCCACTAGACTTAATCATCATGAATAATATGTTGTTCTGAGAGCTGTACCCAGGGACATGGCAGAAGCAGCCTCTTTTTGTGTCATTTAGATCTTGGTGAGAGTTGTAAGTTGAGAGAATGATTACAGAAATCAGAGGCCTCAAAAATAATAGTGAGAATAAATACTGGGGAAGTATTCAAACTGGAAAAGCTCTCATATATTTTATACAGACTTTTTTTTAAAAGTATATTTACATGTAACAGCTATCAAAAATTATGAATATTTACATATAGCCTGACAGACAAAAGGAGGTAAGAGCAGGATATTAGAATCCTATTGGGTTGCCACCAATAAAGTATAGGAACAGCACCAATGCAGAACAGGACATAAATATCCTATAATTAATCTTGAGAGTTTGGGGGCTTTTCTGGTGGGAACTAATTAAAAAAAAAAAAAAAAAAAAAAAAAAAGTGAGCTCTTTATCTGATAGTAATGCAGCCAAGAGAGAAATGACATTTGCTGTATGAAGTATCTACTAAGAGTAATTTGTCATGAGCGACATAGATTAGTTAACATTGTAAACACTGCTATGATTCTGACTAAATATCACTTGTTAAGTTTGGTTTAATTATTATAGTAGTAATTATGTTTATTACAATCTTCAGCATAAAAGTGACTGATTATATGTCTTTTCTAGAGGAGATGAAAAGTGAAAACCAAATAGTTAATTATGACGTAGACTTTTCTTAGCTTGCACAGCTGTACTAAGAGAATGAAGACAGCTGCAAGAATAAGCTTTAAAAATAGTTTGTTTAGCTTGCCTGTTCCCTCACTACACACACAGTAGTCGGTCCTTCTGGTCGGAGGCACTTTGTACCAAAATGTTTCATCTTTGTGTATTTCCAAAAAGCACCTTCTTGGTGGCTGCAGGAACACCCAGATACTGTTAAATTAAATGAAGAAATGTTAAACACCTGTTGACATGCATGTCGCAATCCTCCATTCTGATACTGTAAGTCATCTAGGCTGATATTTGTAATTCTTAGAAAGTGTTTTGTTTCTCTACACTTTCAAACTTGTTAGTAATAGTGGTAGTTACACGGAAGGAGGAAAGAAGGTGAACATGTAGGAAATATGCCTAATAAACACCTTTCTGAAACAAAGATACAGTGAATAAACTTTGGAGTGCCATTGTTTTATGAGCCATAATTTGAAGTTGTTTATGACAGGCAAAGGCTTTTTGGTCTATATTCTGCTGTTGACTAGATTGTTATCTTTCTAGAGAGATGAAAGTAACTTGAATGAATCTGGTAAAAGAATGGAAAGCAATGGAAAATAGGGTTAATATGCAGAAGGTAGGGTAGTAGAAGACTCCCTTTGTTTGCATAAGTTGTTTAAAGAAAAATGTTTTCCTCCTCATTTACTTTAATATTTTTCAAAAGTGAAAGGAGGGGGAAATCGTAAACATAATAAAATAAGAAGAAAAGGTAAAGCATCGTCTCTGATATGTAAGAAATTTAAAATCCTGCTTTTGGAAATGGAAGTGGAACGTATGAGTAATGGGATATGAAGGAGTATAATTTAGGCAGAAAAAAAGGCCTTTTATTTGAGACACATGTATTGAAAAGTTTCACCACTTCTTAGCACTCCTATCAGTGACTGACTGCAGTTGATAGTGAACTGTTATGTCACGTAAAATGACATTTTGTTGTCAAAAATAAAGAATCAAAAAGCCTGGAATACTCTGGAATGAAAATGATGTTATTTTTGCCAGTTAAAATGGTGAATAAACACGAATACAGAATTTTCTGAATGTTATGTTCTCACAGCTCTACTGTGTTTTCTGAAATACAACCATCAGTAAACCATTACTCTAAAAACTATACTTGTGCCCATTTTGATAACTTCACTTATGTTTTAATGTAAGGTATAATCCAGTCTATAGTCAATTGCATTAAGTGGTCAGTTAACATATGTTAAGCAGCATCCTGAAAGGGCATTACCTACTTTCACTGCTGTAGTGGGAAAATTGAGAAGCTGCAATATCCATGGAATAGTTTTCCCAGTAGAAAATTTTTGCAGTTGACTGTTGTTGCAAACCCAAACAAACTCAGTAAAATTATGACCTGACAAAGGAAATAAGAAATAACTTGAGACAAATTACATCTGTGTTCCGTGCGCAGTCCTACTGCATGGAGACCTGTGGCAATGAGAAACTGTGGGTGGTTGTTACCCTGGCTGCTGCAGCACTGCAATGTCAGTCTCTTTTTGTGCTTTGTGACACACGTTATTCTTCTCAATTCATTGGAAGCATTTATTTTTTTCATATATCCCCAGTAATCAGGACATATATACCTAACAAAGTTTTCTTTAATTCTCTGTCTGATCTTGGTCACCCTAACAGTAGTAGAATACTGCAGTACTCCATTTGTAGAAATGCTTTCAATATTTTCTTCCCGCAATCTCAGACCAATTCTGAGTGTTCATGGCTGCTCTGAAACCTCACACTGAGCAACTGTTTTACTGTTCCTTGCATTTGTGCTCACACCTTTATTATTCATCTGTGTCAGATTGTGCTCAGCTGCTTATTTATGCTAAAATTCTGCAAGACTACCCCTCAGTAAAATACGGGAACTGGTCATAGGGAGCTGGGTAGGTAGGTAGCGTTGTGTTATGGATAGTCCCTGCACGGTCTGGCTCAGAGTTGTTCCTGGGTGCTCAGCATGCTGAAGACAGGTGACCCATCCTGAGCCAGAATTTAGACAGAAGTGGGGGCTTTTCCCAGAACACAGTACCCTCACAAAGAGGATTATGTAGAATTATATATAGGATGTTTTTATGTGTGCATTTATGTGTGTGTATTTGTGTATGTATGCACATAAAGAAAATAAAAGTAGTATTTCTTAATTCAGTCAAAGAAATCTACTGTATTCTGCATCATAAATGGTAGAAAATGTTTACTGGTTGCTTCCCCTCCTTTTCTTGCAAAGGAGTCTTGGGAACAAGTTTGGTATGATGACTAATGATTAAAACTGGGCAGCCTTGTGGATAAAAAGAGGATTCTGTAGTGCCTTTCAACATAGTGCCTTTTGAGTAGTTTTTTTACTATCTGGATAGAGACTGTCTAATATATCAGGTTTAACTGAATAATTTTGTATTTTGCCTTCGGTTTACCTTCTACTTCAGTGTTGGACAAATCTGATTTTTCATTATATTATATGTACACAAACATTGATATTTGATACTCCATATTCTACTTCACAGAACTGGTATTTGCATGATACTAAAGTAAAACACAACTATGTGTTTTTTACTGTGATCAATCAATATTTCCACTTAGTTTACCTGAAAAGTGTGTTGTGACTAGAAATAATTCTGTATTGAAGAAATGGAGTGGGAGAAGATTTAGGTATTCATTGTCATTAATGAACTAGGACTGCTGATTTAGATAAGACTTTGATGAACCTTGGAAGAGAACAGATAATCAGCTCTTATATAGTGATGTTATGCATGTGTGGATCTAAATGAAAAAGTGCAATGAATAATGAAAGTTTAGGAAAAAAAGCCATGAAACTGATATACAAAATGGTACGTTATGTCATTGAATGAATAACTTGATAAATTAGGCAAGAGCTGAGTTTGGGTGGGGGTTCTTTTTGACTTTTGTTAATGAGGCATAGCAGCTGACTAAATTTTTTTTTTCAGTGAACTGATCTCACAGACATTGACAGTATAAGCATTTTCTGTGTATGAGTGAAAGTACTGGAGGCTTGGGTAGAAGCACATATTTGCAGCTGTTTTACATAACATCTGGATTGCATCCACATTACCAGCTGTAATGTACATGGAATAGAAGAGGGAAAGAGCAGATGAGAAGGATTCCAGGAGATTGTGTCATTAAATGACTATGGCTAACTTAAACATTCAGGTATTAATAATGCTACAGAACTCTGAATTTAAAGGGGGGCACGGAGGAAGTGGAACACCTACCTGTTCTTGTATAATAATGATAATGAAGGAAGATTTAATGAACTTCTTGTGTTAAGGTAATAGTAAAATCTAGAATTTAATGGTGAATTATTTAGTGCACTTAAAAAAAAAAAAAAAGGTGTTTAATGGGTTTTCATTAGCTTTGGAAGTCATTAAATGTTTAAGGTTAATTTTTTGCTTTGACTTACAGAAGATAAATTCACTTGTACTAAAGGTGTAAGATTTTGTTATGTTAGCAATCTAAGACTGGTCTTCTAGCCCAGACTGGTTGGTAATATGAGTCTGGTGAAAAGATAATTACATGCTCTGCTGAAAAAGGGGATGGTTCTCATAATCTTTCAGGATTTATCTCCTTGAGTAGATAGACACAGCAAGTATTTATCCTAAGTTGCTTTTTTAAATTTATATTTACACAAAATGCCTCAAAGCTTGTTAATTCCTGCCTTTTAACACTGAGAAGCAGGCTTGTAACCAGAATTGGAATAAATATTAATAAAACAAAATTTAGAACACAAATACAGAACTGGCTTTTTCTCTGATCTTCTTACATTAACAAAAAAGTTAAAGCTTTAAACACTGAATTAAACAAGTCCCTGGGCTATTTAATTGGGAACTGCTGGTGAGTATCAATGTTGCTCGATATTTATGTGACATTATTTTCCCTGTGAAGGGAATCATTAGAATAGGAAACCTGAACGAGTGGAACTAAATGCCTTTGAGTCCAACAATATGGTCTTAATGTAGGATTTGGGGCTGAGCTGTGAGCAGATGTCTGGTTTTGTCGGCTCCTTGTCCCCGGTGATCCCGTCCCACAGTGGGTGTGAGAGGCTGAGGGGTCTGTGCCAGGGGAACAGCGTGTGTGTCTGAGTAAGGGAGACGTTTCGTTATCAGCTTGAATCTTACCAGCAATTGCAAGGAAAGCAAGTGATTTTGCAAATGGATAAAGCAGGTTTACTGTCGTCTGCAGGATGTACCAGAAAATGGAATAAAAAGCAATTTTCCGACTGTTGGGGGTTGGAAGGAATTGTATGTGAAAAATTGCCAAAATAAAGAAAGAAACTGTGCTTCCAGCCCCTTTATTAATCTATACTATTTTTATTTTACAAAGGTTACTTTGTTTCAATTGGGCTTTTGCCTAACATTTTCCTAGACACGTCTCCTGAAGTAGTAAGGATAATAAGCAACACCGGACAAAGTGCAAATGCAGACCCTTGTGGAAACTTCCAGTCCTTGTGGGAAGTCTCCCAAAGGAAACCCTGTCAACACTGCAAATGTCTGAAATGCCCTGATACACATCCATTCTTCTGCCTGTTATCTCACAGTTAAGTACCATTCTTCTAATGTTAAATAGTTCTGCTGTGCCTGAGGAAAACTGCACCCAGAAGAGCCTATTCACTCTGTGCTTGAGAGAATGAATACCTGTATAAACAGGGTGTTCTGCTTATGCCATTTTCACCATCAAACATTAAAAAATTGCTTTTTACCAGCCTCCAAAAAGAAAAACATTGACCAGAATATTGGTAGTTTTCTCATGATGTGCATAGATGGCATCACAAAGAGATAGGAACTACCTGAAAGCCAAAGGTCCCCTAGTGCAACTGGTGTCAGGCTTGACCCTACCGATGAAGAAATAGAAAAGCAACGTCAGCATCTCGGTGCTGGTGCAGACTCGCCCCGCACGCCTTGGAGAAGGGCCCTGCCATTGGCATTGCCAGAACTGCACTGAAGTCTGCTAGAAAGATGGAGGAAATGGGAAATTTAATGTACAGGAGGTGAGGAGGACACTTTCTGTGCTCCTGACTAGTGGAATTGCTTGGGCTCCTGGAGGCGGGATCTTTATCTGTTCTTTTTGTCACTCTTAAAATCCATTGGAAATCTCTCTCTGCTGAGCTGGGGCACGTTTTTTGTGTTTCCACATCAAGCCAGTGGAATGATTAGACTGCTTAATGCGGATTTGAGGGTATCCATGGACTGTAACTTGAAAAATTCTGGGGAATGTGCCAGTCCGAATCTGGCCACGTTTTTAATTTCTACCCTTCTTTTTCTGCTAGTAATGAATTCTAATGGTATGTATACCTCTTATATTTGATATATTTCACATCCATCTCTTCTGAAGTGGGCACAAAGTCTTTCATCTTTATTAGTTTTAGGCCTGCAGCTGGTCTTCAAAGATATCAGAGACAGTTTTTGCTCTCCTCTTCCAGCTTGGGAAAACAAGAATCTTCCAGAGGCAAATCTGCATTCCCATGAGCTGGGAGTGAGTGATCACTGTAGCCTTCATCAGATCTGGCCAATTTCAAAATGAGATGATGACTCATTTTGTTGTTGTTCTTTTTAATTATTTTCTCACTTTCACTTGTGCTGTGAACTTCTTGGATCTTACAAGTAGATTTGATGTTACTTCCAGAAGAGCACTTATCAGTAATTAGACATGCCATAAAAATTGAAAAGATTAGGATCAGATCCTATGCCAAGAATTTTTTTTTTCTTTTTTTTTTTTGTTAAACCACAGAGTGAAAACTGAAAAGGCTTTTATGGACCCCAGAGCTGCTTCTGCTGCTCCGTGAAGTAACATGCTCTTAATTGACAGAAGAGCTTGAGGATTTTTTCATCAGTTTTTTGATAATTTCCTATATATGAATGCAAGTGGTTTGTCTCTGCAGCAATGCAACTCATAACACCTTTTCATCCAAGAATGTTAAGCTAGTTTAGGTGAGCATTCTGTACGTAAAGATTTTTTTTCCACTTTTTAGATTATAATAATAATGATAAAATATCAGTTCTTTGTGTGTCAGCATGTGTATCCTACTGCAGCGTAGTCTATAAAGAGTTAATCTAGTTACTTTTAATAGAGAGCTAACTCCACTTCTCTCCAAAGTAATTTTTTGGTGGAAATGGGATTTGAAACCAGAGTCTGAGTAAAGTTAGCGCGATGTGAAGAAAAGTGTATCTGTTAGCAAGTCTGTATTTGCTAGCTTTAAAAGAGACCTCCTTTAAAGTGAAATATGTTTTTTTCATTCCTTGTGGTCCAACCTTTCTTCTTTTAATAGTGACAGCTCAACTTAAAGGTTATTTTGAAAATGTTTCTTGCTGCAGAGGAACTATTACATTTGCAGTGAAATCAAATGTTTCAGTAATGTTTAGGTCTATGCAAATAGGTAACACCATGAAATACCAATCCTCCTTTTACTCTTCACCCTCTCATGCCCTGAGGCTTGCTGAAGACCTACACCTGAGTAAGGTGAACTTAATACAACTCTGGGTTTAAAAATTTACTCTGGACCTCGCTTGAATTATTATTATTTTTTTAAGCATCCTCAGGAAAATTCCAAGCAATGCCCATGTTTTAAAATAATCTTCTGAGACAATAATGTTGTTAGAAGCCAACTTCATCATTCTGTCTTTACAAAAAAAAAAAAGAAAAAAAGTGTTAATTTCAATTGCAACCAGCAAGAGTAAAATTGATTACTTCCCTTAAATCTGGTCAGTAAGAAAGGAGTCCTCAAACTGTCATTAAGACAGGTTTACCAAAGACACTATTTAACTTGTCTGCTCTTGCAGAAGACCAAGACTATTCACTGTATTTAGTTCCTGAAATATTTTTAAAATGTCATCACACTGTATTTAAAAAAAAAAAAAAGCAAACCCACACAATATAAACAATGAGAACCCCCTCTCATCCCAAAAACACATTCTCTGTTGATTTTCACTCAGGAATCTTTGCTCTCTTATTCAGCTCCAGAATGAAGGCAGTCGACATTTGGCATCCAGCACTTCATATTTCTTTACAGCAGTGGGGCTTTGATGTGCAGATAATACTTTACCTGTGGCATATTACAATCTTAACTTCAAGCCTTCAGTTTCAAATGGCTGCTATAGTACTTTGGACTTTTTCTTTTTTAATTGTGCAAGATTTTCATAAAATAGACTTCTGCTAAGGTGCCTAGAAATCAGAAGATAAAATTAACTTGGCTAGAAGTTTCAATAGGGACTGAATTAACAAATTTCAGATTAATCTTAAACATTCTATGTATGTAGAATTCTTTTTCATGCAGTACTCTGATGGACTGCGTAAACAAAATTATAGACCATCAAAGTCTGTAGACACTGATATTACTGAAATTCTGCAGAGGGGAACTGATTAGATATGAAAAATATTTACTTTCTTCTTCAGCCATCGTGTGTTTGAGATATGCATGTTTAGCTATTGTAGACTGTTTATCACCAAGTGACTCAAATGCCTCATTAATTGTGGTGCTGGATTAGATTACGCATATATTAATTGTTTTGTTCATTCTAATTTACATGAGAGCATGAGCTTGAGGGCTTGATGTTCTTATCTTGTTTGTTTTGCAATTGTATTACTGACTTCACCTACTAGTGTTGAAACGGTTGATAAATGCCTTGTGTTGGGAACACATTGGAATTCTTAGGCATAAAATTATAAATCAAATGCATACATCAAGATGTGGTTATTTATAAAAGCTGTTCTCTTCTGTGTAGTAACCCACTGCTATGCCCTGGAAAAATGTAGTGCCTTAATATAAGGCGCAATTTCAATTCATTGAAATCACTACAATTTTCTGCTATTTTAAAGTACATAATTCTCTTTTATAATTACAGCATGGGGATTAACACTCAAGTAATTAGTGACTCCAAGTGTAACTAGGGCAAAATTATTTTTGGTTTACCCATTTTAGTAAACAGAGTCCTTAGTAAATTTCTTCATTATCTTGAGAGTCATGTGATGTGAACTTTTAATTCCACTTGTCCAAACTACAGTTAACAAATGCAGTTCTGTGACTGTGAAATGAATAGTTCCACATTCCACCTCAAGGAGTTCAAGTGAGGATATAGACTCAGCCATAATAGGCATCCAAAACACCTTCTGAAAAGTGTGTGAAGAGACCGGAAAGTGGATTTAATCCGATATTCTGACCGAGCACACAGCTAACTTAGCCCAATTATCAGTGAAGCAGCTCTTACTTACTGGTGGACAGATGCGCTTCCAAGATCCATGTTGGGCAAGAGAGCACTGCTAAGCTGGGTCACTATTGGTTCTACCATTGAATCTTAAACCAAAAACGTGTCCTCTAAACTTATGCCAGTGCCCTCAGGGCAGTCAACAAGCTGCACTACTGAGACTAAGGGTCTGATTTCATTTTATACTGTTTGCTTGCTCTCCAGAAGTGCAGTGTCTCGTGCAAAATGCATTTTAACCGTTGCTTTCCCCATTCCTTCCATATGTCTATATGTGTTTTCCAAAGAATTTGAAGAATGCTGAAGAATGTTATGGATGGTTTGGCAAGTGTTAAAGTTTAAAAACAGGTAAAGCGATAGATCAGGTGGAATACTGATCTGTTACTTAAATGTGATCCTGAATAACACTGAGCATAGGACAGTTGTGGAAAGCAACGTACCTGGCATGCTGGATTTTGCACTGAACAGTAGCCTTTCACATGGTGCCTGTGATTGAGCAAGTTATGTTCAAGTAATACATCTCTGTACAGCTTTGCCAAGACCCTTGGGAGCATCACAGAGAGTTCCCTTGGGTAGTTCTAAAAAAGATGACAAATGCGAAACTTATCTGAAAGCAGAGAAATGGGAGTGACTTAAAAGTTTCAAATCTTACCTTTCATTTTACAACTGTGGAGCTTTTTCAGATGATCCCACATAAGGCTTCTTGATCGTGGGCTAAACATAATACTGTAAGAAGGTTTTGAGATTAAGGGTAGGCAGAAAAAAAAAATGTCAGAAGATCTAGTGATAAAAGCTTAAGCTTCATGTGTGAAATAAATAATAAAATGTATGTGAATAAATAAAATTGTAAGTTAACATGTGAAATAAGGTGAACAATAGCAGCTCTGGGGAATGAAGCCTAAATCACTATAGTAATAGGTTTCTGAGGACCACAACACTGTATAATCTCTTCAGTGGTGTAATTTGTGACTGTGATGGTCCTCGAGGCCCTGACGTTACTCCTCAAGGATACCTCATATCCTAGATCAGCAAAAGTGTCTTTTGGAAGCGGTTTTACTTAAAATAGGCTACTGTATTGCATGTGCCATGGGACACAGGTCTCTTATGGCTGCTCTAGTATGCCTTTATGGTCTGTCTTTGTAAAAATGGAAAGGTCAGAGTAAAGTAAGGATAAATTGTGTATGAATGTGAGAAGATTGTTCAACTGACTTGCATGAAGTTCCTGGTGTGGATAAAGGCTGAAAGATCAGGTAGGCTCATACCACTTGCAATTAACTGAAAATGGTACCTATTTTACTTATCTGAAGTCACAGAGAATGGCAAGAGTTCTCTCACTGAAGCTAGAAATTTTATCCTATCCTAAGAAAGTTGTCACCAGTTATTCTAAGTTTTGATTGCTTATCATTGTGGTCTGTCTACAAAATATATCCTTGGTGTTCATGTAAAAGTGAGTTCAGTAACCAGCGGGATCAGAGAGGCATGTTAACAGAAGAAGCTGTAAAAACTATTATTCTAACATATGGTGATTTTACAGTGTACAAAACCTTTTCATTTTGTCCTTGCAAAGTGACAGACTGTTTTGTAGCTGGGCTTGTGCTTCCTTTCTGAATTGCTTCTAGACATGCATATCCTTTTTGGGAAGAGTACTTTTCCTAGAGTGTTGAATGATTTGATCTTCTGTGCAAAGATATTAGAAATCAGTGTTTCAAGTTTGGTTCTGTGCTGTGTTCTGTCTGTTTGAAGATCTTCTAGTTCAATGAGAGTTACATTGCATTCATCTCTGCAGATCACTATTGATATTGCATGACAACTTTTTTTTAAGCAGCCTAACACCGGATGAATTTTTTTTTACTTTAATGGATATTAAATGTTTATGTTTTTTTCTCTTAATTCAGAAGTATAGTGTATTCCAGTTCAGAAAACAGATGCTAAATAATTTCTTTATAGTACTTTCTCTCGCCTTTTTAACATAAGGATATGCTGGAGATAGATTTAGTAATGCAAGCCTGAGCTTTAAGCTGGATTTTGGAATTTCCAGTAGCAGTGTTATTTCTGTACCAAGAGTTTGTGCCAAACTTTGTAGTTTGCTTAGGACCCTCTGCATTTTTGGCAGTGAACTGAATGCCACATTTACTTCCTTGTTGTAGTTACTCTTTCTTTATAGTTAAAACTAGCTCTACATGTGCTGCAGTCACACCTTCAATTGTTTTGTACAAAACCCTTATATCTTTGGTTTTCTTTTATGTCTTCTTTTACACAACTTGATCACTGTAATTTTCTGACTAAGAAAATGTTATTTTCACATAGCTAAGCAGTAATGCTTTTCAAATTTGTCTTGAACAACACTTTATTTTCAGAGCTTGAAATATGACTGGCTATCTTCATAAATGTTTGAATTGCTATCATTATAGTGCTCTACTGTATGAAGAATTAAAAAGAAAATCCACACAAATAGCAACACAATGGAAAGAGCAAAACAAAGTATCTCAGGACTGGTATTTCTAAAGATTAATGCAGTGTTTTTATCTTCCCCCCCACACCTTGAAACATGATCAGGACAGGATTATATTTTTCATTGTGAATAATACCTAAAATGAGATGTAGCTGTTTAACACATACTGTATCCATAGAGTCTATTTATTCAGACTGAATTCCGCATGGACCATGGATAATCTCTTTCCCAAATGTTTGCTAGTATCTGCTCTTAACAAGTGCTGCACAATATAAACTGAAGGAACCATAAAGAAAAGGGACATCAAATTAAGCTTTGCTTTCCAACAAAGTCTGACTTAAGATCCAAAGTGAAATTTTTGAATGGGTGAGATTTTAAAGAATATTTCTGTAAAGGGTACGAATCTCATGCATTTAAAAGTATACAGAGAGTCATAGCTAGTATTAGAAAATGAGATACAAGCAGAATTTAATAGACGGCGTTGAAACTAAAGCTTTTAACTGAGAAGAGATCCAGTTTCATTCCATGATTTGGTGAAAGTTAGCTTCTTGTACTTGTAACCACTCCGTGCCATGCACAGTCTGGAAAATTGGGTTAATACGGTTCTGTTGCCCATTCCATTTCAACCTCACTTGGTATGTACAGTCTTTCAGGACAAACTGACTGATACTGTGTGGGCATGTGTGTGGTCTCTAGTACTAACAAAGCTAATTTGGGATGTAGTTCGTAAGTGATGTTGCAATAAAACTGAAAACAAATTGAAAGTGCTGGGTTTGAGCATTTATATGCGACAGTTTTCACATTCACTCGAGTTTCTGTTGTTGCCATAGATACTTTTTTCAATTATAATTTGTTGATGTTTTTTTACTTTTAAGAATTTAATTAAGTTTTTTCCAAAACTTTGCTATATCAGTTTCCTGTAGGAAAACAAACAAACAAACAAACAAACAAAAACTGAGTAGCAGAAGAATTGGAAAGATTACATATTTGAAAATATTCACTAGCTTTTTTCCACCCAAACCTGCCAAACACATAAGATTTTTTTTTTTTCTTTATAAAGTAGGCAAATAATGTTTTATCTCTTAGTAGGTATAAATATCCCCAGCTGGGCAGCTCTTTTTCTGGTTTACTGTTTGTTCTTACTTCCTGCTCTCTCTCAGCATTAAATCTTACAGCATGTGTTCTCTATTGACATTATTTTTCATGTGTAGTAAGTTGTTGTACTTTTCCAAGGAGACTTGTAGTTCCTCCTATCCCAGACTGTTTTAATAAGGTGTTTGTTAAAACCTGGGTAAGTAGCTTTCAAAGGACAAGAAACACCTGGAAAATGGATCCATTGCTGTATACTGCCAGGCTTTGTTTTGACTTTAACAGTTTTCAGTATCTATTCACATCATTTTGTATAGAGTGACTTGTGAGTGCAGAATATGTAAAACACCTCCCCCTTCCGCAGAGGAACAGTAAATAAGAAAACTTCAAAAATTTTATGTATCAGACTTATGCTCTGGAATGTAGCAGAAAAGAAGAATGTTAAAGAGGTTTTATTGTAGGAATAGGAGGAAGTTGTGATGACCTCATGCTGTTGATGGGTGAAGGGTGGGCATTTAGGCTGGTTATATCTTAATGTCAGTCTTTGATACTGCTGATCATAGAGCTGTTTACTATCTGACAATCCTTGAAAAGCTGGTGTGGGGGATTCATTCAGAATGGTGTTTTTTCCTATTTTTTCTTCTCCTCTCCCCTCTTTCTCTCCTCTCCTTTCCACCCTTTCTCCCTCCGTTCCTTCCCACTTAGGAACTAAAAAAACAGTTCAAGTAGTTACACATTTTGTTATGGCTGCTTCTTGTCATCACAGTTCCAGATACTGCTGGGGCATTTAGAGATCATATTGTAAAAGAACTGTAAATCTTTTAAAGCTAAGAAAAATAGGGCTATAAACAGCTTTTCTTTCACTGTGGATACAACAGGTATTTTTAGTTCTATCTCATTCATCCTGGCTGATGAACTTTGAATTATTCTTCTACTGTATCTAATACAGGATTAGTATATAGATGAGAGTCAAATGCCTAGCTATTATCCAAACGATATATGACTGATAGAAATAAAGAATAATAATTATTCTTGAAGAATATTTATTCAGAAAATAACATTAAAAATTAAAAGTTTGTGCATTGGTGATAGCCTGATATGCTTTTTCCTTGCTTACAAAGTACAGATGTGGAATCAGATTAACTTCTGAGTGTTTCACTCTGCCTTTATTTGGCAAGGAGTCTCTTTCATATCCAGACTGTAATCTTTTAAATATGCATACTCTCACAGTTACCAATACTTTTGTATTTCTGTAGAGCAGTACACCTACAAATAATTCTGTTCTTACTGGAATTAACTATAATACCTATAAAACTTCCACAGCGCTTTCTGCTGGAAATGTTCTATGCTTGCCTCTTCATTTGCACCTCCAGCACAACTCATGATTCTGGATTAATTAATTAAATATTTAAATAGTTTTGGGTTGGGGGAAGAGGCCAGAGATAGGGAGCAGTCCTTGGCTAGAGTCTGTATGTTACGTGATGGCTCTTTACTGCATAATATTGTTACAAGGAAAAAACTGAGGCAAGAACAAATGTGAAAAAATATTATCAAAAGGACCAGCTTGACATTTCTTTTAACCGTAAGATAAAAGAAAGATATTGCTATAATAGGTTTAATTGTTAACTATAATATTGCAGAGCTTTTCATTGATTTGGTTTTTTTTTTTTTTGATTACTGGAATGCATATTTATTATATGAATATGTAACATACTAATAAACCTATTTATTCAGGATAATTATTGGCCTATAGCTGAAAAAAATAGGCAGATGATATTGTTATCAGTCCATTATAAAGTAATTATTCCAGCAGCTTTATGTATTTATTATAGATGGAATTCCTTTCATATTCAAGTCAGCAGGAGCTTTAATATTGATTCCACTGCAGCCAAGGCTTTACCTGTGGACTTTGGAATAAATGCTTATTGAAACACTGCAGAATAATTAGATTTTAGGGCATGTGATAACACCAAAAAGTTACCTAATCTAACATTTAGCAAAAGGAATTCTTTATCTTGGCTAGAACGTATTATTTATCTAGTTTTAAAAGATATTGAGAAGTTCAGGACCAAGACGAAAGAGTTTGTCCCGAAGACAGATCTCAATAGAGGCTACTTTCATTACAAGAAGATTTATCGTGTGCAAAATCCCCTGCTTAAATGCCATCTTCTTTGAGCAGAAGCCAGAGTACTAGGCAAAGGGCTGGCAGAATACTTGAAGGTTATAAAGCATAAACATGTAAAGTAAAATACAAACTCGTTTTTGTTTTGTAGTGCAAGTTGGAACCAAAGAAGGTTTGTTAGTGTATGATTAGTCATGATTATCTCCTGCAAGACATTAAGTCATACAGCTGTTTGGAGACTTTATTAAATCTGTTACTATAGTTCCATGCTCTGTTATCCAATTTTTTTTTTAATTTTTTTTTTTTTCTTCTTACTTTTTCTTCCTTTTGTCCTTCCCTTTTGGGCCAACTACCAAAACTCAGGGTTCCTGAAGTTCTATTAGAAAGCTTTCACTTCTTTGCTCACTTCATCTGTGTGCAGTTCTTCACATAGTGTTCTTTACATAGCTTCAACGAAAGACCTTTAGCCAGCAGTTAAATAATGTGATATTCAGTGCCTAGGGGCAACAGTACAAGTTTGAACTCAAAATAGTAACTGAAGAAAAAAGGAACAGGTTAAAGTGTAGGATTTAAAACAAACAAAAAAATCCAAACAAACAAAAACCACAAACAAATGAAACAATCCATCTTGAGTTGTTTGAGCTGGATTTTTTATACATCCCTTTTCAAGTGTGTGAAATAAGTATGTGTCGGAGGAAGGAGCAATCTAAACAAGACGTAATATTTCTCCTATGTGTTTCTAATTTGTTACTTTACATCTGTGTGATACTTCATATGTTTGCATTTACTACATTTGCTAAATTAGGTAATAAGTACTTGTGTAAATTAGCAGATTTCTAATTACAAGTTGAATCAATCATGTCATGCATGTATATTATATGTGCTTGTGTGTGTTACAGGTATGTGCACTTCTCTCTATTTCTTATTAATGTCTGAAGAATCATGTCAAGATTTCCAACAGGTAACTGTATCAAAGCACAGAAACTACTCAAAATGGAAAATCCACAGATGGCTAAAAAGTGTCTGAGACACTTAGCCCAGAAAAGCCAGGAACCATACCACTTCAAAAAGCTGTCTTAGGAGATAGACATAGCAATCCTGTATGAAATCTTCTTTGCTCACTATTAGAAAAGGTGATGATGGAAACAAACCCTGTGTGCTTCAAAAGCATTTCTTGTGGTCCTTGAGGCACAATGGTTTAGAAGAACAGACTGCTTGGTAGGCAGGTTGAAAATTGGCTGGACTGCTAGGCTTGAAGGCTTAGAATCTAGTTGGTGACAGACAGTGAGTGGAGGATGAGGAAGCCAGGCTTGTTTAGTCCAGGAAAGAGGAGGCTGGGGAGCAGTCTAAGAGCAGGCCCCTATTGCCTGAAGAGCAGTTGCAAGGGTGACCAAGTTAAACTCTTCCTGCTAGTGGCACAGAGTGTAAAAACAAAACACACCCCCAAAATTCCATGACTAAAAATTGCAGCTTGAGAGGTTCTGATTGGACATTAGGAAAAACATCTCATGCATGGGGATAGTGGGGCACTGGGACCAGGTTATCCTAAGGCTCTGGTGAGTTTCCATCCACTGGGGTTTTTGAGCATCAGCTGGAAAACACCAGCCCTCAAATGAGTGACCTGCTGTGTGGTGTGAGCAGGAATAGTAACCCAAGCAGGAGCTGGGACTGGAGGTCTTCAGAGGTCACTTCAAAGGAGCATTTGTATGATGTTGAGTGGCTTTGCCCTGATATCCACTTTACATATGAGCGATATCAAACAGAGCTATTTGTCTTCAATTTTCTACCAGTAACAGACCATTTTTCAGCTTTCCCTTTGTACCCAGCAAAAGAGTTAAATTTCATTTTGACTGTTACATTCAGATAATAGCTAAGAAGTGCCTGGAGGCAACTGAACCAGAGACAGAGAACAGAAAGAGTTACCCCGTATGCCTTGAGTTACTACTTTTGAAAGTAGGGTTACTGCTTTTTGAAAGTGTGGTGAAAGAGGAAGAAATAGCGTGTTATTTTACATTTCAAAGAATTTCTTCTACAAAGTCTCAGTTTCTGTACATATGTGGAGTGTTGTAAAAATTAATAGGAATGTTGTCAGGAAATCCTTTTGATAACTTTAATTAAAAAAACCTCCTTCTCTCTGAAGTTCTGTGGTAATGAACAAGTAGCTATTGTCATCTTTTGTTTCAGAGTTTTAAAGCAGAGAACTCACATACTACAATAGTACTGTATATCTGAAAAAGCTTTAATAGTAATTGGTAAATAGTTAGAGTTGAAACTTTTCTTATGTTTGAATGTGGCTTTTTTAATTTTTAAGTAGTGATAGGCACAAGTATGCTAGTGCTGTTTCTGAAGACTTAAAAGGTGATTTTTCATAATTAAGGGCTATTGAATCAAATACACCAAATAATATATGAAGAGTATGTGATTAGCAGTATATTCATCTTGTCTGGTTGTGAAATTAGTGTAAGGTTAGCAAAATGCTTTAAAATTCAATTTTACCAGTACTATTAAGTGAATCAACCTTTAAGTGAATCTGTGCCAAGGCTGTCACTCCCCACATAATGCTCCTCCCTTACTCTGCAATTCCTTGACTCTCTCCTGAACTATTTGTGATTTGTCTGAGTTTTACTCATGACCCTCACTAAAATGTAGTGATCTCAATGTATTAAGAAAGAGGTATTTGCTATATTTAAAAAGTGTCAGCGCTGATCTTTGTGAAATGTGTTGTGCCCATGGGGGAAGAGACCTCCTTTGAAGTAGGCAGGAATGAGCTTGTCTAGTCGGTGGGTTTAATTTCAGTTTACAGTGGCATCTGCTGATCTGTTTGGTGATACCGTGGTTTTTCATCTATGTTACCACGTCAGTGGAAGGGTTAGGCACTGCTGTGCTTTCAGAATGCCTGGAATCTCATAATTTTCAGGAGCAGACGTTCTACATTGATAGATATATAAATCTGGTGATAGCATCTTGTACCACATCAAAGGTGACTGCGGTGACTCATTCTTCAACTACAGGCTCTGTTAAGTGTGTGCTGTCCTTTCCTAACAAGCTAACTGTGTCATATCCCTGGGTCAGCTTAGGGATGTTTCCTGTTTAGATGTTCTCCTGCAGGTGATCTCAGTTTTGCCCATCTTCTGATGAAGCTTCTTACTGAAGATGCAAATATGTTATTTGATCGTTGTCTGTCCCCATTTCCCTTGCATGCTGTTGTTGTCTCCTGGATGAGATGGTGCCTTGCCTGCCTCAGTCCTTGCCTAAACTGATTCTTCAGGGTCATTTAATGATGTTTGCTCAGGAATAATCTAATCTTCTTTTTTTTTTTTTTTTGGTTGGGGAGAGAGGCGGGAGGATGGTTGTTAATAGAAAGGCAGACAGATCATGGCAGCAATGTACATAGCTTTGGAGTTGTACAGCTGACTCCTATAAATCTGACTGAACTTGGTACTCGTTTTTAAGTGTAACTTAGACTGATTTATCCCTAAAATAAGGCCAGGAATTACAAAGTCATTCCACAAAGAATAGAGACTGTAGTCTCATTTTAGCCCCTTTCAGGTAGCTGTACCCTTCACACAATTTCCTCAAAATAAATGTTCAGAGCATGCATGGACTCTGTAGGAAAAGGCTAGGTTTTTGTGGTACAATGGTACGATTTATGTAGAATGGATAAAAAGAATATTGCAGCTTATCTGAAGACAAATAACAAGCTTCATTCTTCAGTGACAGCAATTACTTGCCTTTGTAGTCATACAAAATAATTCTTTTGTAAGAGAAGAAATTCCACTGTGCGAGAGCAAATATTTGAAATGGAGCAAGTGTTGTGTATGGGAATTTGATACGTTCATGGAACACTGTTGTGTGCTAAAATAAATAGATACTTTTTCATTTGCAAATGGAGAAGCTGAAGATACCAGAGATGCCGCAACTTCTCTTCACTAAATTGCCATATGCACCTTCTTTCCTTTTTTATTGACTTCTCATTTGATGTGCCTGGACTATTCACAGTCCTTATGTACTGTTGTTACCATTGTTCTCATGACACAAAACAAAACACTTTCTTAATGCGTTGTGAAAGACAACGTGGTTTGTAATCCCGTGTGTGCTTTCAAAGACAAAATGAACCACTGGCTCTAATGTTTTGAGACACCACATGTTGACATGTTTGTCTGAAACGGTCCTTTGCATACTTTGGAAATAGCACTCTGGTGCACTAATCTCTGGGAAAGTAATTTTTATTATTGTTGGCTCCTTTGCTTAGCATGGAGCTCTCAGCTGACATACTAGACATTATAAAAAAATGCTTGTGACTCAGCTAACAAAAGCCCAGTGAAGTGTCTAAATTAGGAATCTGTTTCTTGCACCTTTTTGTGTGTGTGCTTTTTTACTTGTTACTGCATGCTATCCTGTCTCACTTGTACACAAGGCAAGACCACACTCCATCAGTTTTATATAAGCAGCAATTCCACAGAAATGACACTTTACTATTTTTATACTACAAGTAAAAGGCACCAGTCCATCAGAATAGAAGGCAAGATTCCATCAGAGTTTAAATTACACTTAAGTAAAGATTAATTCTTTTAAAATAGCGATGCTGTTTCTATGGCCTTCTTTTCTTGCAGTACATTCATTTAGCTGTCAGCCTTTACACTTAGCTATAATAAGGTACAATTGCAGTGTATGTTTTCATTGGAGACTGAATTATATGTCTTACATAGCTTCATATGAATGTTTGTTATAATGTCAGTTATAAAGCAATCAGAAAGATAAGATAAAGTATCTAACTGTAAAAGACAATGAATAACTGAAAACAAAATAATAGTAATAACTCTCGAGTACAAAACTACAAGTTTATTTCCTTACTAAAATTATTAATAGGTAACTCTGAGAATTCCTGTGTTTTGCTGAATGAAATGTCAAATCTGACTCTATACGGGTTTTTAGAAAAAGCCAGGAATAGTAAAAGTAATGTGCTGTAGCATAAGGAGGATTATTTTCATTTGACGGAATTAAATCTTGTAGCTTAGAGACATCGCCATTGTATGTCACAATGTTAGGTCAGTGCCTGTTTTTTTTGCAGCTAAATATTCCATATGAGCTGATTCCAGCTGTTGAATGTGAATTCCTGTGACTATTGGGCACTTGAGAATGAGGTTTCTTGATTTACTGTGAAGAGAGTTGTTTGGGCTCTGAAAGGCACAGCTGCTGCTCACTAAAGGAGTCCTTTCCTTTTGGTAACTTCTTGTAGTTACGAGTTCATAATGTGAGGAGGTCTTTTAAGTAGTTTCAGTGTTACTGTGTGCTTTAAAAATCAACTGCTGTTCGCTTATTTCTTTTGAATTCATTTGCTGCTGCATTGTAAAACATGCATTTAATTTTACATATGTTTAGTCTCACAATGGTGTGAAGAATTTTGAGGAATGCCCTCAGTTGAGGCTTGTCATTAAACACCTAATTTCTTACACTTGGTGACTTTGTCAAGTTTCCCAAGTATGTCCCAGTTGCAGTCCTGTATTAGGATAACTTTATTCTGGTACAATTCTCAGGAAGGAGGAAGCCATCAAAATCCTTATCACTGAACTCAATGAACATTAGATAGTCTCCTTTAACAAGAAAAAAATGTAAACCATCCCTTCTGTGGCAGGTGTGAGCAGACCTATCCCTGTACCCTCGTATGATATCCATGTGTTGCAGTAGTAAAGAACTGCAACCTGCAGCAGGCTGCATGATGTGGTCCCTTGGGCTGCTGAATGTCTGTCAGGAGTACAGTTTTGCCTTCAGGTGTTTGCAGTCACGTTTCTCTTATTTCCACTTGAACTTCTCTTCCGCTTTCAGAACAGCAGTTGAGATTTGGGGTTGAATAGCCTTTTGCCAGCAAATTAATATTTATCACTTTGGGGTTGTTGTTACTAAATATATTTTCCAAGCAGAAATACCTTGCAGGATGAAGAGAACAAAACAGCATTTTTATCTGCATGTTGTACAAACACTTTAGGAAAAGGAGAAGAAATGAGTATTCATGCATCTGTTTTCTCTCTTTACTATAGGTGTGCAGGATCCTCAGCATGAGAAGATAATTACTGTGACTACTAATGGAAGTATTCACAGCCCCAAGTTTCCACACACATACCCACGCAATACTGTTTTAGTGTGGAGATTAGTAGCAGTAGATGAAAATGTATGGATACAGCTTACTTTTGATGAAAGATTTGGGCTTGAGGACCCAGAAGATGACATTTGCAAGTAAGTTACTTTAACTTAGAGAAATCTGAACGAAGTTGTGGGGGATGGAACAGAAAAGTTGCTCGAGTTTTGCAAATATGTCAGACCTGCATGCCAATATATTCATAAAATGCATCTTTTAAATCATTAGTTTATGACTTTTTTTCACTGCTAAAGAAGGATCTCATGATTGAAAGCTTTGGAGTCCCACATTCTCCTTTTGCATTCGGTGTCTGGCCCACAGATACATTACGAAAAAGAAAAAAAGAAATATTTAATCTCTCAAAAGTTTTGAAGTGTCTGGAGGCTGATGAGGAGCGGCTGAGGGAGCTGGGGCTATTCAGCCTGGAGAAAAGGAGGCTGAGGGGAGACATTATCACTGTCTACAACTACCTGAAAGGAGGTTGTAGCATGGAGGGTGTTGGTCTCTTCTCCCAAGTGGCAAGTGAAAGGAAGAGAGGAAATGGCCTCAGGTTGTACCAGGTGAGGTTTAGGTTGGATATTAGAAAACATTTATTCAACTGTGACATAACAGGCATTGGGATGGATGTAGTTCTGGACGAAGATATCTGATGGATCATGTAAAGATATTTTGTGAGACAGCAGCGGTTGGCATTATAAATGCTCCCTGTGGGTGGGTGAAAGGGAAGACTTCCCAAACTCTTGTATCCTATATCTGCCTGCCATCACAGCAACACATCGTAAAAATCCCTGATGTGTGAATAGTTGTATGTTGTTTGAACTCTTTTCAGTAAATTAAGTAACAGATAAAATATGTCATTTGAATGGCATATCCTCTTTTGATGTATTCCTGGAGAGGTACTTCACATGAGATTTTTCTTTCAAAGTAGTTTTTTGGTTTGTTTCTTTTTCCATTAGGGGTTTTTGATTTTAAATACCTTGTATACATATTTGATTTGATTCTTGCTTGCCTTCTGTTTTTCTAATTAACTAGTATTTGTTTGGGTTTATATCTTGAATAACCTTTTGATAGAAAATTTTAATTTCTTTTTGGAGCTGAGCTTTATAACAGATAGACAGATGTCTTTATTTCATAATTCTGAAGGAAGTAATTGTCAAGGCCATGTCAAATACAATTAAAATACTGAGTACTATAAACATATGTTTGCTCAGATGAGTGCACTCCCTTTGCACAATAATTGTTTTCTTTAAATGAAAACTTAGCTTGCTTTTTCTTTTCTTTGCATATGGCAGAGTGAAGTGGCAAGTGAAAGAAAATCCAGGTAGGGTGACTCATTCGTCCACTTGCAAAGAAAAAAGTAAGATAAGTTAAAATATTTTTAATATTATAACTAGATTAGTCTTCTAATGGGAGTACATTTATTTTAAGTAAACAACGTGCTGAATAAAAAAGTTCTGGTCAAATTAAGAAACAGTAATAAGTCACTAATAATCTTCCCTTGGTCATAACCTTATCGTGTTTGTATTTGTGTAGGGATACCAGGAACATGTATAAATGTGATTCCTCATATGTGCACTTTTGAGGACACACTGGGCTTTTTGGCTGGGAAGATATGACCCTCTGAAAGAGAGTTATATTGTTGTTTTTAACCAAAAGAAAAAAAAAAAAAGGAGCTAGGTTCCTATGAAAAATAAATTCAGTAATAAACCCAGAAAAGAAAGAGAAAGTGTACCTTGTTTTGATGTTGAGGGAGCATAAATTATTGACAAGTGAGGAAAAATCTAAAATACAGAGTTTATATATGTAAAACAATTCTACACAGCCCAGTAAGTTAACAGCTATCAGAGTAATATCTCTTTATAAATAATGTCTTGTGGTTCTTATCGCTTATAGTTCCTAATAAAACTATTTAATTTTTTCCAGTACATTCTGTAGAAAAGCTAAGGGTTTTCATTGATTGCATCCCGTACTATTTGTTACTCCACTCTGTTTCTGCCATCTCGAAACACACATATCACTATTGTTGCTGTAGACAACTCAATGGTTTCTCCAAAGGCAAGTTAATTTGACAAAGGACAGCATAAAATATGACATGGAAGTTAATGTATTATAACTCTGTACCTTACAGTGACATGATCCTTTGCTTCTGACCTATGACTGAAACTATGTTAAAACTGCACTCCAGTAACATTAGATTTCCTACGGAACAGTGTACAGTTTGTACCAGGATATCTTTCTCCCCCTTCCATAGTGTGTGAGAGGACCTCATGAGTTACCTGCTGTGGTTATTGTCACAGTTTTCAGTTCCACTACCTCCTTGATAAGCTCCACATTCTGTGCAATGCCAGAGGTTTCCCAGTCATCGCTGTAGGCTGTAACACCATGCAGTGTCAGCTCACTGGGCTGGTGAGAGACTACATTGGAGTATGTTATTTTAAGATAATTAGCAGCTTTTAAATCTCATAGTAAATCAAATGTTGCTCACACATATACGAAAAAACAAACAAACAAAACACCCCCACCCACCCACAAACAAACAAACAAAAACCACCACAACAACAACAATCACAAAAGGAAATAAACAAACAAACAAAAATAACAACAACATACAAAAACCTCACAACAAACAAAGCCAAAACCAATATATCCATCTATATAGAGCTATGTTAAGCAAAAAAAGTCTTATAACAGGAAAACAATGGTAGTGGTGATTAAGAAACATCATAGATGAAGTTGTAGCAAGTTTCTGCCTGTGTCTGGCTGACCTGACTGACTTCTCCAAAGTCAGTTCTGATATTTCAAACTATTCTGTGAGGTCGTTTCATCCAGAACAAATATCACATTTTACAGATACTTTCAATTTACCAGTCTAGTTTTCACTTTAAATGCTTTACTGAATCTCAATCAGAGTGATCCTGTATGGCTTTTTTTTCTGTTCCATTTTTACTTCCAAATCAACTTATAGTATTTATGAAGGCAGAGCATTTGCATTACAGCAAATTCTATGTTTATGACCAGCAATGCTGACCCAGCCTCATCTGGAACAGCATTAACACGCATAGTCCTAATTTTTGTGCTAATTCTCACCAGTCTTAAGCATGATTGCTGTGTTTTGTGTGTTTTGGAAACAAAGATTAAGTCATAGGTTTTTTAAGAATAATCTTCTGCTATTTTGCCTGTATTTCTCCAGGTGATTTTTATCCTGGTTTTACAATTGTGATGTGCTTGAAATTTCTGCAGTCCATCTCTGCATTGCTTAAAATACAGCTAATAATTATTTTAACAATAGTTCTACTTCGTCTGCACTGCATTCTTTCTATGGGCAAAATGTTAAGAATCCCACTGTGTCCTTTCCAAAGTGAACACAAATTCCAGTTTACATGGAAACTAGAGCCATGCATGTGTCTCAGAAGAGATTTATTAATATATTACTTGGTTGATAATATGATATGTAATTCTCTGTAACGTTGCAGGAATTTCACCCTTGTATACTTTGATTTTGGCTGTGACTTGCAAAAGAAAAAGGTTCTGAAAAAAAAGATCCCCCATCAAACCAAACAAACAAAACAGGAGAAGAATATAATCTCCTTGCTGTTTTGTACGGTACTGTTTGGATGATAGAAATGGCAGTGTATTTTCCATACATAAGGGAATTTCTAGCTGAGAGAGGCATAGTGGATTTACGTTCTCTGTGTCCACCCTTTCTGATGAAGAAAAGCAGCAGCTTTTCTTCTGCTGATATGATAGACAGTATGACAAGTTATTATTTCCATGATGTTAGCCCCTCAACACTTTTAATCTTGAGACCATTAGACTTCTGTGCCTCACAGCTCCTACCATCAGCAAGATGCCTTCACTCTCCTTGACCAGGAGGGATTGATTTTTATTCACTTCTTTCTTGTTGTCCAGATTTGTTGCTTTCTCTCTCTGAGAGCATGCAGTGATTAAAAACTTTGGGATGAACTCCTCTGTGACAGGCAGACACAGATTTAGCTTTCTTCCAGGAAGAACATGGGTGCTCCAGTTGCCTTTAATAGGCAGTCTGATGTCGTGAGTTGGTTGTACACTGGAGCATTACAACACAAGGCTGCAAAAGGAAAAGAAAAAAGCTAATCTTGCCTGTATTAGTAACATCTGCCAAATTTGCCCTCTCCCTGTGCACAGAATGGCTCTAGTTGTTCATCTGAGTGGTGGTTGCAGCTGTTCTTTCTAATAATCAGATGATTACAGTCTGTTTGACTTTTATTATCTATAATAAAACACAGAAATGTGTCACGAATCCAAAGTGCCTTGACTGTAGATAAGATCATCAGGATAAAATCTATGAGTAGAAGAATGTGGAACCAACTGATAGTTAAATAATAGATGCCATTTGACCATCATCTTCAGGTTTGGATATCTATACTCATTTCTGACTCTCTTCAGTACTCTAAAGTATGAACTAAACTCAGAGAGGTGGAAGGGTGGATTTTAGTAGCTGCATACATGAATCTACTAATATATACCTGAAGCATTTACCTATAATGTTCTGAAAGAATTCACAAAGCTTGTCCAGTTACTATTTGCAGTATGCAGAACTTTTTACCTGAAGAAAATTAGTTAAGCCAAAGGCAGATGTCAGTGTTAACATGGGATAAAATCTATGTGAGTAGTGCTGTTTCCTCTTCATCAAATTAAATACTTAAGTCTTAATACTGTCACTGTTCTTCCTCTGACAGCTCTTAGGATGATTCTTTAAGATCAGAACCATATGCATTAAATTCACTAACTTTCTTTTCCTGAATGTTTCTGAATGCTACTTGCCTTCAATTCATATCTGTTGTGACGGAACTGTGCCCAAGCTATTATTCCCTTTCATTCAGAGAACATCAAGGTTCTGTGGTAGAAACTGTAGTCCAACTGGCTTCAACAGTCATATGTGATCCTATCATCAGGAAATTGTTGAGAAAGGCTAAAAAGTTAATAGATTTGGCTCAGTCTGACAAGACTAAAACAAGTGTATTAAGAAGAAACATATAGACACTCTCTTTAGTCGAGGGCTATAAAGAAGAAAATATATTTGCTTAGCTGTCTTTTTTTTTTTTTTTTACATAAATTGTGTTAAGTGCATACTATGCAGTGATAAATCATGGTAAACACAATAAAAAGGTTAAACATTTTGTTAGGTAATTTTCTGAATTGACATTTCTGTGTAATATAAGACACCATGAGTAACTTATACCACATGCTTCCTCTCTTGTAATTACTAAAATTCAGTACATCTATTACAGCATGTGGAGTAAAATATGGATGCATAATTGCAACTCCTAAGTGGCTCAGTAAAAATGAGGACAGGTATTTTGCTTTTGTTTATCCCCTTGTGATGGAAGAACCTTATGGTATCAGTAGAGTGCATGCATGAAAGAAGAATTTTAGCGTCTTTTCTTCTAGAAAGATTAAATTCAACCCTCCTACTTACCCTGGGGACAAATATATATATATATATATATATATATATATATATATGTTTGTTTTGTCTTGAGTGCATTGTAGAAGCAATATTGATGCATGTGTGAAGAACTTACTAATACCAAGCATAAATTCAGGGAAAAAATGTAACTCTTCACATGCAATATTAATTCTGGGCATTTTGAGGGCAGTGAGTTCCTTATCAAGATCTAGTTCCCAGGAGATTGTTTTCTGGACAGCTGATGGACTGTCAGACAGTCTTAAATTATTCTGGTGGACTGTGATTACTGAAGGTTGAAGTTATCTCTGGGGTAAGTGCAAAGTTCAAGTTGGCTTTGAATAACTGAACAAAGACATTTAAATGTACTCTATATTTAAAGAGAAACTGGTGCAGACAGTGTTCATGGTGACTCATGTCGTGAAGCAGCTGGGCTGCTGGGATATATGGTTTTTTTCTTTGCCTTCCTCTCCTCCACTGATTCTGAAGATGCAGGAGTGTGCTGCTGCCACCTCTATTTGGAAATTCAGAAAACAGTGAGGAGTCCTCCTAAATGTCTAAGGCTTCAAACTGGAAAAAAAGACAACCAGCACCAAAACCATAGACTCTGAGAACAGAGAGAAATGTTTTGGTGAAGACCCGTCCTTAAAGCTCTTTTCTTACAGCTGTTGCCTTAGATTTTCACTGTGCTCAATTTTAGCCACCTGTTTTTTATGAGATGCTACACATATAGGTAGGCTAGCCTCTGTTTAGGTGACTCCACATATCAGTAATACTTAAATGTCTCTTTCATCACTGGCTATAACTTCTTCAGCAAAAGTAAAGTCATACCAAAATTAAAATTTGTTATAGCTCTGTTGTGTGCGTCAGATGCATTTGGATCATTTGGGTAGGATTGATTACATTAATACACAGAATTATAAAAAGCATATGAACTCTCATTCCTTAAACACCATTTCTTTTCATGCTTATGTTTGTGGTTTTGTGTGTGACTGTATGGTGTGGGTTATGGTGTGGGTTTTCTTCTATTTTTTTACCAACACATAAATTACTTGTTGAACTTTTTTTTTTTTTCCTTTTTAAGTCTGAAAGGGGATCATAAAATTTAAATGGATGGGGTGAATGCTAGCATTCAATGCCTTAGATTAATCGAAATAGTCATAGGAAAGAATTGTTATGAAAAAGCTAGTTTAAACTAAAGTCCTTGGTAACAAAATTGATGTTTTTCTGGTGGCAGGGAGGTAGTGTTTTAGGAGCAGTGTGTAGAAAATACCATAAAATTGGTGCTAAAGAAGTTGGTGGAGCAATTTCTTCTGGTATTTGCAGGATCGTTTGTTAGTTATTTTGATTTGAAGTTGCTCAATCCATTTGCAAGATAACTGAATAGTGATACCAGTTCAAGAGAAGTTTAAATCCTGAATGGATTTCAATGGAGGATGAGAGTGTGGGATGGGGATCAAAGTTCTCAAGAAGTTACGTTAGTTTAGGACCAAAGCCCTTTGGCTACCTAAAAATTGTTCCTTATATGTAAAAGAAAAAAAAAAAAAGATTAATAACACAACGGGTTTGGTTTTTTTCCCATGTGAGTTCAGTTTTAACAATATTATTTAAATTTAATAAATGCAGAAGAGTCCGATAGACTCGTGCATCCTGCTTTCCTGTGTTTTGAAGAGAAAAATGAGTGTTTTTTGCATCAAAAGAACTGGATCTGTTTATATTCTGATTTAATTGAGCAAAAGTGTGGCTCTTTGTATTTTTATTTTAATTTACTTTTTAAAAAAGCTCTTTCTTTTAGATAGTTGATGATTCCATAAAATAATGACACTTTCATTACCAAACAACTGGAGCACCAAGTCATCTTTCAGCTGGTCCTATTCTGCTGTTTTAGCTACTGTCTGTAGTTCACACTGCAGCAAGGTGTGTACTATAACCAGAACTATACACATTCCTTTGGGTTCTCTGCTGCTTAGTAAAAGTTGCTGAATACAATTCTCATGGTAATAGCTTTATAAATGTGACAAAGCAGGCGTTGCAAGCAGTAAAAGAAGATAAAAATTAGAAAACCAAAATGTAGTACAGTTATAACTGAGACTACTCTGTAACACGTTTCCTAAACTTCAAAAAGAGTAAACTCAGTTCTGCAGAAAGGCTTTATAGCTGCAAAATGGTGCTCTCTAAGTAAATCAGGGTGTAACATGAGAAAGGAAAAGAGAAGGACGTGTTTCTGAGCAGGACAGGAGGACAGCACAGCCTACATGATGCCATCAGCAGGATGTACTACACTAATCTAAGGGCTGTCGCTGCATTCTTGCCCACTTTTCCCTCCTTTACAGTAAACCCAGCATTCATTTTTAGTATCCGCTGTTGCTAGAGGACACCATAGTGGATATGGTTTCCAAGTAATTTAAAATCTATTTTCACAGCCCAGAGGAGTGTTAGGAGAGTGATTGCTGATGAGTGGGCAGTTGACATAATCCCTTACTCCTTTTTCACACTGGAGACTACACTCATTGACTTAAAAAACATTTTAGGCTCCTTAAAGTTCCTTCCTGGTCTTCTCAGTCTCAAGCAAGCTGTTTGAATAAAGTAAACTATGTTCACGGTATCAAAATATTTTTGTAAATGGTCCTAATCCTAATTTATTGCTTCTAAAATTGTTTCATGTTACCACAGTTGGCTGTGTTTCTAATGATGTAGACTGAAGTGATTTACTTTGAAAAAGTGTCTGTCTTGGGTACTTCGGGACCAGTTGTTACTCAAGGACTTCCCCTGCTCCCACACCACCACTTATTAAAGGATAAAAGTAAATGTGTATTATAAGCGGGCACAAAAACACGCTGTGAGCTGTGACGACCTGAGCACAGGTATGTAGACAGACCCTGCAGCCACCCATGGGCTTTGGTGTGAGTCTTTTCAGTCTTGATGTCAAGAGAAATGCAAGCTGCAAGGGCGGGTCCAACAGCGTAACCTAAAGTTACCCTGTGTAGTGCCTACATATTCCAGCATATACACAGTATGCACCCCCTCCCCGATATTTTCTGGTTACTGGAAATCTAAGTACAGTTAAGCCCATGGGCTCACTGTCAGGTTTATAAGCAGCTTTCTCCTGTTTAATCAGCAGGAACAGCAGACATACCAACTGTCCTATTACCAGATGGACAGTTGGGTTTCTTCACCTGTTATGCAGCATTTCTTTTTTCTCCACCTCCCCTTCTTCTCTTCCTTTCCTCTCTCCCTCCAACTAGATGCTGTGGTTACTTCTTTATGTGTATCATCAATGTTTTAACGAAGTATGTTTCTCACATAAAATTGTAGTTAGATAGTATCACTGGCAAATATTGTCAGGCAGATAAATTTGTAACAGTCCTGTCTTGCACTTGATGCTGCTCCATTAGGATAAAGTAGGAGTGAAATGTAGTGCAATTTACATTAATCTGTTCTCATTGGATCATCAGGCTATCTGAGAAAATGCATGTACATGAGAAATTGCAACAGGGAAGATTACTTATTGATACAAAGGTTTAGATGGTCATGTAGGAGTGTCCTAGAGGTTTCATAAGGTAAAATAAATAGATCTTTTCCTTTTCTGACAGTAACATGAGAACAGGGAGACCAGTAAACTAGCAGCAATTACTAAGTACTGTTTCTGGCTAGCCTTTGATTAATATGCTGTGGCTGGATTAAAAATAGGACTGCAGGATTTTATGACCATTAACTTATAACTAGGTAAACTCCTTATGCTCCTTAGGTAAAAACTGATCTCCCACTAGGGTTAGGAACACATTTTTTCTGCCTCATGCAGTGTTGTGAGACTGCTTAGTTACATTACAGGGATTTTTCAGTTTCTGTTCAAGTAGCAATTACTAGTCTGTCCTGAATCAGGATATTGAACTTCATGACAAATGGCCTGGCCTGGTAAATCCTGTGTGCTAGTGTAGCAGCCAAGAGACCTTACGTTATTGTATTGCGGGACTACAGAAATAAAAGGATTTTAATTTAAATAAACATAGATAGAGCCCAAACCTCCATCGTGGTAGACAGGAAGGAGGGAAAAGAAAGAGAGGAAACCTGAGCAGGTGTGTGATACTGCTGTATCGGCAGCGGGTGCTCGAGGGAAGCAGTGCTGCCTGCGCTGCCCTGGGTGGATCTTCACATGGTAAAAATTCCCTTTAGGAATTTTTTTGTTGTTCTTTTCTAAAGTATGCTTTTGAATATTGTTAGGAAATTGCTTAGCCAGTAGTTTTCACATTGCTGACTGGAGCCATAGCTATATTCCAGGATAATAAGAACTGTGCACAAAGAAAAAGTTACCATTTACAGAATCACAGAATCGACTGGGTTGGAAAAGACCTCAGAGATCATCGAGTCCCACCCTTGGTCCAACTCTAGTCCGTTTACTAGATCATGGCACTAAGTGCCATGTCCAATCTCAGTTTAAAAACCTCTAGGGACGGCGAGTCCACTACCTCCCTGGGCAGGCCATTCCAATGCCTGACCACTCTCTCTGTAAATAATTTCTTTCTAATATTCAGCCTAAATTTCCCCTGGCAGAGTTTAAGCCCATGCCCCCTTGTCCTATTGCTAACTGCCTGGGAGAAGAGACCAATCCCCACCTGGCTATAACTTCCCTTCAGGTAGTTCTAGAGAGTGATGAGATCACCCCTAAGCCTCCTCTTCTCCAGACTAAACAACCCCAGCTCCCTCAGCCTCTCCCCATAGGTCTTATGTTCAAGTCCCTTCACCAGTCGTGTGCTCTCCTCTGGACCCGCTCCAGCACTTCAATGTCTTTCCTGAACTGAGGGGCCCAGAACTGAACACAATACTCCAGGTGTGGCCTCACCAATGCAGAGTACAGGGGAAGGATCACTTCCCTTGTCCTGCTGACCATGCTATTTTTGATACAGGACAGGATATCGTTGGCCTTCTTGGCCACCTGGGCACACTGTTGGCTCATGTTGAGCTTCCTGTCAATTAGTACCCCCAGGTCCCTTTCTGTCTGACTGCTCTCCAGACACTCTGTGCCCAGCCTGTAGGGCTGCAGGGGGTTGTTGTGACCAAAGTGCAGCACCCGACACTTGGCCTGATTGAACTTCATCCCATTGGAATCAGCCCATTTTTCCAGTCTATCCAGATTCCTCTGCAGAGCCCTAGTATTTGGGATATTTGGGATATTTCTAGTATTTGGGATACTAGAATCAATATTTAAAATGCTGTTTGAAAAACAATGGTAAAAGCATGATTATAGATCCACAGAAGCTGAAATAGATACACTGACCACGATGGAAAGTGTGAGTAGATGTAGAAATTTTACAGTAGATAATAAAGAACGCTTTACAGCTTTGGTTGATGATGTAAACACTGAGCTCCCTTAAAGTTTTTGGTTTTGTACAAAATATTGATCTGTACAGTAGAAACATGTGACTTACTGTGATTGCTGTAATTCTCAAGATAAAATATACCACAGTTTACAGAGAAGTACTAGGAAAAAGTTGATAAGCTGTTTCATTCTCCAAAATCTGGAGAGTGTAGTACTGTATATAGGATCCGTATTGAGCTGGAACACTGTCTGAGGGCAGTGGGCTGCCTCTTCGTGAAAGGAAATGTGCTTTGGAGAGTAAAGTGCCCAGTGCAGTAGGACTCTGAATTCTGGTGGCCGTTTCCATGTGGTGGTGTACCATAATTACATAATAAAAACAAATTGTACAGGCATGCCCTGGTGGAGAGACAATGAAGAAGAAGAGTACTAGTGTGCAGCACAATAAGAATACTCTTGTCTTATTACCATTTTTGTTACATACATTATTTCAATTAATAACTTTTGCAGGATGCTGAAGAAATCTGTAATCCGCACATGAAGTCAGTAGTGGTGAGCAGACAGAGTGGAGGTGAAACAGTACAAGAAAATGTTTCATGTAGATATTATCTATTTTCTAGTCCTTGAAAGGCTACCTTTCCAAGCAACTTCTTAGTTTTTTGAAAATCTTTTTTAGTAATTGTATTTTATGTGGCTACAGGAGAACTTTTAGTCAAATAGGAAAAAGGTAAGCATAGCATAGTAATTCTGAGCAATGGAAACTCACAGAGACTTACTCCCCGTGGAAGTAAATGGAGTAAGTAAATGGACTGCAGCATCATTTGTAAGCTGATTCATATGTGTTAGTATGTTTTTTTCCAAGCTCTTCAGTTTTCCCAAGTTCATCTTTGTCTTTGATATGTAGTAATAGTAAGGCTGATAGGAAATACCATGTACGTTTTTGGTTTGTGTCTCCATTCTACTCATAATGTGTCATTTTTAGACCAAACTTAATCCTTATTTAAGGAGAGCTAAACATGTTTCTTATCTTGACTGGCACTGGGAACACCTGCTATCCTTTGATACAAAAAAAGATAAGTATAGGTAGCTTCTAAGAAATTTGGCAGTCAGCCTTTTAAAAGGAGAAGTTTGGGAAACTGTCTTTCAGTCTTACCTCCACTTTTGATCTGCAGGATTTTAGGGTCTCTTTCTGTAAGATTCTTATTCAGGTGCTTAAAATAAGGTATCAATAGAAGTTAAACCATTATAAATTTGTAGCACAGGCTATCAAGGTCAGAATTCTGTGCTTGTTCTATTCATGAAAATATATATTTACATGCTTTGTATGTAATCAGTAGTTTAACATATGCTTGAACAATTACAGTATTGCTGTCTGAATATAGAACTGTTTTGTTTTAGAGCCTGAAGTACGTTTACCAATGTATCTAGTTTACAATTTCTCATTCTTGTGGAAAAGGCAAGTGTCTTTCTTCTCCAAAAGGCAGAAGTTCCCCTCAGACACTACAGGATATTAATGTGCTTAAGATGGAGATCCTCAAGCACTTACCAGTATGCCTAGATACTAGTCATGATGATCTATTTCCTAGAGAGGTTTGTGTGCAATTTACTAGTCATTGGGGAAAAGATATGTTTTCAGCAATACTCAGTTTACCAGTTGTCACAGAAGTAAGTTTTTGATACAAAGGAGAGTTTTGGGGAGGAAGGGGAGGAGATTAATTTCTTTGGATTGGTTTTTGCTTTAAGTGCTTTGACTCTAGTTCACCAAGTAACAAAAGCTATTACACAAAATGTGAAGGTCTTAGCTTCACATGATGCCTCAAATTTTCAGCAGATCCACAGAAAATAGAAATACGTTTTCTGGTACACTGGAGAGTGATAGTGCAACAGTTAATTTCTCCAAATCAAACCAGAGCATCCATTTCATGAAAAGTGTTCAAATGTTTGAAGAGTAGAATTTGGAAGGTTGAACTCCGTCTTGTTTTCCCTTTCATTTGCGGTGTTGTAAACGTATATTTATGATCAAAGTGGCTGACAGTGAATGAAGGGGAACAAAATTGAAATCTAAGGATTAAACTTTTTTTTAGTATATCTTAAATAACAAGGTAGAAATACAGAAAGAGTTGTGTGGTTGTGTTAGAAGCCTCAGGCTGTTACTAATCTGTATGAGGAATGATTAAACAGAGAGAACCATGGCAACCATATAACATTTGTGAATGAATCTGTGTTTCCATAAGGCAGTTCTTAATGTACAGTACTGCATATTCTAAAATAGATGTATTCAAAGTAGGTTGGCGCGGAAACTACAATCCATATTTGGTGAATGGCAGTTAGGAATGTTCTCTGTTTATACCTTGAGTATCTTTATTTCATGGAAAATGTAGACATGGCAGGATACTTGGGGTTTTTAATGTTCATTTGCAGTATTGGCTGGAAGTGATGTCTATTGCTGGAAGTGATGTTTGTGTATAATTAAACATCATTTTCTGAGTACAAAAAACTGACCTCATCAGTTATTTATTTGAATTATATCTGGGTATGCTGTTTCTTTCCAGTGACTGTCAAAACACAGTTATATGTAAGATCAGCAGTTACAGGTACTACCATGGAAATTTATTTAATTGCTGTTTCATTATCTTTTCTCCAGAATCATTTTTATTGAACTTTTGCCCTGCATGGAGTATATGCTAGTGCTGCCACAGCGTGACCATTTCAGCCAAGGCACCTTCTCCCTTCCCTTCCTCTAGGAAATTTGTTTTCTGTATCATTTGGGTTTTTTCTCTGTCACCTCCCTCTGGCTGGCTAGAGGAGTTGCTAACAGCTGACTTTTACTGGTGTGCACTGCTAGGGGTTCATGATTTCAGGAACTTTGTATTTACTGGACTGAATGACTTCACTAAGGCATTTGACACAGTCTCCCACAGCATCCTCACAGCTAAACTGAGGGAGTGTGGTCTGGACGATCGGGTAGTGAGGTGGACTGTGAACTGGCTGAAGGAAAGAAGCCAGAGTTGTGGTCAATGGGGCAGAGTCTGGTTGGAGGCCTGTATCTAGTGGAGTGCCTCAAGGGTCAGTACTGGGACCAGTATTATTCAATACAATATTCATAAACGATTTGGATGAGGGAATAGTGTGCACTGTCAGCAAGTTTGCTGATGACACCAAGCTGGGAGGAGTGGCTGACATGCCAGAAGGCTGTGCTGCCATCCAGCGAGACCTAAACAGGCTGGAGAGTTGGGAGGGGAAAAATTTAATGAAATAGAACAAGGGCAAGTGTAGAGTCTTGCATCTGGGCAGGAACAACCCCAGGTTCCAGTATAAGCTGGGGAATGACCTATTAGAGAGCAGTGTAAGGGAAAGGGACCTGGGGGCTCCTGGTGGGCAGCAGGATGACCATGAGCCAGCACTGTGCCCTTGTGGCCAAGAAGGCCAGTGGCATCCTGTGGTGTATTAGAAGAGGGGTGGTTAGTAGGTCCAGAGCGGTTCTCCTTCCCCTCTACTCTGCCCTGGTGAGACCACACCTGGAATATTGTGTCCAGTTATGGGCCCCTCAGTTCAAGAAGGACAGGGAACTGCTGGAGAGAGACCAGTGCAGGGCAACCAAGATGATTAAGGGAGTGGAGCATCTCCCTTGTGAGGAAAGGCTAAGGGAGCTGGGTCTCTTTAGTTTGGAGAAGAGGAGACTGAGGGGTGACGTCATTAATGTTTACAGATATATGAAGGGTGAGTATCACAAGGATGGAGCCAGGCTCTTCTCGGTGACAACCAATGATAGGACAAGGGGTAATGGGTTCAAACTGGAACACAAGTGGTTCCACTTAAGTTTGAAAATGAACTTCTTCTCAGTGAGGGTGACAGAGCACTGGAACAGGCTGCCCAAGGGGGTTGTGGAGTCTCCTACTCTGAAGACATTCAAAACCTGCCTGGACACATTCCTGACACATTCCAGCCTCATCTAGGTGGTCTTGCTCTGGCAGGGGGATTGGACTAGATGATCTTTTGAGGTCCCTTCCAATCCCTAACATTCTGTGATTCTGTGAATGAAGGACTGGACTGAATGGGCCAATACTTTTCAGTCTGATGTTCATGTAGATTTTGTTGTCTGGCAAAAAATGCAAAACAGAGTGATATAAATTAATGTATTTGAAATGAAAATAAATATTGAAGGGAAAAAATACAAAAAGTAAGATTTCCTTTTACATAAATAGAAAAATATTGCACTCGTACCTGTAGTTTCATTATTACAAATTGTTTAAATTTTGTGTTGTTTTGATTTTAATCTTATGTGATGTGTCTTGTATCTCTGTGCCTTGGTCTTTGAGGAAAGGTTTCTTTAGCCTCAGTGAGAGGAACAGTATTGGTAATATTAGCAGAAAAGAGGGAAGTTCTCCGTCTGTTGGGTGAACGCTGCAGTACACTCTTGACAAGTGTAATGTCTGTAGGTTTTGTAGTTTGCCTGAAATCCACTTTTATTTCTCCAATCCAGCATGCTGCTCTCTCCTGCCTTCTTCTGTCTTGGGTTCCTCCCATTTTCCCCCTGCCCTTTGTCAGAAGCTTCGTGTTCCCTTTGTCCTGTTGTGCATTTTTGTTGCAGGCCCTACAGCACGTTGATTTGTGGGGATAACAAGACTAGTTAAACAGATCAGGTCTGCCATTACATGCCATGGATGTGAGTGCCCCGGTCGTGTTCCTTTTTCCACCCAGATAAACCCGAATCTGCCTATCAGTGCATTACTGGAGAGCTGGGTTGACTGGAAGAGGCCTCTAGACTTCATGGCAAGTGAAGCTGAGGAGCTCTGAAGAAAATATTTTTGAGCTAAACATTTGTTCTTACTTTCCTCTGTGTGTGAATATAGTGTTTATTTCACAACGCAATGTGACTACTTACAGCTCTGGTTTAAAAGTGATCTAAGAGGTGAAGGCTATATAAGGTGTCACCAATGCCCTTACAGTTTTGTCTATACAAATACAAAATTAAGTTGAATGATGGAAACTCAAAGCTTAAAAAAAATCTGATATTTCAGTAGCAAAAAATGAAAAAATATTTAAAATGGAGGTGGAAGAGCGAGAAGAAATTTTCCTTTAGAAAAATAGTGTTAAAAGATCAATATGTTATGTTCATATTGACAGTTTTTGACATTTCCAAAGTTTCCAAAATTGAGGCTGTCCAAATATAAACCATCTACATTCGATTTAATAACAGTTTGTCCGGTGAACTGCCAGGGAACCTTGAATGCTTTTGGTCTACAACTAAGGTAGGTGTTTTGATGTGCACCAAGGACAGGAAAGCACCAGGAAAACCTTGAAATTCCATGTGCTTTTAAACAAGTTGAAAAAAAATATTTTAGTGTTCCACATGACACTGCAAAAAAAGAGACAGGGACTGTTATCAACTTCCTATTTATTCATTAAAACAAAACCAAAACAAACAAAAAAAAAACATTATTTTTGAAGGGGGAAGGAAAAGCATATTTTGCCTTTCATGGACTGTTTTAATGAGTGTACTAGATTTTTTGGCTAGCACACATCTATATAAAGATGGAAAGATCCAGTATCCCTGATATGATAAAGTGCTTTACCTCGTGGGTTTCTGCTTCTCCCATTCATTGATATGTTTGTGGAATTCCAGAGGGAAGCCACAAAAAGGTCACAAAACTATAAGCCAGGGTAAACAGCCTGTCAGAAGATGTTTAGCAAATGACAATGTAAACCACAGAAAGGAGAACAAAAACCTGTTCCCTTGGAAAATAGATTTCCTGGTTGGAAAGGCATTGAAGTTTAGAGTCACTTATATTGCTCCCTTGTTCTTTTCCAATAAATTGTCTTTGTTCAGGTTGTCAGTTGAAACCATGTTCTCAGGCACCTACGCCGTATGGAAGAGGAATGCATGTTCTGCAACAGGTATAAGAGAAGATATTTTGGGCATCATCACTAAAGGCAAAAGCATCTTTCAACCTAGGAATGGAGACTAGACTATCTCTTTGTCATAATATTACTTAGTAATATTTGAATAATGCATTGAACTTCGATGCAGCACCAGAGCATTTCTTTAGTCATTGTCAAAGACGGTTGAGTATTCTACTTTGTACACTGCACAAAAAGGAAAAAAGTATTTTTTTGATTCAGCATGACATTTAACATCTTTTATTCCTTTGCAGATGGAAAATAGCTTCTCAGTTCTTGGTTATTTATCTTAGTTTTCCTGCATTTCAAGTACAATCTTCTCTTGATGGAGAAATCATTTTAGATGGCTACGTTATTGTCCCTACTGCTTTTTAGCCCTTCGACATGAAGCTGCAGAATTATGTAGCACAATCTTGCAAATGCTGAAGCATCTGAAGTGTTTTGTTTTGTTACTTTTCACAGCAAGTTCAGACTTCAGTCCAGGTGTGCAATGCAAGCAATTTTAGTTGCACAGAAGATTGTTTTGGCAGGCTCTTGCAGCCCATTCAGCCTAGATAACTGACAGGAATAAGGTTCCTGGCTAAAAATGTCATTATGTCATAAAAAAACGTGAGAGGGAACTTTTTCTCTTGATGTAGACAGGATTTCTAAAGGTTCCCCTTGCTGATAGTGAAACATTATATTGTGCAGGTAGCTACACCTACATCTGTGTTCAGCAGTAAGACACCAATATTCATAGCTCATATTTGCTTTTGAAAAGAAAAATTTTAGTCTATAGCACCAGACTTGTTTGTTGAGCATAAGAGAACAGAAATACTGTATAGGTCCTGAGGGAGACATTGCAGGGAAGGAGTAATCACTATAAACTGTGCCATGTGTACTGCACCATGTTGCTATGAGAAAGTTATGTTTGATTGTCTTGTAAAATAGGTTTTAGTAAAACCCTTAAATAGTAATGTTGGTAATTGCTCACAGTTCAGTGCAGTACAAATGAGTGCTATATAATGATTAGAGTGTTTCCAGATTGATAACTTGGAAACAAGTGGATTTCTGATGGTCAGATGGTATTAGGGTGTGGAAAGGGTGATTGAGAAGCCTCTCAGTCAAGTTAACACTGATAATAAACAGAAAAAATCACATTATATATATTTTTTTTATTAGAAATGACAGCTTGTTTAGAAATACCACATAAAAAGATCAGTTAGAAAATAATTGAATATAGAGAAACACCCTAACAAACAGAATTATCAGAATCTGTCATGTATATAAGAAAGCTGAATTTTATTTGGGTTTTTTAGAATACTTTTTCCCCTTTAATTTATCTGTCAACTAATGGAATTAATTAGCACTTATTTTAAGGGTCTGAAATTTAAACTGTGAAATCTGAGTTTCTCTTTTACTTCAGGGGTGCCAGGACATCAAAAGAGTGCAACAGAAAGTACTCTCTAAGTTGTGTAGAAACACTAACACCTATACTATGCCTGACCCCAAGACACCTTAAGCTTAAGTCAATAAACATAATTATTAACTTATTTGCTCTTTACAAATCAGGAAAATTGATAATAATTTCATATTCTTAACTAAGAAAAAAGTAAAAGGTTATCTTTAGAAACTTCAAAAGTTGATCTTAATAGTCAGCGCTCAAAATCAATTTGATAAGTGTGCTGAGCCCTGAAGTCTTAGTACAATTAATGTACTCAATGTCTTTGTAATTAAGTTGTATACTTGATCATAAATTAAAAACCACTGGTGGATCATTTAAAGGAATTAGTGTTTGGGGGGTAAAAAAACGGTGATAAAGTAATTAGTATTGTAAGTTCAACAAAGATATAAAACCGTGGTACATGGCAGTAATGGATTTTGAAGACAGTTAGTGAGCATATTCGTTGCATTCATTTTTAATTAAGTGGAAAAAATACTGGTCCTTTAAATGAAGATAATGAATGTGCAAGTCAGTCTTGCACAAACATGCAACACAAGAATTTATTGCCTGCTGTCTAACTAGGGAACTGGGAATCATTATAAAGATTAGCTTTACTGATTAAAATATCAAGAAAAAGCCTTATTAGAAAATGTTTATGAGGTAATAATTCTCACATTAGATATTGCTTGGCATATTTGGTAGACAAAGTATGCATTATTTAAAAAATTATGAGTGTCTGCTGCCATCAGAGGTAGGATTGTATCCTTGAAAAGGTTTCAATGCTATCTACCAAATTAGATTTACATGAGACATATTTAATATATGACTACACACGTAGGAGAACATAAAAACATCAGCAGTCTTGAAGCTTTCTCTGAGGTGCGTTGTGCCTGTGCTTAGAGTACAAGTTGTGTCTTAAGAGTGAAAGGCTGACCCGGGCAGCCGAAGCTGTGAGCTTCCCAGCGCTTGCCCTGCTTGATCCGCTGCCCCGGGGGCTCGGGGGCTTCAGGCTGCAGAGGGGGAAGCCCAGCTGAAAGTCTCCGTGTTTATTCTGTCAGGGGGCAGCTGGGGAGCTGACATGAAACAGGTTAAAGTGTTGAAAACAGATGTACCTTCTAGAGCAGTGGCTTTGAATGTTTTTATGACTTGGGAACCCCCTAAAAATTTTCAGTGGAAGTGAGGACCTTTGTGTGGTGTACTGAAGCTTATTGATGACAATTGACAGGCATTTCTTAGTTACCTTTCATGGACCTATTTCAAGCAGTTCACATATCCCCAGGGATGGCCAGACCACAAAAACAATGAACATAAATCAAACTTAATATGTTTCATTCTCTCAAGGCTCCCAACTCATCTCTCTCTTGTCACTATTACCAAAGTATCAGGTTCTTTCTGACACGTGGTACGTCTAGGTCTCTGCTCAATGGATGTCTCATTAGGATTTGCATGAACTGAAAATATGCTTCCAAGTTTCCATAAGCCACATTAGCCGCAGGAGCCTTATTCACCACTGGTATCACAAGAGGGCAAGTTTTCTGTACCAGAGAGCCCCTGACCTTTCACTAGTGTTACATGCAGTGGTATCGCAGGGTGAGTTACTGTGCCACACTTGGGCAACTTCAGGCTTCTTGCTCTTACTGTATTCTGCCCTGTCCCACATGTTGTGATTGCTTTCCATAAAAGGAGCAAACAAAACCATACTCATAGGTCTTTTCAAAATGCTAACTCTGCTTTTATTTTTTTAACCTCACTGCATGATTTTGTTATGTATTTAAGCCAGTAGCAACTTGGAAACTCACTTTAAAATAGCTGGCTGTGGTAGCATACTTTCAGCATTAAAAAAATAAAAAGGCAAACTGCAAAGCCAGTTTATTGATTAAAGCAGGAAGCTTATAGAAATTTGATCAGTAATAAACATTTGATTTTCTTTTCTGTTCAGGTATGACTTTGTAGAAGTTGAAGAGCCTAGTGATGGCACTGTTTTAGGGCGCTGGTGTGGTTCCAGTAGTGTGCCAAGCAGACAGATCTCCAAAGGAAACCAGATCAGAATAAGATTTGTGTCTGATGAATATTTTCCTTCTGAACCTGGATTCTGCATCCATTATACACTTCTTATGCCAGTAAGTAACATGTTTCAGATGGGAACATTTCAGGAAAACAAAGTCTTTGATGTGGTAGCTCAAAAGAATGTTTTAATAGCTTAGGATTAATTAGTGATTGTTTCTTAATAATCAAAATAATGAGCAATCTGTCTTCCAGAACTGTACGTTTTGTTTCTGTTTTTTAGCAAACTGAGTGTTCTGTGGTTCTTCTTGGATGGCTTTGAACCGGGAAATTGTGGGCTTGGTTGCTTGTTTAGAAATAAAATATTTGCATTCCTGATACAGTACTGTGAAAAAAAAAAAAATAATCTAGCTTTGAGAAGAGAAATCAGCATAAGAATCAGCTGTGTGACATTTAAAGAGCACTGGGAACTTTAAAAGAAGACTGAAGAACTTAATGCCTTATTAATCAGTTGCTATTGGACACACACAGCGAAATGATTATACCTGGTTCAAAACCAGAAAAGTTCGTATGGTTCTGAATTTTTTTATTATAGTGACAAACAATGCATAATACTCATTTTCCACTGCATCTTCTCTGGAAACTATACTTCAGATTTTTCTTAGATGTTGCTTATCTCTTGTACATGACAGGTGTTAAACAACAGTTATTGTCTGAAATGTGACTGTTTTCACTCTCAGCAAATTTATGCTATCTTTTTTCACCAAAAGAAAGATCTGTGGTAGCAAAACAATTTTTATAGATTTTTAAGGGTGAGATAATGTTCTGAAACATTAGTGTGGAACAGAACAGGAGTTGACTTGTTTTAGAATAGGTATGCCATATTTTAAGAGATTAAGGGGTATTTTTGTTGTATTCCTCATAATTTACTTCGTGAATCTCCTAAGTAGTCTTGTGGTTTGTGGTATTTGGTTGGCAGAAAATATCTGCAAGCTCAATAAAAAAACTGATCAAAAGAATCCATGTTGTAACTCCACTGACATGCGCTTCACTCTAAATGCATTTGGCTCGCTTATTGCTGTTGCCATTTTTGCCTCTTTTCCCCATTTGCAACACTTCAGTTACTGAGAAGAAGGAAAGAACAATTCCACTTATCTTTTCAACAATACATAATCTTCCATGTGCTATATTTAGCATACTGATGATGATGTCAGTGAAGCATAATAGTGTCTGTGTGTACATATTATATATGTGTATGTTCTTTTCTTTTCATGTAAGTATTTTTAAATATTTAGGCCTAGCTAAGAACTATTCCTAAGGTGGTAAAGGTTTGATCTGCATACTTGACTTTTGCGGGGTAGACCCTTTTGTTAGTAGAATAGTATCACCTGATAATCATGAATTTTGAAATTAAATAAAATGTCAATCAGTCTACAAAACAACTTGTAATATGGCCAGGTTTACATTTTCATACACCCAGGAGCAAAATGTGAGAAGTATGTTTACCTTTAGAAAATGGTAAAAGAAAATCCCTAAGTATTTGTGGGCTGATGTTAAATTTTGTTGTTACAGCTTTAGTATTACATCCTACCTGCTACGTATCTATCTGACTTGTATATAATCCAATTTCTGTGGAATGGATTAAAAAAGCACCCAAAAATACCAGGGTTCATGTATCTGTATGCCATGCTGTACAAATGGACTGAGTTTATTCCTTGACGTTTGGTATGGAAAACTGGTTATAACGTTTAAATTACCAACACTTGCAAAACAATTTTTTAATCTTCAAAATATTTATATCACTTATTCAATAGAGAAAAACAACTGACATCTTAGGATACATTTTTAGTTTTCTGTTTTTCTCCATTAACAAAGCTCATATAGCATAAGAAATATACATACAAACTGTTTTAGAAACCATGTTATGTCTCACATATGTAACATGTCATAACAATGCAGAACTAGACCCAAAATGTGCAGTATGACAACTGCCTATTTCTTTGTGAGGACTAGTTTCCAAATCTCTCTTTAAAAGGGCTGTGATATTTTTCATCAAAAATTCTACCTTAATAAGCCATGCAAAATACAAATTCACATTTCAGACTGCAGATTGTAAATGAAAACTATAGTGCTGAGTTTCAGGATGAGACCTGCTTCTTGTACCTAAAGCAATTGAAAAATGATGGGGGAAAAAAAAGTGTTTTTCTTTAAAAGTATAGTGCCATCTCATCCAACATTTCAAGAGGAATTACTGTTTACAGCCACCCGCACCCCTCCCCACACCGCCCATGTCTCGGCAAAAAAGATGCCAGCTATAGGAATGAGTGTAAATTTTAAGTAATTCTTGCAAAACCATAACTGATTCACTTAATGATTCACTTCAATAAATTGGTCCTAAACAGTTAATTTTTTTTTTCCTCATTTTTTGACAAGAGGGGGAGGGGAAGATGCCTGGTAGACTAGCAATGAGAGATTGTTTGGGGAGAAATGAAGTAAAACTGAAATAAAACAGTGCAAGCTTGTTTCTGTATTTGGAGGCCACACACAGAGAGGGGCACTGGACACATTTTCAGGTCTTTTAAAGAGCAAGAGAAATGGCTTTGTTTAAATCTGCTGTAATTTATCGTATACATATATTTTTACTTTGTATATTATATTTCAAACCAACTTTCACATGATTAATAAGTAGGGGGAAAATGGCTATTGATCTGATTACTTATAAGATTTAGTCACCCAAAAGGACTCGTAATAGTTCCAATGTCAATAGATGCAACATCATTTCTAGAGAGGTTTACTGTGGGGTTGTAAGGCACTGCATAAAAGTAGAGCCTGTACTGCATACGAGCAGAATGCTCCCTGAGAAAAACATGAAGCTTTTCTTCAAGTTCTAGCTAACTACATTTAATTGTTTGAATTTCTTTTGTTTATAATTGTGTACCCTGGGTGCATCTGGAACTTTCTGTAATTCTTGTCTAGCTCTACTTTCCTTTCCTCTGTTCTGTAGTTGCAAGTTAATTTTGTCTGAAATACTGTAAAGTGCAGGGAAGTGGTGAAAAAGCTTATTCTTCCTAAGAAAATGTAGTTTGCGTTATTTCAAAAGTATCACGCTACTTTCAGCACAGCTGTTATTCTTAGTCACTCTTTTCATGCTCTGCCCTGTCACTTGGTCTGTGCTCACTGGTGAGCTGCTTTATTCACTAAGGCTTGCTTAGGGGTTATTTTGCATTTCGACTGTTCAGCTATGCATTTATTAAAAGTCATGTTTTTGGCAGCATTATACCACCTACACCCTCCAGAACTTTATTGCACCACCAATCCATATTTCATTTCTTTCCCCCTTCTTCTCACTTGCCCTCAGTGACAGCTCTAATCCACATAGTAGCCACATGCAATTGAGGAAAACCTTATAAACTCCTATAATATATGTTTGGGCTTCAGTCTTCCTAGTGAATGTTTAGTTTAAATTATGTCAGTTACAAGCTTGGCAGAGAAAACTTGATGTAATAAAGTCCATTGTTACTTGGGGAGCGGGTGAATGGGATACTTGATGCCGGAGGTGCCATTAAGGAATGCATGACTGATTGCCAAAGTAGTTATTAATTATTCAGGGCACTCAGAACAAAGCTGCTCCAGTTAAAGTTGAAGCTGGGAGTGACTATGTTACTCTTCTTTTTTGGCATATGGTAGCATGTCACTTGTTATCAAAGATCATGCCGAAGATCTTTGTGAAGAACAGACTTAATCTCCTTCTTTGCAAGAGAAAATGAAGAGGAAAATCCAAGAAGCTACTTAAAGACTGACCTGGTTTAAAAATGGCTTGGCAGGTGGTTTATGATTTTGGCACAGTACTTGTATGGCTACCTGGATTTCAGTCTAAGAAAGGATTTGTTGTTGTTGTTTTCTGTTGATGCAGAGTTGCTGTCACTAGTGCTCTAACAGTAACAAAAATTACCTTCAATATTGTGCAGATAATCTTTTTAGGGCCATCTAATAATTGTTTCTTTATTTAATTCAAATTGGCTAAGCTTTGCTATGTTAGGGTTGAACACATTTTTGTTTGTGGAAGCATTGTAATTAAGCTGGTTTAATGAAAAAGGCAAGTTAAAATTTAAATACTAATAGATAATAAATACTAATAAATACTAATAGAAAAAGTGCATACTAATAGAACAGAGAAAGGAAGGCTTGTACCTAGCATTCCCTTCCTTTCAAAAGTCCACAGATGTCACAGGTAGCAGGTGTGTATCTAACATCTTGGTACCAAATCCCAAGAGATGCTTAATTTTCGCTGCAATAACTGAAAATCCATCCAGAAACATCAAAAAGGACGTTGTTGATCTCCTAAACAAAGGTTTTTCTACACTCTCTCTCGAAGTAATCAAAAGATTTTCGAAATAACATGATTTCAGGGTTGCTTAAGCCAAGGTGATATGAAGCAGCAGGAGAGTGTACGAGTGTTATTTAGCACTTTGCAATGCTACATGATGTGAAAAAGGACTGTGAAAATTTCCGTGTGATGGAAACTCTTAACACTCTTAAACAAAACCTCTGTGTTCAGAGTTTCCACTGATTACGTTTAGTGAAACACAAGCCCAGATAAATTAACAAACTCCTGAAGATGCTTCAGCTTGCAAATTCAATCATTCAGGGTTTTTTTTTTGTGTTGCAAAAATTCATTGTATAATATATCAGAGGGATTTAGGAGTAATTCATTGGAAATTTGTTTTGTATTGAATTTGTGCTTGAGGTCTAAAGACAAATTCCTTTTAAATCTCTTAAATGAGACAGTAAAGATCACCCCAAAACACATCGGTAGAAATTACATGCTTCAGGTTAAGAAAAAAATGACAAAAAGTACAAAACCGAGCATGTCTATTATCCATGGAACTATGAGAGGGGCAAAAAATCCTTTGAAGCAGAAAGAACCTCTGAAGGGTATTTCCTAATCAAATCATAACATCTTGTTTTCCTGTGACCACATCTCATTCTGTCACATTGACATCATAAAAAAGTAAAAATCTGTGTATGCGAAGTAGGATCTCAGAGAGACAGGGTTAGAAATGAATCTAGTAAAGTTGTTCTAACAAAAGCATGGGCCTGCCCAGAAATCCACGATAGCGTGTCCTGAATCTGCACAACCTGAGATGTCAGTGTGGATTGTCTGAGATTCTAAAAGGAAGAGAGACATTCTGAAAGAAATTGGTTGTCATTTAGTTCTTAAAAGGAATGAGTATCCTTAGAATATAGCAAGTTTTCTACTCTGAAGGACTGGGTTCCTTTCCCCCTGGTGAAACTTGAATGTAGTTTCTCACATTGTATATGTAGTATATATCATTTCTTTGGCACTTTTCTGTGACGTTAGCTTTACAGTGAAACAGCCTGAAAAGAATCAGAAATTGTTTCAATGACTAATTGTAGGACAAAGTAATTTTGTTTTCTTGGACAGACTTTTAAAAAAATTAATTCTATATTTGACTAAGATTTAAATTCATTGATTTTGGGAGTTTACTGTATATCCCACCCAGTTTCACAGTGGCAGAAGATATTAAAAAATCAGCTGATTCTCTTATTTCTAAATAAGTAACGATAATTTTAAAATTAAATGCAATTATGTTATCGTACCCCAACTGTCATGCTTTGTTTTTTACTGTTTAACAACTTCAGTAGAATCTCTTGCTGAAAATTTCAGGAGTGTTCAACAAATAGTGTAACTGGTTCTGGTTATAAAGCACTCATATAAGTCTTAAAATTGCATTTTTGAAAGTACTGAGGGGAAGTCAAAACAAGTGAGGTTGAGAAAAGCTTGTGAAAACTGCTCTCCTTGAGTTGACAATAACATTAGGTACAAGTTAGTTTCTCTGGCAACCTGTTTCTAGCAGAAATTATTGCCATAAACAGGAGATAGCATACTGCAACTGTCCCAAAAAAGCAGGCAGCCCTTTTGGCTCCTTTTACCAAATTGCATCTTTGATCACATATTAACCCTCTCCTCCCACATGAAAGCAGATAGTAGGATGATTCAGTGCAAACAATATTTAACCTCTTCAAACGCCCTAAAAGGTGAAAAAGTGTAGAAAACATATTGGAAAAGTATTTCAGATACTTGAAACTATCTCTTTTCTTTGATTTCTGTAAGTTAGTAAAGGTTTTTATTAGGTTTCCATTTAGTAATAAATATTTATCTTTTCTGGGACTGTGTTATTATTGGAAAACTTTATTAGTGTGTCTCATAGAATGCTCATCAGAAGTTTATGTATGCATATTTATCTAGTTTAAAAATGACTATTACTTTTGCATGGTCTATCATTTACTTTATTGTGGTGTTCTGCAACAAATCTTGTGTATACGAGATTTAATGTTGTGTGCTCTGTTGTTTACAAGAAGTCTACAAGAGAAGTTAAAGACAGGAAGAGAAGTGGGTTTGTCTTCTCTTGAACAATTTAAAAAGTCTCCTGGAATGTCCTGACTCTGGGAGTGGTTTGGCTGATGTATGTGGGATCTTAAGTAACTTTATTTCTGTTTAGGAACAATCTGAAAGAACTATATGTTGCCAACTGTTCAGAAAAGTAAAACAACAACAGCAAAAAAACACAAACAAACCACAAACAAACAAAACGAAAACACTTTACCTGTGTACAAATCCAGGAAAGACAGTAATGTGGAAAATCCAGCCTGCATTAATAATGCAAGGAAGAGAACACATGGTACATAGCAAAGGTGGACTGGAGTGGATTAGCAGCCTCGTGGATTATCACAGCTATTACCTCTGGTGTTACTATCGTATTTCAGCTTGACTTAATAGGCATTGAAGTTGACACCTGATAATAAGCTGGGAACACTTTACTAATGAAAATAACTTTCAACAATTTCATTTTAATATAGCAGTCCTGAGTGTATATTCTGGGAGTCCTCATTGTGGGAGTGTATCCTTATAGTAAAAAACAGTTAAATATTGAAACTCAAGATTTAAAAATAAGTAAATGTCTATATTCTTGCATTTTGACATCAGAGTTCACTGAACATTTCAGATTGTGTGGTTTTTACTTAATGAAATGGCTACCATTATACTAACTGATAAATGCTTTTTCAAGAATTATTTGGATCTTTTGATTATTTTCATTAAGTTCACTCAAGGAGGACTGGATTAGGTCTAATCAGAGCAATTACACAGAAGAATATAACAAAAGAATACTACTGCCACTCTGTAGCAACTATAAATGTTAATCTAAAATATGTTATCCTCTATTTGCTCCAATTTTCCTTTAACTGATCTTCAAAGAGTTTCTCTCTTCTCAAAATTTCACTCGAAAACAGTTCTTTACAAATTAATGAGGAGCAGAACGATCCAGTTATTCTTTATCAGTCAGTAGTAATACATTAAAACATTTCATACATGTTATGTATACTGGCATGTGAATTTGAAAATTTATTCTTCAACAGAGTTTGCAGTAATGTCAAGCTTGAAGCCTTTCCAAGTGATTTCCTGGTTTCCCAAATGTCAGGCTGCCTTGAATCAAACCAAAGGTTGTCCAGCTCAGGCGCCTGCAGTGGTGGTCACAAACCGCTGGCAGGGAGCCCTAGAAGGACGCCAAGCAGGTGTGATTGTTCACCCCTCCTATACTTCCCACTTACCAGCTATTTTCTGCAGAAGAGGGGGATTCCTTGAGCCTGTGTGCTTTGTCTAGCTAGTAATCTGTAGCAGACATTCCTTGCAAATAATTGTCCGTGTGCCCCTTGAACCCAGGGTAAACTTCATGCTCTCACAACATCCTTTGCTAAAATCAGATTGTATAGATAGCTCATAGAAAAGAAACTACAAACAACTCCTCTACTTGACAGGGATATGTATGTATACAAAAATTTGTCACTCTTAAACTGTAAACTCAACTGATCCCAAGTAACTGGAGCTGCTGGATGATACCTCAATATTCCACAAGGATGTCCAAGTGTTCCTTTACTCTTTTAAAATTATTCTGTAGTCATGGTTCAAATTTCTTTGTTCAATCTTGCTGATCAGATCTATTCTAAAGAGTGTGATCTATTAGTTGTTGTGCGATTTTTTTTTTTTTTTTTTTTTTTTTTTTTTAAAATATAGTCCTTTACTAAATGTTGCGTAAGCTACTTTCATTTGTTTGGTTAAAAACAAACCAAACAAAGAAACAAAAAAACAACCAACAACAACAAAAAAAACCCCAACAACCACAACAAAGAAAACAAGCAAACAAACAAAAGAACACCCTCCCTTTAGCTCTGCTGTTTGTTGGCTGGTAGGTTTGTTTCTTTGTTTTTTACATCTTAATGTATTACATAATTGTCTAGTTGACTATCCCTTTTCCAGTTTCCAGGATCAACATGATATTCACAGCTTTTTGAGAAAGCACGTTGATGGCTTCTCTACAAATTCCAAAGCAAAGTGACTCTGTCCTATTCTCAAAGTAATCCCCTCTATAACTGGCACAGTCCTAGATTTTTTGTGCTTTTAAATACTGAGACATTATGTCTGACATGCTTGCTAGTGGAAAAAAGGTAAGCAAATGTACATTTGATACTAGGTTTTGGACAGCACTGTAATTTTCAGTTCTGCTATTTTAGCTGCATTCATGTAATGTCCATATCCATCGTTAATATCTTAGTCATGCTGCAGTCCTGTCCATTGCCTCACCCCAACAAAACAGGCAGTAGCTAAAGAGCAGTGTGTGCTGTGCAAAGTTTTCTTACCATAATCCTGTCAGGAAGGGATAAAAACAGGAACAAAAGGGAGGAATTTGGGACAGAACAGAGTTACTCAGTGCAACTTCTCTATTTTTTGACATATGGTCCAGATCTGAAAGGCTCTTAGGAACAGCAGAATTGTATAGAAAAAACAGAATGATGAGTGCAGCTCTAAACATCTGAGATCAAATCAACTATGGACCAGCCTCTGTGGATGACTGCACATTCTGATTCCACAGACTGGTGGAAGAACCTCTTTAAATTCAGGAGAAAAATTCTTGACAGGGTAATAACACTGTATAGTAGCTTCAGGGTAAGAGATTACTTGTGGAAAGATTAATGTGGGGTATTGGTAGTGGTGTTAAGAGAAATCCTTCTGTTTCGAAAAAGGGATGAATAATAAGCACACTGGGAATACCAAAATTTGCACCTGTCTTGTCTTTGCAGTACCTGGCCTCTTGTGTTACAGATGGGGATTATGAGCTGTCATCTGTTGGCTTCTCATAAGTCCTCAAAACTTTTTTAATGATGATGATGAAAGCCAGGATTTTTGTTGAAAAGGTTTTGCTTTTCTTTTCATGGGAAAGTCTAGATAATGACAAAGATGTTGCATCTGTTCTTTCAATTATCTCTGACCAGGGTGGTGGAGAAGGAATTCAGGAGGGTTACTTCCATGTTTGCTCCTGAGAGCTAGCGAATGTTGCTGAAGAACTGTAATTGTTTGGAAAACAAAATAAAACAAACAAATCTTGCCTGTGAAAACGCAGGGCAACTTGTTTGGCACATTTCCAAAGGCAGAATATTCGAGAACCTTGAGTATTCATTTCACTCTACTTTTGAACTAGATAATAAATCATAGGAAGATAAATAATAAGAATCATTTATGAGGAGAAATAAAATGCCTGGCTTCAAATTGAAGAGAGTGATTTAGTGCATGCAAGACCAGGTTCAAAGGCACTTGAAAAGTGGCGGTGTGAAAGCAGATGGCACAGCCTTTGGAAGAAATTTTGCACATAATCCGACAGACATTGTGAAGTTGGTGGTTCCTGATAGCCCTTCCCTTTCAGCTGCACAAGTATTCCTTTGGGGAACTCATTTTTAGCTTGCTGAATGGCAGAACAGTTATCCACATATGTATAGGCTTTTAATATGTAAGCTGTTAATAGGTTTGCCTTTGCTTATCTTCTGGAAATCACTCTGATCTTCTGAACTCTTATGACTTGTGTGTGCATATTTGTCTTCAGGCTTTTCAATGTGAGGTGTTCTGGGTAATCAAAAGTTAATAATAAAATACTTCCTGTTCTTGAGTCATCTGTGTAGCGCCTTTTTGGCTTGGAACTCTGGTCTTTTAGTCAAAGTAAATTCTGTCATTGATTTCTTTTTGTTTGTGCTCTGTCAATATATATATATTTAAATACTCTATTTACTTTTTTAAATTGCCTTTCTGCTTAAGAAGCCATAGGCACCTTTCATGTAGAAAAAAACCTTGCGATTAGGTGCCTAAATAGCAGTACATCTTTTGATGCAACATAAATGTAGAATTAAAGTTCATTAGAGCATTTTAAAACTGTTTGCTCGTATAAAACACTTCAGGGTACAGCCCAGCTTTTCACCAAAAATCAAAGATAGGTAGTCAGGTCAACAGTACAAAGACTAATGAAAAATTGTCATAGGATTTTTCAATTGCATTCCAAATAGTCATTAAGAATAAAAAAATAATGAATTATTTTTACAGCTAGATATTTATGTGGTGAAAGACAATATAAAATTTGGAACTAATTTACTACTTTGGTAACAAAATATACCTAAAAGTATTAGAACTTAAGGACCAAACCTGCACATCTTTGATGTGCTAGAGGTGATTGGATGGAATGCCCAATATTTTGCAAATATGAGAGATGGGTGACCCTGAATCTTGTGCAAAGCCCACTGTACAGAGGCGAAGCCCAAGTGCAGGTATTTGGGCAGCTGTCTTCTGCTTTGCTGTAGCAAACCAAACTGTTCTGGTTATGTCCTGCAAAGCAGCATCATATTCCTACTTCATTTAAAGCCAAGATCACCCTTGAGGTGATGTCATGACACAAGAAAAGCAAAGTAAAATCAGCTGTTACTTTTTAGAGCTACTAGCACACAAGTCTATGTAGTTAAGGATTTATTTATACATTTTCTTAGAATTAAGACTAAACAGAAGAAGATAAATTAACACCTAATGTTTGCATATAAAGTGCTAGTAAATAGTGAGGGGGTTCTGTCATTTTTCATTTAAATAACAGAACTTCCATTATTATTTTCTGAGACTGTGGTTGCTGTCCATTGGTTAAGTGGGCACCTGTTGTATTTTGTCATTTATTGCCTGATTTTCTATGAACTATGTATCTCTTGCTAGTACATCTAATATTTTTTAAAACTATGTTGAGAAGGTGCTTCATCAAATTGGAAAAGAGACTTGTGGTGCTGTTAAAGAAGAAAAAAAATAAATTCCATTATAAGGTTTGATATTTCAGTATTTGAAACGGCTTATGAAGTATAGGTGAATTTGGAAAACCAATAAAACAAATCTGCCCAAGTGTGAACAGAACAAACTTTTCTCTGCAGACTGTTTAAAAAAAGAAATTAATAGTAATTTAAAAAATAGTTATGCGAGTCTAAGGATCACTATTAAGCAAGGCATATAAAGCTATGATTTGCAAAGCTAGTGGTATATTAATATGCCAGAGGATAATTTATAGCTGGGCTGGCCTAAATTTCGTGGTTAATACTTGGAAGAGTGGCAAAATACTAAGGTGATGTCATCATAAAAATCCAAAACCAGAGGAAAATAATTTTTAAAACACAGTTTTAAGAAAAAAATACTTTCCATTCTTAATTTTTCTTTAAATTTAATTCTCTATTAGATTGGATAGTGGATTATACTTACTTATGAAAGACTCCGTGCTTTTCTCTCTTTAATTAAATATTTATAAAAAGTAATCTCCTAATCAAGCAATGAGAGAATCCACAAAGAGAACCAGGAAGAAACACATCTTGCACAGGGCACAGCATGTGAACTTTTCAGTATGGATATTTTATATCCTGCTCTGACTCTGTCATGTACAGGTTCTGTCTCCAGTAGCCGTCTGTCACAGGCAATGGCTTCCTGGCAGTACAACACTTGGACCTTCAACTGATATATATTTGTTTGTTTGTTTTCTGCTGCAGGAAAAGGGTGGCAGCCCTTTTCTGTTTTCTGCCCTGTGTACTGAGGTTTAGAGGAAAAAGCAAAAAAATAAAAGCAGTCAGGTTACCTGAGAGGGGAGAGCCACTGGCAACAGTTACAGTGCCAAATTGTCATGGTCGGATCGTTCTGTTTACAAATGGTACTCCTGTGGTTTTTGTCATGAGAATAATTGTATTCTAAAGTTATTCTAACAATGCATCAACTTGGATTTATTACTGCATGCAATTTTAATGTTCGTTATTTCTATTCATACCGTAATAAGCCCACTATTGAAATTAGAATAATAGATAATGCTATACTTTCCCATTTCTCGGCTTTTGAAATCTTTGCATGTTTTGATTCTAGCTCTCCTTTGTCATACAGGCTGTGTGACTGATGACAGACAGATTTTTAAACAAATGGTTCCCATTACCTTCAACATGAAATATTAGGTATCGGAGTCTGAAAAACAATGACCATATTATCCAAGTTTAAATAGATTTTTTTTTTAAGTATATTGGTAAATTAATTGGCAAATAATTGCTTCTCTGTATGCACTGAGAATAATGGTCTGCCCAGGGCAAATCTTATTTTACAGTGACTACCTATTCCTCTAATTTCCTAATTGAGTGAATGATACACCGTGGACCAGTTTTAGCAATAAAGTAAAGATTGCCTGGAAGAGTTAAATTTTGATGGTAACTGGGTGAAAAACAGTATTGATGTTATCATTCTGACATCACGATTGGTTTTATCTCAAAAAATTGGTTTAATTTTCTATGGGAGAAAAAAAAAGAAAATGGGTGTTAGTATTTTAGTTGCTTACCAAAACAACCTCATTTCTCAGAATTCTCTTTTATAACACATAATAGTTGTTAAGGCAACCCATATCTCATACTAATATATTGTCTGAGGAGAGATACAAGATTAACTGTTAAATAGCAAAATGTCCTCTTCTGACTTTTAACTGAAATATAAACTTACAAAGGGAATTTTTACCTATCTAAATTAAGTCAAATTATATTCAGTACACGGTGATGTACTTGAAATAACAATTTGTCTCCCCTCCCATTCTACACATGCCTTGCACTCACGCATCCTAATTTGTTCATTCAAGTCCTCGTGTTTGTCCAGCAGAACTACCCAGATAATCTGAAAGATGCAAAACAGCTTCAAATTAAATAGTAAATAGTGGAAGAAGGCTAAGAACATGATAATACCATCTTCTTGGCAATTAGGTATCTTAAATGTATAATCGTTTACAAAAGCAGAAAATACTAGATTAACTCTTTCTCCAGCAAAGTACGGTAGTCATCACAGTCAGTTTACCTGACTTGTTTAACAGTGTGATTTATGCAGTACCTCTTTTCATTTTCAGTGATGAAAACCTTCAAAACCAGATTATTTTCTTATTTAAATGGAGAGATCATCTCAAGGGGCTTCACTGTGCAGGACAGGTGAAGCAGCAACACAGATCTCTTCAGTGAATGTTCTTGACCAGTGTTTCCTTGCAAAGTTGCTTTCCTCCCCATCCCCTCAGCTTCTTTTTTTCTGCTCTTCTGCAGCAGATTGTAATGTCTGTCCCTCAAATGCAGGAAAAAAACATACTGAGATAGATACTCAGTGACCAATGTTTGTAAATAATGCCTTATAAATATCATCTTAATTTATCTTCTTGTTTGACTTATGTGTGAAACAATGCTTTGTCAAGCATTCAAATGAGCATTTTTAATCATATTGTTTTGAAGCACACTTTCTGTCTCCATCAAAGGATAACCTTGTGGTTAGCCAGGATCTTTCAATCTAGTAGGCTAATGCAGCAAATAACTGTGTAATGCTGGGTTCAATGGAAGGAAAACAAAGTCTGCAGTCCACAGAAGATCATATTTTTTACAGGCTGGAAAATTCAGGTGGAACTAATGCCTCACACTTTTGCTTTTTACTTAAACTGATAAAAAAACCCCACATCTAACCACTTCCTAGATTGCAATGAATAGCAGCCTGTGAAACCACAATTAATTAAAGCTTAGAAAACCACAGGTTTTGATGTCTGTGTTCTGTAATTAGTTCCATAAATTCTACATTAAATCATCAGAAACACCCAGTATTCCTTAATCATTGAACATGAAAATAAGAGACTGAAGGAGAAAATATTTTAAGTATAAATGCAAGCAAAAAAGTATGTTTCAGTGTGTAAATATTCATTTTCAAATGGGTGTTATAAGCCCATTTATAAAAAGGGTACATGTGAGAAATAGAATGAGCAATACCTCTGCATAAGGCTTTCCAACTCTTTTAAAATCCTGCCTTGGAAATAAAAATATACTTGCCTTTTTTAATGTGATAGGCTGAATAGTACTCTATAAGTGACGTAAGATTAGTGCAGTGTTAGTTCTATTTTTGTTGTTTTTTGCAGATAAATATTTTGAGTTTGTAGTTTTACAGTGTGGTCCATGTGCAAGAAGAGAGAAGTAATGTGAGAGGGGGTGCAGGTGGGTGCATGGGGCAGGTGAGTCCCTCGCCTCCCTGGGACAGCACAGGCACTTCTGGTTGCAGGACTGGGGCTGTAATCAAGGCCTGAACAGACTCATCTAGGACTTTTCAACCAGACCATTCATCTTCCTTGAAAACATAAGTCACCATGATTGTCCCATCATTTTCGTTAAAGAGTGGGCTGCTACCCCTTACTCATATTATGTTAGCAAGCCCTAATTAAATTTTAAAAATATATAAGTCAAAATAATTGAGCTAGTTGACCAGGCAAGTTGCAGATAATTTTGGACATGTTTGTGGATGGTGACGATGTTATAACCAAAGCCCTTTTGGGCTTAATGGAAGTTGATTAATTTACTAGCAGTGTTCAAGAAAATGAGATTTGCTCAAGAATCAAGCTAAGACAGTTGTTCGTAGTGGTGACTTAAAATTCAACCTATTCTTTTTTAATACATTTGTTCATGCTGTAAGCATCACAAAATTTCATTAGACCCTACTAGAAATAGAATGAAGTAGTCTGCTTTCAACCCATCTTTGAAGGTTCCAGTTTAAATAGTGTCCACAGGGATTGAAAAAGTAGAGCATGGCATAAATGCATCTACTTCTAATTTACAGCTGATGCTAAACCCACCTTCTTAAGTGGGTTATGTTACATACTGTTTTGAGGCTTCAAATAAATTGTAAATGATACTGCCAAAGGAACTACTGCTGCTCGTAAGGAACCAACTTCTATTAAAAACCTGTGACTCCCTACTTTTCTTCATGAGAAAGTAGTTAAAGTCCAAAAATCAGAGTAGTTTCATTTATTATTGTCATGTGAGTTAAAGGCTTGCGGTTTGACACGAAACATCAAAAACACACTTTTTTTTTTCTACTAAATATTCTATATTTAAGTATACAGGCATGCAGTTATTGCTTTTTACTACAGCATTAATAGAATAAATCTGAAGGGTTAAAAAGTACATGTGAACATACAAACCATTGAGGAAAAAGGTGCATTAGAGTTTGGTCATGTATACTGCAGAGTTTGGGGCATAGCTAGTCAATAGCGCAGATTTTAGCATGATTTCAAATTATTTTGTTTCTATAATTCAGCATTTTCCCTAGCATAATTTTACATGTTTTCTAGAAACAGTGAGGTTACCAGATAAATGTTGTGGAATGCAATTACAGAAAGACAAAGTTGGAAGGGAGCTCAGTGGAATCTTTTCTAAGCCATTGCCCTGCTCTAAGCAGGGACTACACAGACCAAGCTTATTCTTGCTTAGATATTTGTGCTGTCCCTGAAGTTCAGGGACAAACTTTTTGGAGAATTCCCAGGTCATCTGTTGCACTGCTTTACATAGTATGAATTTTTTTCTGATACGTAACTTAAATCTTTCCTGTCAGTGATGGACTAGGGAACAGCTGATTACCTGATACTATCTTACATGTTTGTTATCACATCTTCTGTCAGCTTCTTCTTGTCTAGATTAAAGAAACTTGTATCACTTGATCTTTTATCCTAGTTCATGTTTTCTTTTCCTTCTTGCTTTTTGCTCTGAATATTCTTTCTTTCTGCCTATATCTTACAAGCACTGGGAAGAAATCTGAAAACTGTATTTCAGATGAGACTTCCCTGGCAGCTCAATAGTTCAGCTTTATGGTGCTGTTTTGAATATATCTGAACGAGATTTGCCTTTTTCATAGCGGGATCACGTTG